>NC_092817.1:50851959-51164876 GCF_023375885.2 Dermacentor andersoni | reverse complement strand
GTTTTCTCTTACTAATGGAGTTTTCAGCATTCCAACATGTCTTATTGGAAGGCATGCTTTATTTATGTACTGTGATTTGGCTCGCACTATTGAATGTTGTCTTCTTCGCTCGCATACTATTCATATGGGGCAGCTGTTACCATGTGCCGAGTGTGCAGGTACTGTAGTTGAAAGACTTTTCATTTTGCCAACGTCTTTGTGTGTCCATACCTGCTGCAGGCAGATGAACCCACACTGGCTGATGAAGAGCTTCGACGAGTGGTTCCGGGTCCCCTGGCTTCAGGATTTCATGTGCGGGCTTGCAGTGTATATCGTGCGGGTACTGGGAAAGCCCAACAACAATCAGATGAAGGGCACCATCCTGTCCATGATCACTGTTATGAATTCCAAATACGATGAGGTATGCATATTTAATTTCAACTTTCAACATTACATGAAAGCTAGCTACCACAATGTGATTCAGGTAACAGCTCTGCCCTGAATCTATAGCACGAGTGCATCACACCACTTGTCTGGAGACAAGAAGTCTTCAAAGGATGCGTGAAGCAGGCATACATAGGTACAATACTCTACCAACACTGGCCAGACATGCCTATAAGTGCTTGGGGACTGCTATGTTTGACAGTATGAAGCTCTGTGTTGTCTGTTGCTGTCATGGCTTTTTCAAATGTGAAATGATGGCTTTCACTGTGTCATAAACACAAGTAAGCAGTGTTGCAGTGATAGGTTATGTCTCAAACCCTGCTCCATATGGTAGCGTGGCAGAGGCTTCAGCTTGAAGAAATCAGAAGCTCAGAAGTTGGGAAAATGATAACAAACAGGTTTACTGGCACTTGAATAAAACTTATTTACATTGTTGAATAGGAAAAGCAGAAAGAGGTCAAGTGTTTAGCAACGAGCGTCTGGATGAGCCTTGTCTCCATGGCCCAGAGCAGCTTGTTACAGCTCTTTTCCGACCCTCCCTCCTGGCGGTAGCCAATCACATACAGGTCATGTCCCTCCAGGACGACAGCCAATCAAGAAGCAGAAACAACACTGTTGCAGATGGAATATCGGAACGGCGGCCCCACCAAGTTCCAGCGAGTGCAAAGGCTGAAAGAAGGCTTGGCAGTGGGAATGAGAGAGGAGGTCTTTTACTCACAACTGGTCTTCTCCGCTGTTTCACAGTATAGAGCAGGCAGCAGTTTGTGGCAGCTTAATTTCTTCTGGGAAATGCCCATGAGTCCTTCGCGTCATCTCGGCTCCCCCGGCATGGCAACTCTTCCTTTTGTTGAGCTTCTTCTCTGACGAGGGCAACTCGTGGGAAAATTAGCAGTGCTCAGCATCGCATGAAAGCTGGCCTCCAACTTAATTATCCTCCCAGCATGGTTCTCGCATTCCATTTGTGCACGTGACAAACAGCATGTTGTCTATGGCTGTAATAACAGCAGTATGCGACTACAGTGGTAAAGCATGTGCCGCGAAACTGGTGGGCAGCAGTAGTCTTCTGCCATTTGATTCTATTGCAGTTCTTTTCCTTTCCCCACTTCATCAGTGGTCGAGTGGTTCTCCACATACATTATATTACCAGGATGCCCTGGTAATAAATGGTGGATGTTAAGAAAGGAATAAAACTGAGCTAAAGGAATTGCTATGTTATACCAACCTAAAATACATGCATTATAGTTTTTAATGTGAAGCATTCTTTGTATCATTTCAGGCACTTTGCAGTAGGTAGGTATAGATGGTTCCTGTCTCATCTCGATTCGGGCCCTTTCAATAAAAAGAAATGCATGACCGAAAGTACAATAAAATCTCATCCTTCAGTACAGCAGCCTGATGCTCTAACCATTAGGCCACGACCGCTGTTTTGTCTTTGTTGCTAGGCCATGATGGCACTCATACTTCACTTGTGCCAATGCCAATTATGGTTCTTTGAGATGTTTGGTGGGTGCGTCACATGCCAGTTTCTTGCATCCTTCTCTCGCGACAGCTAGTGCTTTGAGATGCTGTTTTAAGAGTGCACAGCCTTCTGGATCAGACCACATTCCCCGATCCTTTCCTCATAGCAGTGAACGCTGCATAGACGCTGTGCAACATATTGTGGCGATTTTATGATTAGCCCAGTTCAAGCAGGTTTGAACTTTTCTTCACTATGGAGTTCGGATGCTACCGTTGTTCAAACATAGACCACATGACATAGACGTTACCTTTGTGCACACAGCCTAAGAATTAAATAACCTTCCTTCTAACACCTACCTCATCACCAACATTTCTCATTTCAAAACTGCTATTGAAGAAGACCATCTGTCAAGTCATGCCATTTTTCTTCGTGCCCACCCCTCATGTAATGTCCCAATTCTCGGTTGCTTCGAAACATTACAAATAATGAATGAATAAATAAATGACATACAGGTACGTACAATTGCATAACACTTATAAGTTGCATGTGACATCACAATCTGTTTTATTCTTGCATATGCCCATCCATTACCTATGTAGAACCCAACGATTAGCATGTTGTAAACTCGCATTGAATAACCGAAGCAGAAATAATGTCATCGCACACATGCTTGTGTCACGCTCATCTTATACAAACACATTAGTCCACCTAGTCACTCTTTGCGAAACTCCAAACTATGCTGGATAGCCAGATACCAGCAAAAGGTTTCTAATTCAGATTTCCACAGTGTACGGGATCTGCATATATATATATTTTTTTTTAGGTTCACATTACACGCAGCAAATGGGTCTCGGAGCTACTAATTGCAGCTTGATGCATATCGATGATCAAGCTCAGAGGCCAATGAAAAGCAATCCATTCTGCAGCATCACAGATGGGCCATGCAGTCATGATGCCATGTTATGATGATGGCATGGTTATAGCATGGTGCTTTTTCTCTTTGTAGCAAGCAGATGTAAAAGTTATGTCCTAGCAATGGTAAAACAAATGACCAGAGTCATACTGACAAGTTCCACCATGAAGTGCAGATCTACCTTGCAGCACACATGCCATGCTGCACACATCCCATCCCATGAGTGCTTTTTGTGTCAAATAACTGCAGACAGCCTTTGGAATTATTTGTTTGCACAGGAGGTCTGAAGTGTTCTGTAATTGAGCCTTCAATCTGTTTAATAGAGTCATTATAGTGACTCCAGCGAATTGCTGAACTGTGCAGGCAGGGCCCATGGTGTGCGAGTTGAAACGGCGCGGAGTGCCAATGCTGATGCTGTATGGTGAGCGGGACAAGCTTATTGATGCTGTGATCAGCGAGGAGATGGCTGCCATGATGGGTGTGCAACCAGCTCTCATGCACGTCTACAATGGCAGGGACGACAAAACCTCTGTCTTATTACAGTCTGGTAAGCACTGCTATAACAGTTCTGGTATGGCAGTGACCACCAACCACAACATATTTGTAGTGGAAGGTGGAATAAGGCAAACTGGGCATGTGAAACTTCTGTGACTGCTGCATTCGTGATTTTTGCTTGTGCTACTTACTGCTCACTATTGCATGCTCACATCTCGATGCATCAGTAGTCCCCAATTAAAACAAGAAGCTGAGCTGTAATGCAGTGATTTGGGCTTGTTGGTATGACATTGTGAGGCTTATAGCGCATGAAAATACAAGGACGAAAGGAAGACGTGACACACACAGGCGCTAACTTGCAACAATCTTTATTTCGAAATAAAGATTGTTGCAAGTTAGCGCCTGTGTATGTCACGTCTTCCTTTTGTCCTTGTCTTTTCACAACCTATAAGCCTCACAGAAGCCAAGCCAGTGCAAGTTCTGCATGAGGCCAGCAACTTAAGGAGTGAGTGAAGCACTCAGGAGGAGGGTAAGTTGGTGCGACCAAAGCTTTATAACAAAGTACTTGGGGCCTCGAACATCATTCGTTCTACAGGTTGCTTCATTGTAAAGGTCATTTGCTGCACAGCTCAGAATATAACCAGGACTGAATCATTCATTATACAGGTCCTTTCATTGTAGAGGCATTCGTTGTAGAGGCACTCGACTGTGTAGGAAGGGTTTTATAGGTAAAAGCTGAAGGTGAGTCAGCATGTTTGATGTTGGCTTGGATGAACAGCAACCCAGCAGTAAAGTTCTGTACAGACGACTGCTTTGTTGGTACAGAAAAATCAGCATTTTCAAATATGGTGTGGCGAAGCTACCGCTGATTGATGTGCACTGACAAAGAATGTGGCTGCGTCAGGACACATACGAACCCATTTGTGAAAGAATGCACTTGGCGCTTGGTTAAAGTGGGCACATTAACCTGCTCCTTACCCACTGTGATGACTCAGTGGCTATTGTGTTGCTCTGCTGAGCATGATTCTTAGCCACAGCAGTCATATTCCGATGGAGGCAAAATGCAAAAGCGCTTGTGTACTGTGCTTTGAGTGCGTGTTAAAAAAAAAGCCGAGGCAGTCAAAATTAATGCGGGGCCTTCCACTACAGCATTCCTCTCTCCCGAAACATTAAACGCTGCATTTAAACTGCCGTTTTCGAGACCACCATCAATGTGTCCACAATGGTAGTCATTTCACTCTATTTGCAATTTGAACAGTGTACAAAAAAAATCTGAGCCCATATTTTCATTTGCTAACTTTCGGGGACACATATTGTGTCACATGATAAAAATGTTGTCACGTGGTGGTGACGTAGAAGAACACAGTAGCAATACTGTGAACGACAAAACTAACTTTTATTGGGGGAACCTGTGCCCACAAAACAGGCTACACTTATAGCAGCACGATAGCGGGGAACACGGTCGGCGATCGTCGAAAATCTGATCAGCGGGTCAAGCGCGTCGGCTTTTATACAGCAATCGTCGAATGTTCCAGACTAATCGTTGGGACCTGCATGCCTTCCACAAAGTTCTACACCACTCGCGTCACGCAATGAAATCAGATAACATAAGGTTCAGCGACAACAGACAGCGGATAGAAGCATCGATAACTTTCCAGAAACTTCGGATACATGCAGGCGCGTCCCGCGCTGTGCGATAACATTTGTTAGGCGGCGAAACGTGGTCGCCTGGTAAAGATAAGTACATGTTTCAATATACAGAGTGATGACGCATTTGAACAAGAACTGCTCTTACAATGTGCTTATGAAAGGTGTACCATTGTAATCGAATCTGCTTACATTGCTTGCCAATTGGCGCTCACTGAAAGTGATCAATTTAAAATTCAGCCAATAGCGAATGTTTTAGACAGGCAGCTGCGAGAGTGTGCACAAGACACTGGGCTTCTAACAGCAACCATTGTGCTAGTATAGCTTGTCATGCTTATGTTAAAGGCACACTAAAGAGAAAAACAAGTCTAGCTGTATTAGTAAATTGCCCTTCTACAACACCAAAAAACCTACTCTTGCCTAAGAGAAGCCTTGATAAGCCAGAAAAGATGCAAAACTGAAAGATGGGTGGCAACACCACCTTGAAAGTTTGTCGTGTCATAGATTTTGACGGTGTGCTCATGCTTAGGTTATTTTTCATTAGTAAAGATGGGCTATATTGTATATTGTAAAGGTGTCAAAAACTGAATTTAGCAAGTTTTGTGAATTTTATTGCACCACAATAGCCAAAATTTTTAAAATCCACGCAGAAACTCCTGTGGTAGTTGTCTAAGTATGCGTAAGCATTGTGCCACTTGCTCATCTCCACGCAGCTCAGTGTCATTATCTGTGTTATGCCACTTGATCCGACCACTATAAACCCTTATCAACCCTCATCGGTTGTTATCAGCCTTATCAACATTATCAACAATATTCGCATATCGTGTTCGATAGCAGACACGATAAGGCAGGTTTAATTAAGATATTGTTCATTACGGCACTCAAACCCATGACCATGGGTAGTAATAAAAGTAAAGTTAATTAGCCACAGTTAAATAAGATAAGAGTTAATTGAGGCACTCGAACCCTCGACAGTTGGTATTAAAGTGAATTAAGGTTAATTAAGTGAAGCTGTCACAAAACTACCACTACATTTGCTCAAGGGGGTATGCAATGCTTTATTGAAATGTATGCTGTTCTGGGCATTGTAGGGGTGATTTCAATGAATGTATGCACTGTTTGCTTCACTTTGCCGAGTGCTTGTAGCCTTTGCCTTACGTGGGTTTGAGCCATTCCATTTTTTGCTTGCTTACAGGGGTATTAGCTATTGCTTAAGGGTGTATCATAGCCATTCTTTGTCTTGCGTGATCGAGAAATTTCTCATTGGGTAGGCATAGAAATGCTTATGCATATAAAAGAATACTTTGAAGTTCGTGGTGTAACACTGCAACTAAAATGTTGCACTATGATGCAGTAAAAAATGGAAATATGGCCTTATTTTCCTCTACTAGTTACTGATCAAATGATTCTAGCATTAATTGTCATAATCAGTCCCTTTAGTGTCCCTTTAATGGTGCATGCAAAACTGCAAATAAGTGCTGGAGGGTGAAAAGTAAAACATTCTGACAACTGTCATGTGTTTTTTAGTGCAGGTCTCCATTATCAGCTTACTATTCAGAGATTCGGTTGCCATACAGGGAAAGCATGATATCATTGCTCTCATACATGCCAAGTTACTTAGAATTTTATCTCTAGAGAGTTTCTCATAGAGTGACAACTCAACCTTTGCTTGAAACAAGAACATTTCATTTCATGGAACACTTTAGTAATTATGTTGGACTGCACTTTAAATACAAAGTGTCTGAGAATACTCGAAGGTTGCTTATTTTGTGTGCATTGATTTCCCCCTTCTCACCTTCTTTATTTCCAGGCAAACTCGGTGGCAACTGTGAAGTAGTCTGCTTCAAGCAAGGAACACACTATGCATTTAAGAAGTACCCAAACATTTTTAACAATGTTATACTTGAGTTCTGGAAGAGGAATCAAGGCAGTTGTACTTGATTTAGTGTATGGAATTTCACAGTGTGTTCTTTTTAGATAGCAATCTGAGTGGTGCCTTCAGATTTGCCAAACATCTTCAAGTGTTTCTGTGAGAACATCTGTTCTTGTGCAATCGTTTTTAATGCCCATTTATTTGCACAAATGTGTAACTTAGTTCGGCCGGAGCAATCCGATTGCAGGGGCACCTCAACTATGCACTTGCTCCATATTAACAGGCCATGCTTGTATTCTCCACTAGCACCAGGAAATGACACAGTCAAGGAGTTTTGGTATGTGGTTGTCGCCACGACTTACGCAAGTTTCTGCAAGGCTGTGCCTATGGTAGCTAAAATGTCTTTCAGACTTTTTACTTACAGTTGGGAACCTTCAAGAAAGCACCAGAGTAAAAAAAAACCATGAAAAACCCCAATTTCAATTAATTCTGTGGACAATTATGAGCTCAAGTGTTTGTAGGACAGTTGAAATCTTACAGTGCTGTATTTGTTCTGTGATCATGTTGTTTATTGGCAGAGCAGAAAGACACTACGGCCATCCACTCGTATGCAGACGGCCGTGACGATCATGGCCAACGCTTGCACCATTCTTCTAAACATGCAATGTTGCCAAGAGTGCATGGTTAGAAATGCAGGGATCAATATTCAATGATGCTCTTACTAAGTCATTCATTTATCGAATGCCACCTGAAGTGATACACAGCATCCACTGTGAATGTGGGCATATTTAAGATAAACACTAAAAGCCAGCAGCTACTGTAAACCAATGCTTATATACTACATTGTTATCTTATCGACCAACATAATTAAATGAATTTGTTTTACTGTGTTGTCACGCTTTCTTGATGTGCACAAAGGACGTATTCCATTACAAACACTGCACTTCAACAATTCACGCATATTTATGCCCACTCAATTTCAAGTTGATCCACCAAATTGAGGAAGTTGGTGGCACTGTAGACCAGAATCTGTTACTCCTGTATGCATTACAAGCATGAGCGTTTAATCTAGACCCCAGTCGCCAGCTCTCGGCACAGCCTGCACTGAGCTGCCAATATGATGACGGGGTAGCTGATGACAAAGCCATGCTGAGTGAACACTGGTGGCAAGCACACAATAAGAACAGGCTAAACATTATAATGGTTGGTTTTTCCTTCTTTCCACAAGTTCCTGCAGTCCTTGGCAAAATATGGTTGCGCCATAGATGTGCTGTAAATTTTGGTCTATAGCGCTTCCTACAAAAATCACTTGAGGAGAAAAAAGAGAGACAGTAACTCCAATGAGAGAAAGTAAAAAGATTGGCCTCAGTGATGCAACTACAACTAAACCTCAATATAATGAAGTAGGTAAAATTGGCCATTTGCTTCATTATATCGAAATTTCGTTGTACCCAAATTCGACCTTTTATGCAATTAAGTACAAAGTACAGTCGCCGATAGTGTTTTCTTGCACGGAAAGGGGCCGCAGAATTTTCCGAATCATTGGACAATTGAAAAAAGAAAATTTGAATGAGAACACAATTCATTTTGATGAATTTGGGAGTTGGCGACGGATGATACGGTTTCGTGCCACGTCGACGATATCTTTACATAGGTGGTACGAATTAAGCGAAGCCAGCCACGCTTTCGCATGTACTCCACCCCTGCAGCTGATAGCGTCGCTCGTACTGGGACGGCGCTATCATGAAAAGTGCCGGCAGCAAGTGCCTCTTGCTCGAACGGGTCACCGAAATCCAAGATTACGTAACCTTCAATACTAAACGCACTGGAAAACAGCTTGCATGATGCCATGCCATCTCGGCACGCCCACTCTTTGCACACATGGCAGATAACCTCTAAAGCAGGGTATGCAGCTGCGCATGCGCTCCACCACGCTCACAGCTATGCACAGCCACTGCCGAGATGTGCGCCAGAAATCGCGACACACGCCAACTTACCCCTTGCCCTCTCCCCCCTTCACGCGTGCTTGACCCCATTACCACGAGCTTGCTCCTCCCCCTCTTTCCCTTTGCTCGCGCGGGGAGGCAGCACTCGTGCGTGAAGACACCATCGTTCTTCCTCATCCTCGCACACTTTCACTCGCACCTAAAGCACAAAATGTGTTGTGGGGTGCAATACCATCTTATTGCACTTGGACTGTATATGGAACATGATGCGGCTTCACTTTGGAGGTCGCTCTTGTCGTACCACACGCAACTTGTGAGGTTCATTTGCAAGCAGCGGCTTGTAATTAAATAATTTGACCATGTGTGTCTGTGGAAGTTGCCACTTATTGTCTCGGCATTCCTTTGCTGTGGAAGCGAAATTTTGTTATATTGAAATCGTATACACACTTTTTATATTCAAGTTCTAATTACATTGTGTTCTAAAGACAAGAGGTTATGAAAAGTTAAATAGTTCGTTATATCGAGAATTTCGTTATGTTGAAGTTTAGCTGTATAACCTGGTACTTGACACTGGAGAAGGGATTCGTATGAACAACAGATATGGGGCAGTAACACTATAGGCAAATCTGCCACAAATGTCCACAAGAGCTGCAAGCATGCCAGTTCAGCAAGCGCACGATGATGGGTAGCACATTGGTTTGCCTAGACTTCGTCCTGGCTTCGAATGGCTTTCCAAACTGATGACATTCATTAAAATACAGCATTATAAGCGCAACAATTTGCAATAATCTTGCATGTGAGCTTCGCAAATTGACCATATGCCAAATATTGTATTGTAAATGCAGCAATTTGGAATGACTACGCATGCAGTCTTACTGCATTTATGTATTTAGAGAGATACGATTGCTTGGAAATCTAAGTCAATAAAGGTACATGAAACAAAATAAATGTGGAAGAATGTCAAAAGCCACAAGCACAAAGATTAGACAAATCTATGTGCTATAAAAAAAAGTAAATTATGGGGTTTTACGTGCCAAAACCACTTTCTGATTATGAGGCACGTCGTAGTGGAGGACTCCGGAAATTTCGACTACCTGGGGTTCTTTAACGTGCACCTAACTCTAGGTACACGGGTGTTTTCGCATTTCGCCCCCATCGAAATGCAGCCGCCGTGGCCGGGATTCGATCCCGCAACCTCGTGCTCAGCAGCCCAACACCATAGCCACTGAGAAACCATGGTGGGTTCCATGTGCTATAGTACATCATTTTTATGGTATCTGAACAATTGTATCACCCGAGTTTCTTCTAGCAAGTTTGGTAAGAAACTCTTATTACATCCATAAAAATAACTGCTGGACACTAAAGGCAAGCATTAAGACGAACTATATAGTGATAAATGGGTGCTTCAATATGTTCAAAGAAAGGGGTCAGACAGGGAGAGACAATCTCTCCAATGCTATTCACTGCGTGCTATTAAACTGGGAAGGCTTAGGAGTAAGGATCGATGGTGAATACCTCTGCAACCTTCGGTTTGCCGAAGACATTGTTCTATTCAGCAACAATGCAGACGAGTTGCAACAAATGATTGAGGACCTTAACAGGGAGAATGCAAGAGTAGGGCTGAAGATTAATATGCAGAAGACAAAGATAATGATAAATAACTGGGCAAGGGAACAAGAGTTCAAGATCGCAAGTCACGCCTCTAGAGTCTGTAAAGGAGTACGTTTACCTAGGTCAACTAATCACAGGGAACCCTGACCATGAGAAGAAAATTCACAGAATAAAAATGGTTTGGATCGTATACGGCAGACATTGTGAGCTCCTGACTGGGAGCTTACCGTTATCATTGAAAAGGAAAGTATACAATTAGTGCATTTTATCGGTGCTGACATATGGCGCAGAGACTTGGAGACTGACAGAGAAGCTTGAGAACAAGTTAAGGACCGCGCAAAGAGCGATGGAACAAAGATTGCTAGGCATAACGTTAAGAGACGGAAAGAGAGCGGTTTGAACCAGAGAGCAAACGGGTATAGACTATATTCTAATTTACATCAAGAGAAAAAAAAATGGAGCTGGGCAAGTCATGTAATGTGCCGGTTAGATAACCGTTGGACCATTAGGTTTACAGAATGGGTACCAAAGGAAATGCAGTCGAGGATGGCAGAAGGCTAGGTCGAGAGATGAAATTAGGAAATTCGCGGGTGCTAGTTGGAATCGGATGGCACAGGACAGGGATAATTGGAGATAGCAGGGAGAGGACTTCGTCCTGCAGTGGACATAAAACAGGCTGATGATGACAATGAAAATGTTCCGAGCACTGCATTTTTATAGAATACAGCTATGCTACAAGAGAGGAAATGACAGACATGGGACAAGATTGGCACCACAAATGTGAAAGAAAAAAAAAGAAATAGTTCACCAGAGGCAATAAACACATAACATTCCATATTAACGCGGAAGAAAATGCAGTTGGGTCAATTTTACTGCCTCTGGCCACAGATGAACTCTCCTCTCCCAAGGCTGTGGCTGTAGCGCAATATTTCCGCCCCATGCTAATTTGAGAATGACGTATGTCCACCAGCTCTCTCAGTCAGTCTACTGATTTCATGTTCAGTTTTGTTGAAGTTTTCTCATGGCAATGAAAAAAGCTGGAGGTTTGAGAACCATAACCAGGCTTTACAGTCTTCTTATATTGCACACGTAGGATAAAACTGGCACTAAACACTGGTGGGATACACTGCAATGGCACTGGCTGAGAAGAAAGGTACTGCTCGTGTGTTGAGGCACCTTGCCCTAATCTGCCTTTTTCTTACATGCAATGACCACTTGTTCAAGGCACAGGGTGACCTCCTTCAGCAAGCGAGGTCACAATGCATGAATAAATTGGTGTGCAATACTGTTCCCGGTTCTTCACCTGCACCACACTTTACTATCTCGTGTGGCAAAGCCTGATGCTGTGGGCACAAACAATGTCCTATTCTACCCACCTTACATTATTTTTCAACATAATTCCCACGCCTGTTCAGACCCATATGTCCCATCGCAGCATTAAATTTGAGATGCCCCTGTGGTACTAATTGTCCAGCTGACTGTGCAACCACCGTCCGACTGCTGTCTTGGCTTCACCATTGCATGCAAGTCCCTGTCCTACCAGGAACTTTCTCTCCACATCTAACCCTAGGATGGCTCTGGTATTTCTTGTTGTGTTGTCAAAGGTCTGGTTCTTCAGTTGTAGCACGACGTCCTGCGATTACAGGCGGGATCGGAAGCCTATCATGGTGTGAGGGTATACTAACTCGTGGGGCAAAGCTTGAAGCTGAGGGCACAAACAATGTTTGTGAAGTACTGTTCTCATAAAACAACTGGGGTTGAAAGTTCCTGTGGAAAAGGCAGGTTCTCCCATTCAGAATTTCAGTGCGAGTCGCTACGCATAAGCTTCAAGATACACAACCATAACACTTTGTGGACAGGGTTGAATAGACATTCCTTTATTTTGTAACAACTAGTACAGAGAACCTGTTGACACTGTTTCCACAATGAAAACAAAGACGAGGAGGTGAGCAAAATGTATTGTGCCACATTCCCAGTACAATGATTCTGGCAGTGATAATATTTTGGGTTGTGCCACTGCATGTCTCCTCACTGGTGCCTACTCACCGGTTGGGGTGTAGAACAAACTAAAGAAGAAAAATAGTTTGAAATACACTACACAGACATGAAAAATGTGCCAGTTATGCACATCTTGATAGAGCCCCATCGGCCAGCAGCTTGCATAACTGCCACTGGCCAAGAAGGACGAGATATGGTGACTCAGCTGCCACTAAAGCAACCCAAAATAAAAAAAAACCTGTCGATATGCCAATCAACAGACGGCTGCCTTGGAACACCATTGCGCTGCAAAGTAAGCACAAGCTGATAGTGAATGGACCAAGCAAGTTCTACATACAATTTATTTTACAGACTGTATGAAGCTTTTTAAAGACGGGTCAAAGGAATGTGAGCATGATCACCAGCTGGGACTTGTCCTCTTGGTCAAGAACAACTAAGCAAAGGAGTGGCACTCCAGTAGTACCACAGGCATTGGCTTGGTGAAAGATAAACTTAAGACAAGGCACAAGCAATAGAGCATGCTCAGCATCCGCATAGAGCAGCAGCCTGTTCCATTCACATAGAGTGCTACTACTATGGCCCACACATACCTTTAATCAACAAAATTTTATAGACTTGAGACAACCTGCTCTCTGCGAGATGCCTTAAAGTTGACTTGCCTCTTTGACACCGAACCTGTGGTGAAGTTGCAAAAAGCTGACCTGTGGATGTACAGTGCTCACGGAATGAAACGCGTCAATTTAGGGCTAAGTAATGCGC
Organism: Dermacentor andersoni; assembly: GCF_023375885.2. Classification (NCBI taxonomy): domain Eukaryota; kingdom Metazoa; phylum Arthropoda; class Arachnida; order Ixodida; family Ixodidae; genus Dermacentor; species Dermacentor andersoni. The sequence continues at coordinate 51,151,752 of NC_092817.1, read as the reverse complement.
ATACTTTCGTTTCAACCGGCTACAGTTCGTGTCACATCGACGTAATTCCGGTGCGTACACTTACATCAGAGTCCTCGTCACCTTTGGTAACCACATTCCTAGCGACATGACATGGTGCTCTCGCGTACTTTGCACACGTGTATGGTTCTACTAAATGTTCCGTGTCCCATTTCATTCCGTGAGCACTGTACATTTGGAAAGCCATTTTCATGCGAGCATATCTGCAAGCTTACTACAGTGACTAACCGCTTAAAAGAATTGACCGAAAGGAACACTTGGGTTACGAGAGATGGTACAGTAGATTTTAAAATGATTTTGACAATTTGGGGTTCTTTACAGGCACCTATAATAAAGTATACAATTAACTGCAAGTGACATGTGGGAAATCAGTTGTAACTGATGAATGCCAGTCCTTGTAGTAATGGAGTACTTGTCCCGCAGCCAAGCGCCGAGCATATATCTATTCCTTTTGCATCTTATTTGCATTTCCTCTTTTGTGAAGTCGGCACTGAGCATGCCTTGTGCTGCCACTCACTTTCCTGCCAAGCTGCCTAAACGAGATTCTAAATGCTTTGCAGTGGTGCAGATTTCACCTGAGCTGTGTGGGGACGCCTTCTCAAAACGGAGAAAAGAACTGTGGGCCAAGTAGGGGGGAAAATAAAAGCCCTAAACTATACACAGAACAACAAGTACACTTGCAACAGTTATGAGACGTGCAAGACATACTGCTCACTTGACTGCTCATGTATAACACATCACCTGCACCACTTGCCTCCACAATATGGGCAAGTCTGTTTTGTTTTTTAATATAAAGAACAAACATTCAAGTATTAACAGTGCTCTAACACGTGGAAGGGCTCTCGACCAACAATCACGCCTCTGGACGAAACAGGTACAGACCCTTGAAAATTACAGCGACACACTCAAGGTGACGAACAACGGCTACCTACAGCTTTGCAAGATGGTCTCCGCATACAAGAAGTCGGATTTGTCTGCAGTAAAGTATGCAGAAGGTTCAAAGCAAAACATAAAACAATTGTATCCTAAAAGCTGTCGCTTACAACACCTTTTTTTTCCTTTTTTTTACAGCATAAAACCTGCCCTAGCTGAAGTGTAAAACACTAAAAATGTACAAAACTACTGCACAAGGGAGCCGCACAAGGGAAAGTTAACGACAGGATAACATACTCTTATGCTTCCAATGGGTGCATTTGAAGCATGTTGCAAAAGCATGTTGCAAAAGCATGTTGCAAAAGCATGTTGCAAAAGCACATTTCCAGTGGGCAATCAACATTTGCTTTTTAGGCTCTGTACAACAAGTGCAATACGAAGTGCAGAATTCTGCTATGAACAGAAAATCTGCTTTTACTTTACCTCAAGTGTATAAAGTTTGATTCACAGGGATATCTCGTAATGTACACGACTGTGTTTAAGGAAGCCGACCACCGAACTGTCTACGGACTACAAAAGAGGGGGAAAAAAAGGAACTTTTTAATTTTGATTGTTATGTGGATTGCATGATTACATAGCAATGTGTGCAAAGGCTGATTTGTGAGTGAAAAACCAATGCCCGCCCAACAACCTTAATGTAGATGTTATCAATCTTGTATGGCATGACTGCCTCCACACTTGCCACCAACACATTCAAACAGCAACTTCAAAACAGCTTCTATAAAATCACTTTCACTGCTCTGTCAAAAGACTATATCCTCGTATCTAATACACATATACCAGCATGAATATAGAAAATGGTTACTGCCAGTGACTGTGGCATATCAAGCAGCTACAAAGGCTTGTAGTAACTTGAGCATTTACACAAACTCCATGACGGAACAAAAGGAACGCAAGAACTCTGGGGGAAATGTCATGCTTTTTCTGCAGGCATATGAAGTACTCCTATAAGCACCGGGTGAACTGCACTCGGGTACTAACAATTCATGAAAACAAAGAGGAGGACCAAAGCTACATTGCCATGGATGAAAAAGTGCTGTAGCTCCAAGTACGCAAAAGCTCATGCGGAAAATAAGGCCACAAATTCGTCTGGCAGTATTGTAATTGACAAATTATTTAAGCCACTGGAATGTTGCGCCACCAACCACCACAACTCTTAGCTGCCTATGCATACGTGGTGCCACGCAAAACAAACTGTGGCTGGCAAAGTGAACATTGGTGGACAGTGCATATAATGAGTTCCCACTTTCACAGAGGGTAGCTTGCACACCAGTACGGGTGTACATCTTTCAAATCCTTTTAACAATGTTGCTTGAGCACTGATAGCTAAGCAAGTCAGCATGGTAGTGCTGTTTAAAGGTGGCCAAGTTAGTGCATACTCATAAATCTCGGGTGGCACAAGCATCACCTAGTAAGCCACTCTGCGAGGAGGAGCTGCAATGAACTTCTTGCAATTATGTGCAGCAAACTTCTTGCACTGCAAGTATGCACAGGGTTGTGCAAAAAGAACATGGACACAAGAAAGAATGATGGGACATCGTTCTTTCTTGTGTCTGTATCCTTTACGCACAACTGTTATGCTGTAACAGGTGCAACATAACTAACCAATCTAACAAATTTTTTTTGTTCATGGTTTGTTCTGTTCTAAATTAATTATGTTATTTTTTCACCCTTTTTATCAGTGTACTTCATGCAAATAAGGAAAGAATAGGAGCTCGATGCAGGCACCACATCCAAATGGCATGAAACGCCAAACGTTGCCCATTTTGCCAGCATAGTTTCAGAAAGTTAATGAATGTTTATAAAAGCAGCTATATTCTTACACATATAGGTTGCCCTGGTGCCATGTCTAAAAGCAACTCCACTGTCATTCCTTCTGTCATTTTCCAGGGCTTGCATGCTGCCAAACAGCCATTATCGTTAGGGTTGGCTACTTGGTGCCAATGGACGAGAAGTCGTACAAATTGAAAGACAAGAATTTCTACAGTGATAAGGCTGATCAATTCTGCTATTCTGCTATGCACTGACTTACTTGCTGGCCAATGTTTGCGTGGCATTGTTAAAACACAAGGATGTACACCTCAGTGTACAAGCCAACCCACTGTTGCCAGGCTTTGTGCCAAAGCTACAAGTATTGGGCAGTTAGCATCTTGCACCCCAACTTACGTCGCCAATCAACAACCTAAAGCAGATTACGACGATGAGTTTGAAGAGGGCAAAAATGGTTGCGATCAATCACGCTCGGGTAACAATGAACCACAAGAACAGTGAGCAACTGTAGTATGCATTAGAATGAAGGCTGGGCAAGACCTTGGCAGTGAACCACAACTTCACGCACGCAACACACACACACACACTCACTGATCAACAAATGGGGCAAGTCTCCACGGGACACCAAATGAGGGAGGACATCATTGTCATAGTTTTCGAAGATGTCGCCAGCCTCCGCCACCACCATTACTTGAGCCCAGCTCCTGGAGGGACAGTGGCAGCAGACATAGTTGCCCTGTTGAGTGCCACACTCACTTGCAGAGCTCAAGAAGAGGCAGCTGATAGGTGTTCCAAGCAAGCATCGCATTTGCATGTGCTTGCATGGCAAAATGGGTGGCCTCCTCTGCACAGTTCAAAAGGTGGTGCTCTGCTCTGCACTGCGGCTGCCTCCAAAAGTGCATGTTCAGCAGCGACACTGGATACTCTGGAGAACACAGCAGTAGTCTGAGCACAGGCACACCATGATGCGTTAAGCACTAGCATCCTGTTCTGGGGCAGACGGATGGAAGAAAAGACAAGAGAAAGCACCACTCGGGGAAAAAGGGGTAAAGCAAGCACCTTTTAAGAAGGAACAACTGCCTTGTGCACACAGGTGTACAGAAAAGCATTTGCACAATAATGTACACTCCTGTGCATCTGCTACTTTAAAAACAAAATAAAAATGACTATATTTTTTGTTTTTAATGGTTGTGTTACGGCATAGTGATTATGCTTGTGACCTGTCTCATAGTGCTCTGTTGTATAAATATTCTGAGCGCAGATAGTAAAGTCACCTCCCTCTTTCTCAAACTTTGCAAGCTTGCACACGGGTTTCTAAAACTATGGAAAAGTGCAAATGTGGCTGTTACACTCGCCACCTATTTGAAATGCTGTTCTCCTTTTGCATCAGAGTAACATCGCCACATTTCTAGAAGTTTTTAAGGCAAACAGAGAATTGCCTCGCCATCAGCTGAACCTGCAAAGGCCTTTTGAAGATTTATTGGCAGTGAAATGGAACAGGTTCATAATAAGACTGATGACCCCACTGCTACCAAAATGATGTTCCTGACGTGCTTCAATGACCATGATGTATAGAAAATGACTTCATGCATAGGTTCTAAGGAGAGAGACAAGCACAAAATGTGCAGGCAATGCTGGTGGTGAACTGATGCACATATAGGGAGTAGATGGTGATCTGTTTTGTTCACTTATGGTCCAGCTTGAATGCAACCATGGAACATTAAAACAAATTATATAAAAGAAAGGAGGAGGCTCAGAAGGTAAACCATGAATGTTCACGAACGTGTATACCCTATTTTACATATGCCATCAGTCACTCCTGGTATTCCATACACACAACACCAGCTTAACCTATTACAGCTACACAAAAATACACACGACACACTTATCTGCGACGCTAGAAGAGCTACCAGATAATTTTTTGCCAGGTACTACGGACACTGACGAATTTTTTTAGACACAGTGGAAATCTCAGATTGCTGAAAAACCGAGCACTCTAGAAAAACTAACTGATGGAAAACTAATCTTATCACATTTCACTCTGTCAGCTAAATCAACGTGCATATCTGCAAATGCTTACTCCAACTGGTGCCAGACAAACCAGTGCAAGACTTGCTATGCATAATGTTGTGCCAGCTGTCACATTAATTGTTTTATAATATGGGCAAAACTGCAATTTTTCGGTTAATTTGATCTCAACCAAAAGCCCTGTCTGGTACTCGTACATTTCTGTGGGCCGAAACGTTCATTAATTTGATCCCGAAATTGTCCCTCGCCAGATAATTTGAACTTGGCTGGCCTGCACAAACACACCCTATACCTATAGCTGCCGTACTAATCTTGTTGGTGCTAGATATGCCAAAGACGCATCATCTCCTGCCAATATGGCAATTTACGGCCGGCCTTGATCAAATCTTGAAGTGAAAACGGCAATTCATAATGAATGATAACCATATTTACCCTATGTGTCTTTTCCCCCCAATAATTGATTCCGAAATATTTTAGAAAAGAGCATAAAAGAATTTGTCGGCTACTATAAAGAAAACTTACTTGACAACTTCACAGTACTGACCATGCAGGCCTAATTGGCACTCTAACTAAACATAACCTACTACATTTTGCATGACAAGATACTTAAATTAACGGACGATAGTGGAGCCATGCTATGGACAGTCAAATAATATGGAGAGCTGATGCTGCCTAAAATATTGTACACTATATACATTACAAGCACAGTTTGAACGCACACCAAATCACCTTGCTTTTTCATCTTTCAAGTACACACCTTGGGCTGATACTATGCTTTCTCACACGCAGACCTCAATGAATGCACCCAACTAGGACACTAAAATGAAGGCAGGCCAGTTGTAAAACTCTACTTAACAAGAAAAGCCTGTCTGTTTTCACCGGAGTTGTTCTTGCTGACTGAGTGTAGCTATATCGCATATTTTACAGTGAAACCTAGAATGATCATGCACCGAGTAGGCCATTTCAAGCTTTGCTGTTAAATGCTGCAGTGGACTTTTGGTAATCTTTGAACGTTGGGCAAGCTCTGTACAACCGGGACTGTCATGTTTCAACCTAATTGAACACTTGCATCAAGATGAGCATGTTCATTCTTCTCATGCGTGGCGTCCTGTGTGGTTATGTGTTAACACTCCATTGTAGGAGCTGGCATCATAGGACTCCCTATACCCAAGACATGTTTAGTAAAACTTGCTCACCAAGGTTGTTTACACAGACCTTGCCTCGCGTTTTCGCCCACGTACAATTTATCTAAAGATCCCAAACAGCCATAGCATTTCCGTGCTATCACACCCATGTGGTCTGCCCCAGAACAGGAATGCCTACGAGACGTCCATGAAAGGCGATCGTTCCAGGAAGGTCCTCAGGACAGCACAGTTCGAGGCGGCGCAAAAAGGTTGCGGGCTTGTCGTTTGTGCCGTGGCCACGACATGAAGAAATAAATTACTGATGATGGACAGAAAAGGTCCCACAATGAGATTCTCGCAGGAGTCTGCCGATGCTTCACGGGATCTGTCCGGATCCACACCACTCAAGACATTGGTGAGGACTGACGGCCCTGTTGAGATGGGCTACCTGTAAAGAGCAGGACAGGTACTTTTATGAGAAAGCTCTGATGAGCAGCAATACATGCTGCATGCACATGGAAAAGTGACCCCTGCACAAACAGTGGCCACAACAAAAATTCAGCACTGAAGCCCTTTCCGGAAGATATGGGTGACGTAAAGAAACAGCAATGTTGCAGCAAGTGCTGCCCCCCCCCCTAGTGTCACCCTCTCAGCACACACTTCAAACTGACACATTTAGGCTATTGGATCAGTTGCTCAAGGACCAAGCCACAAGTGATCTGTCTCCATTGCCAACAGCACCCTCTAGATAAGGTCCACAATTAGTAACATCACTTGGAACGCCAAGGAAATCGGCCATGTGCAATGTGGCTTTTGAGGTTGTGTGTATAGTGCTCCCAGTGAGTCCTATGTCACATGTGGCCACTTATTCTGCCTGCTGCATGGAATTAGCCCAACAAGCACAGCAAGTAAAAAAGGAGTCATGATTTCATGGCGGCACTTGAACTGAAAACAGAGTTCAATAACTTGCCAACTAAGCTCGCAGTCTTATTTAAACTTAGTGCAAGAAACAATATTCATATGTGGCCTCTTCGGACTCCCATTTACTAGGCTGTGCAAATATTCAATATTATTGCTAAAGTATTTGGAACAAATGAATATACTGTAAAAACACGCATATAGCTCAGACCCGTGTATATAGTCCAAGGTATAATTTGGGGACAACAGAAATAAAAAAGTTTTCATCTGTATATAGTCTGACAAAAACAGTCACTGAAAGCATTTATTTCCATTGCACTTCACTCTTTAGTCATTGCCGTCTACTGCACTCCACGCTTCAGTCATTGCCGTCTACTGCACTTTCCTCAGAGAGTCCCTTGCCAGAGATATCCTCCCATAAAAGCTTGTCTTCAGTGCCAAGAAATGAGTTCATGAACGAGCATTTCGTGAACACACGATGGACGAGCTACTCGGGAAAGTATGCCTGAGCGGCAGTGATCCATGAACAGAGCATTGCTAAAGAGGCCGATTCCAGTCGTCTGGTAGGAGAACCTTCAGGCTCTCCCGACCTCATCCACCCCATACAGCAATGCTTGATGCAGTCTTTTAATGGCTTATTTATGCACACATCAAGTGGTTGCAGCTGGGATGTCATCCTTCCCAAAATGATGACGAGCTCAGCGCTGGACCTGCACAGCAGTCGCTTCACCGAGTCAGCTATGTGACAGAGAAAATCATCCAGGACAACTAGTGATGGGAGTTCCAGCAGTGCTCTGGATCGCCAACAACATACAGACTTTAATCCAAACAAGCACCAGTGCTTTTTCTTGACAGCAGACAACAACTTTTCTTTAAAGCTTGTCCTCTTTCAGCAGAATCTTCCGTCTGAATACCACGTAGGGGGGAAGCTTGCGACAGTCTGCTGTGCAGCACAACATTAAGGTGACATTACAACATTACTTCTCATTTCCACTTGACCTCACGGAAATGAGCCTGGAGCCTTTCTGGTGCACCGTTAGTGCCGAGGGCCAGTCCAGATATACTGGCATTTGATCAGCATCGCTGATCTGGCTGAGCTGAAAGTTGAACGACTTTCAAAGCGAAGTCACATGCCACTGAAAGTCCAGAAGCAGCTCTTTGTAGCTTTCTGGCAGCTTCTGTGATATTGACGTGCGCCGACGTAGAGAAAATCAGTGCAGTGCATAGAATGAGATGCCTAGTGCTTAATTGGCTTTGGGTCCGTCCGCAGAACGCTCTTTTCTCTAGCAATCTCTTTTGCGTTTGCTTGCAGCAGCTTGATGTTGACAGCGAGGTGTGCAGCTCATTGCTCTTGAATGAAGTGTGTCAGGTCCAGTCCAATTTCAGGAACCGCTGCATTATTAAGCCCCCAGAAACAAATTCTCAGGCTGCTGCACACAATGAGGGCTTCCTTTTGCTTCACCCAACCACGAACGCTGTGCTCATTCACACCGAACTGCAGCTCTGCAGCACAGTTGCCAATGGTTTCAGCAGCTACAATCACTTTTCTTTTAAATGTAGCCTAATACTGCTTTTGCAGTCTTGAGATCATGCAAAGTGTGGCTGTTGCTAAGTCAGCGTGGTTTACAATGGCAACTGATGAGGGCGCAAGAACCTGGATGATGATAGTGCTGAGCAATATCGAAACCGGAACTGTCAATTCGGGCTGAAAATTCTTGCGATTCAAACATAGTACAGGGCAGAAATTTCACATGTTAAGATTTGGGGAAAAACCCTCAGAATATGTGCAGGTTCTTATGGTAAATTTGAAAACATGTACAAACGATGGCTTTGGTTTCAGTAAACAAGGTGTAAAGTAAAACCTCGTGAATTTGGATTTCACGGTACTGAAAAAAATGCCCGAATTAATTTTTTGTTTTTGTTTTTTTAATTATGGGGTTTTACGTGCCAAAACCACTTTCTGATTATGAGGCACGCCGTAGTGGAGGACTCCGGAAATTTCGACCACCTGGGGTTCTTTAACGTGCACCTAAATCTAAGTACACGGGTGTTTTCGCATTTCGCCCCCATCGAAATGCGGCCGCCGTGGCCGGGATTCGATCCCGCGACCTCGTGCTCAGCAGCCTAACACCATAGCCACTGAGCAACCGCGGCGGGTGAAAAATGCCCGAATTAACTGAACGTTGAAATACTGAGGGTGTCAAGAAAACAATAAATGAATATATGCTACGTCAACACACTTTTATTTACTGAATGACCCAGCAAATCATGTTTCTATTTTGCATAATATCAGTGCGGAAGCTGCAGTTCACATCATCTCGTGACTGGTTAGCACTCGCAGCAAAGTAGGCCTCGCGACTTCCTTCACAGCGTGGCCGTGGCGTGCGTCTTCACGAGAAACAGTTTTGCACTACCGCACACACATCACGATTACTTTTTAGCCAGTGAGCTGACCGCCAACAGGTCATCCTTTTATCACAATGTAACCAGTGCTCTTCAACCTTGACAGCTTTGCACTGAGTTAAAATGAAAATGTTTTCCGCAACCCCTTCGGACGAAACCACGGCCACTATCGATGCAATCACGGACGGCAACTTCGCGATTGTGAAGGCACTCGGCCGACAAATGCACCGAGTCAAAATGAAACTACCTAGTTTGCTGCAACAACTGCGGAGGAAACCATGGTCGCTATCAACGCACTCATGGATGGTGACTATGCAGTTATGAAGGAATGTGACTGACGCGGTGTTATCCGCGGCTGTAAACGCGAGAATAAAGGCTTTAAAGGTGCAAATAGGGACAAAGCGTTGTGGTGTTGCTGTCATTCATGTACTATTTCCACTGATGACTATGGTGATGCAGATGCCGCCACTTCGTTTCGGTTGGACGCTAGCGCTGTTTTTGCTCTTTTGCATGGTACATTTGCGGCACTCGCCGAGCTCCGAGAATGGTCTGAATTAACCAATGTGTGGCCAAATATGTCCAAATTAACGAGAGTTTGATAGCACTAAATAATGCATGCACCTGCTGGGACCAGAGGACGAGTCCGAATTAACGAGGTTTTTCTGTATTGCCAAGAACAATGATGATAGCTACGACAACCCAAAGACGAATTTGCTTATAGTGGCTGCCCAATTTTTTTTACCTTATTTATTATTCTAACATGGTCTCGCACCACCACATTCTCTACTGAACTAATAAGTAACAATGGCACCGTATGGTGTTTCAGGCACTAAGTTTCAGGCACCGTATGGTGTTTTGCGAAATTTTTCATAGATGATCTCCGCCCGCATAATGTTTGAAAAATGATGGCCATGCAGCAAGTTGGCACCATTCAGGTTGTCCCCTATACTCTCGTTTTCATTGGTGAGGCGATCTCTCAGGTTCCCAAGAACCATGGGGCCACTGCGAATTGATCTACCTAGATTTGGTGCAACACTGTAACATCAGTCAACGACACCACTGCTTAGGCCCAAGAGTGAAGGCAGTGGGGCCATGGTAAAAATTTACAGCTGGTTGGCATGTGGAGGGCTATAAACCATCACAAGAAGCTTTCTGTTCATCGGTGATCAGGCCTGATACCACATGCATGACTGAGCACCATAGAAGTGGTGTTCAGGTTTGTGGGCGACCAGCTGACAATTACAGCCAATGTGTCTACCGAGTTCATTAGTGCAATTTCCGGACATAAGAGGTTCATTGAAAAAATAAGCTCACGTGTAAGCACAAGTAGCACCATGCTGAATTTGTACAATACAGCCTAAACTGCTGGTGTTGCAATCAAGGTCACACGAGACGTCTACATCTGCACAAGACAGCGAGCGATTTTCATAGAGCTGTGTGATGGGTGAACACAAGATGCCTCTTGTTGCCTCGATCATCCCAAAATTTCAGATAGATTAAATAACAAAATTCAGCAAATGTCTGCCAATAAATTTCTGTACTGCTAAGCATTGTAAAAAAAATGTTGATGAACTTGTGTTTTTGCATGAAAATATCTGAACAACAGAACTTGGAAAGCAAACTGTTTCTCGAGTTGAAACTGTTACCATCTTCGCAGAAGATCCCTTCTCAATATTTTTTTTAGACTTGTGTGAACTTCTGGCTTTTGTTTTAAGGTTTTATGCCAATCTCACTAATCAAACTACACTAAGACACAATCTAGAAGCACACGATGGTTTTTATGCCAACAAGCATTCTTGCCTCCCACAAATCAGTCTCTGCAAGATGACAGTATAACCACTGCAGAGTAGATTTCTGCTTGGTGGAAATGCTCATTGTCAAAGCCACGATCACCATAGGTGCAACACACAGAAACATTAGCAAAATGAAAAGCATGCAAAGATCTCGTTTGCATGTTTCAATGTCAGACACATACGGTCGCTTTGTTTACTTTCTTGGACATGGCATGTGTTACAAACATTGAGACTGACCATTTTTGGTTGCAGTGCAGCACCACTTATAGTGTAGATGACTTGTGTTATTAGCAGCCTGCAAAGGGTTAACCGAGGGGCCCGATATTTATTCATCATAGCATAAGAAGCCAACAAACGCACCAAGGACAACACAGGGGGAATTACTTGTACTTACAACTTGAGTTAAAGAAATGATAAATAAATGGAAATGAAAGTAGATGAAAAAACAACTTGCCGCAGGTGGGGAACAATCCCACATCTTCGCATTACGCGTGCGTTGCTCGCACGCGTAATGCGAAGACGTGGGATAGTTTCTCACCTGTGGCAAGTTGGCTCGCACGCTTAATGCAAAGACGTGGGATCGTTCCCCTCCTGTGGCAAGTTGTTTTTTCATACACTTTCATTTCCATTTACTTATAATTTCTTTAATTCAAGTAGTAAGCACAAGTAATTCCCCCTGTGTTGTCCTTGGTGCGTTTGTTTTTTGGCTTCTTGTGCTAGGAGCCTACACTAATTCAAGCAGCAATCTGTGGTCTACGAGAGTTTGAAGCAACACGAGTCGAGTGTTGCTTGGAAAAGGATCCCCTAGTGCACACACTGATGAAGGGAAAGGAGAGTACCTGAGAGCAGCCTTCAAGAAGCAGCTGTCCCTGCCACAGCAGAGTCCTCTGTTGCCTGCTGCTGCTGCGGTTGCTGCTGCTGTGGCGTCTGCGGCTGTGCAGCGGGGATGTCAAAGATCTCCGCAAAGAGTGGTGGCAGGCGCAAGGCATGCCAGTGCGGGCGCAGCCAAGCCAGGTGCCGGGCGTGTGCCAGCCCCAGGGCACGCAGGGGCCCCAGCAAGGCCAACGCCCGCCCAGGGAGCCCCGGGTCCCCCGGGTGGTTGCGGCCCGCCTGCAGCCGCAGCGCCTCGCACAGCCGACTCTGGCCCATGTCAATGGCCTTGCTGTCGTACAGCCCGCTGCGCTCTGCACACACAAGGGGCAAGGATAGCACCCTCAATCTTCTCTGGCACCTCCTTTCAACCTGCTTATCACACTACCTAGCAAAATGTGACATAGGAACCTATTGGGCAATAGTTGAAAGGGACACTAAAGGAAAATATTAAGTCCAGCTGAAGTGATAGATTAGTGCTCAGGAATCTATAAGTTGTCAATATTATCGTGAAGAGTAATTGAGAAATTGAATTAAATGCAGGCACGATTAGAGACTCCCCCGGGACATTCAAGTACTTGCCCGATGACGAAGGCACTCCTCATTTAAATTATACAGTCGACAAGAGCGTCACCATGTTGGTGATCTCTGCCAACGGAGTTCGCCATGGAGATGGAAGAAACGAACTTCGCACCACTTGGCTCTCGCGGACGCACAAGAGGTGGCACCGATCACACAAATGCGAAGCTGCAGAAGCAAACAAAAAGATGCAACAACGTCTCCGAGTGTGTACACACCTGATCAGTGGGCACAGCACGTGCGAAATAGCAACCGAAACTTTAGGAAAAAAGAAAAAGGAAAGAAGAAAGAGAAAAGAGAAAGAGAGAAGAAAAATAACATCACGCTTTAAGTGATTATGACGATAGTGCTGATTGAAAAAAACAACAACAAAAGAAGTCATGCAAGAAAGTGTGCACATGGCATCTGAGACCGGAAAATGGCGCTCCCTCTCCAATGGGCTTCTTCGATTTTCCACTTCTGGCTACCCACGGGCTGCCAGAGCCAGCCAGAGCGTCTTCATTTTTCTCAGGTTGCTCCACCCCCCGTGATAGGCACTTCCGCCGAGCGTTCGTTTTGCTCGGGCTGGATGGTTCTGGCTACCCGCGGGCGGCCGGAATCTGCCTGGAGGATTTTGGTCTGGCTGCTCTCTAGAAATTCTCTGGCTAGCAGACGACTAAAAGAGGCGATGGGCACTCGCCGCCATCTTTGTGGGGATTTCACGGATTGCAACGCAGGCGCTTGAGGACTTAACTTTACCTCGCTCAGCCAACTGTCTACGGTCATCTTTGGATTTCCTTACTTCTAGTGTTATCTCTTTAGGTGCTAACGCTCCATTCCACATTGCGAAGCGGTGTGATTCGAGCAGTGGTGAACCGTTTGACGCTTTTGTGTGTGTGGGTGTGTCCTGAAGGATTCATCACGGCGGTGATCAGCGTGCTGCACTCTCACGCGTGCATGTTATCTGCATCGTGTTCCACGCAAGTTGTACACGCTCATTCACACATTGCGGTACATTTTGGGTTCGTCTTTCTCTGGTGGCGTTCCTTTTCACGTATCTCGTGCATGTATATATCTCCTTTTTCTGCAGTTAGCGAAGGCTTTGCAGCTAGCCCGTGTTCGCTCCATCTCACCGTCGTATGCTTAGGTGGCAGCTCGAAACCGATATGTGTTCGAATACACTGATTGCACTCGGTACATTTGACACACGTACATTGGCTTATTGCTCTCATGATCGCGACCAATGTTGTTTTTCGTGTGAAACGTTTCGCTGGTCACAGGCGGTGTGCATTTTCATGCGCCAGCCGCATTCCCAGCTCCTTAGGGTCAAAATGAGAAGCACCATCAGAGACAACAAACTTTCTGAAATTGAAGCCCAAGCAAGTCGGCAAGAAATTTTATGCGTATGAGGCGTACCCGATAACCTGCTTTTTCATGTCTTGTGATGACAACGCCAACTCATCAATGTCGCCGGTGGGCGATGTGATTGCTACGAGCAGAGATCCTCGAGCTATCGCTTTCGAGTATACAATCACTTGCGCGCAATTTCGCGTCTTGTCATCCGCCGCGTCGGAGGCCATCTGTTGAGCTGCGCAAGGTGAGGTTGGCCCAGTACGCATCCTGCGCCGAGTCGCGCGAAATCGCACGAAAGTGATCTTATCCCTGAATGCAACTATATATTTTCAAGCTGGCAACGCATAAATGGGCCGACTATGCCAAGCGCGCGCCGGCCTCGCCAGGCGCTGCCATGCTGGTAGCATGTTTACATTTGGCCAGTTGTCCCGGCATTCGATTTTGCAAACTTCGGGCAGGTTCGGGTTGTCTTGGTATCCCAGCCCACATGACTTCCTATCAGAACCGGAACTAGGTGGCTGCCATTTGGCTGCCATTTGGCTGCCAGAACTCCGAAAATCTAAGAGGCCCAATTTTTGATAGTTTGTGCCCCCCAATCTTGGAGGCTATAGAGCAAGCCACTGAAAGCCAAGCCAGTGAAAAAATCCAACATGGCAGCCTCCAAGAACACATAGCATGGCCTGGAACAAGTGATTTAGTTCGAAAAATCGAACTTTGGGGCCTCAATTTGTCCGAGAAATCGGTTGCAAAAACGCATAAGCTCAATGGAAACCCTGACCGTGCATTTATGAAGTCCAGAATATCCATCAAGTCCGTATTTTTGGAGTCAAGCGCCTGCACGCCCATTTTAGCGGCGGTTATCAAATGCATGAACATCGTCTGCAGCTTTGTTTAATGCAGCAGTGGTGATATATATGCTACGTGTTGTAAGCCAGCTGGTTAACATGGCACTTGGGGCGGTGAACTGTCACGCCAAGCAATTCTGCATCAGTCATTACATCAAGTAAGCTTTCTTGGACATGGAAAATAATTGTGATTTCTTTTTGAGGAAAGTTCTCACTTGTTTTCTTTTTTTTTTTTCTTCATTTCGGTTGATTTGAAGATCCGATTATTCCGAAGAATTTTCGTGGTCCGGGGGCCTTCGACTTATCGAGGTTTTACTGTACTGTCATCTATCTGTAGCATATGTGAGAGCAGCAACGTGTTCGCAGATTTCAGTTGTTGTATTCTCGGACGATCACTTTTGAAGACCCTTTCACTTTTGTGATATTTTGTGTCACTAGCACTGGACATGTTGACGGGCAACATCATTCCAGGCACTACGATAAGACAGCGTGCATGGCACTGCATCAAGATGGCTGTTGCTCGTAGAGTCAGCATCTATGCTAGTCACAAAATAATCATGTGAAAGTGAAAGTAGCTCCGGAAGTAATGAAATGAGGATATTGCAGAACTTTTCTGGACACTTCTGGAACAAAATTATTTATTTTCTGGTAAATCCGATATTTCAAACTCCGGATTATTTGAACTTTAGGTGGATGCCCGCCGAGTCCGAATCATTGAGTGTACTTAGGCATAAATACTCCAGACCCTGGGACTCTTGGCTGTCAATAAAGTTTCTATTCATTCGCATGTGGACAATTAAAAGGCCCCAGATATGGTTCGGACAAATTTTGTAGAGGCGTAGTGTACAGCTACAGTTGATAATTAGCACAATTTGTGTGAAGCACCTCATATTAAGAGATCTATGGACGATTATAAGTTACCCTCCTTCATAGCCATGCATTTTCTCCTCAACTTGTTCGCCAAGTAATCAGGGCTAAGCTCCGCCTTCACTGGCTCTGCGTCATGATGGCACGTCGTGTCGTCTACGTTCGGTTGGCTAGGAGCAAGCATGCGAAGTCTCTCCAACTTCTCCGCCTGAAGCTTGGCAGTCAACCCCAAGTGAGAGCTATCGAAGCAGTGAGCAGCGAAGCGTTGCGAGCATTCTGTCGTAGCGCCGACCGTGTCCGGTATTTCAGTAACCACAGGCAAGATGGGCCTTTCAAAAGACGGGTGGAGGTATAAACTCAAGCTGATGAAGGAGCTTTAGCGTAGAAGTACATGAATGAACTGATCGGTCTGCACAGTCCAGCCGCCTGGTGGCACAGAGCTTAACTAGCCAAACAAAGAGCTAATATTGCTCTAACCAAGTGTAAAACATTTTAAACATTTACAACCAGGTGGCTGCACCATGCAGACCATTCATGTTTGCACTTCTGCTCATGCCGTGAAATGGCACGGTCAAACGGCCAGCCCCAGTCTGCTTGTGCTTGCGTTTACCTGAATACCGGATATGCAAACACGCAAATTCCTTCACAATAGCGCAATAGCGACAGTCCAATGCACTGTAGCCACTCCGCTTGTCTGCTGCCTTGCAGAGGGACGCAAAGTCGCAGCTTGACATATTGCCAGTCACTATGTTTACGGCCCACAACGCAACAAGGGCGAACCATGATGCTTGCGAAAATACAGATCGAGATCAACACTGACCGTGGAGCTCTCGTCAACACGAAGCACGTTGCAACACAAGCAGATGACGCCTTGTGCCGGAAGTACTTAAGTGTAGTGAGAAATTGTCCCCGTACATTCTCTTTCTGTTATTTTGTTTTTATAGAAACAAATTAACTAACATTCCGACTATTACAAACAAGATTGGTTCACCATAAAGTTAGAGAAGTTATCGATGATGCGTCCTGGGCAGCCAAATGGATAGATCGCCCTACTGACATCGTTAGGGCAACTTGCGTGAAATGGTCAGGGGTGGGTGAAAATTCAGCCGAGTGACATGCTGCGATCGGTAGAACATACGTTTTTAAAACCTTATAATTAATTACAGGCTTTACGGGAGCACTTATATGCATCAATTAACGATCAGAAGTACCTACCCTAACGACTCGGTATGTTTGTACAAAATAGTCAAAATCGTTTCAAGGTCCCTTTAATAATTAAGTGGCGCCAACCTACAAGGTCGTCAACATAACATTCTTCCAAATCACTCTGCAACAGCGACAGAGGGGAGCACAGCACTCTCTTTCTTGCACCCAAACCCCACAAAGCATGAAGTTTAGGCAAAAACATAACAAACAGAATGGTCGTCCTATAACTTACCATTTGTGAGTAGCACAACGGCCGAGAAGAGGCCGATCTCTGTGTCATTCAGCTGAAGGTTGTTGAACGCCACAAAGAAGTTGAACATTGCTGATACAAAGTCGTGCTGCAAAACAAATGATACAGACGCTTCAGGAATCCTTCAACATGGACAAGCAGGGGCCGCTTCAGACCACAGCAAAATGTCTGAACTGATGCACCTTAATTACTTCCTGTGAAAAATTTAATACTTTGTTGATTCCCCAGCCTCTGCCTTAGCATTTCGAGCAATTGTGTAGCAACTCCACATGTACTGTGCACAAAACACTTGAAGTAATCCTCACATCCCCAAAATCAGGTCCTGTAGTAAATGAGCTCACATACTATGTGATGGCTGTGGTTAAAAAATGGACATTCCACATTCACCGCCTTGGCTGTGGGCGGCACTGGCTAGCATTTCCGGTGCTAACCTTGTGCACATACATTTACACAAACACCAAAGAAAGCGGGCGGGAGGATGGCGCCGCGGCAGCTTCACTGATGAAGCACCGCATACGTAATACTGAATATGTGGGTTCAGCTCTCACTTGTGGTAACTTATCTTTTCATCCACCTTAATTTCTCTTTAGCTTATTACTTTTGCAATTAAATTAAACATAACAATTAATTTCCCCTATGCTCTCTCTGGCTTCCTTGTATGTATCTTTGTCTCATTAAGTCCCTTCAAGACACATTTTTCTATGGACCTCTCGCTGAGCTATGTACAAAATCCACCGTATTTACTCGCATAATGATCACACTTTTCTGGCAAGAAAATTGACGCAAATTCAGGGGTGCGATTATTATGCGAGTTAAATGTCCTGCGAAAATATTCTTTTTTTTTTTTTCATCCTGCGTTTGCTGCGGGATGACAACAGGTCAACAAGCAGGTGGCTGCTGCTGTAACAGTGCGGGACATCAAAACAAATATGGCGGCCAGCAGAGCAAGCCAAACGCGCCGAATGCAATTTTTGTCCTTCTTGCGAGTAGATTACGTGCATTGAAACAGTTTCTTCTGTATCAGCAATGAACAATATCGTTAATATCGGCTAGTTTGCGACAATAATGTGGCCATGTCCACTTTGAGGGGCCAGAAATAGAGATGGGCGCGCATAGCTGCAGTGACACAGAAACGCATGGTGGTTATGCTACGGAAACTGCGACATTTGTCTTCACTACTATCCTAATACAGCACGTTTCCACTAAGGGTGGGCCGATGCTGTGTTACAAGCATCGGTTATGAATAGGGTACACTTTTAACGTATCAGTGTAAACGTGGCCACCATAGTTGCCGCTTGCGATTTGTTGCGTGCCCACGAGTGCAGACGAGAAGAATCGAAAGGCGCCTTTTTTGTTGTTGTTGGCCAAAACCGTTACGAAGCCTACAAATAATAAGGCCAAGGTAAGTGCAAGTTAGGTTGTAGCTTTTTTTTTTTTTTCATGGAAGTGCGGAAAGTGATGAAAGGAATGAAATGGGGCATCTGCTTAAGAATGTTTGGTGCGTGCAGACCGCTTGGTATGTCTTCAAGAGTCGTTCGTGTAGCATTTGACAGCATTCGACAGATCGTAAGCGCGATCATCATTAGCCAGATTAGGCACACGACATATCGCTGCGACAAGTTGGGGTAGCGATCATTACACGCGAAAACAAAAAAATTTAATTTTGACGACAAAATTCAGGGGTGCGATCATTACGCGAGTGCGATCATTATGCGAGTAAATACGGTAAATGAGCTGTAACATAAGTAGTCTTAGTGCATACATGCCAACCTGTAAACTTTAGAATTCTGAAAAATCCTGTGGACACAACAAAATAAAAAGGGGGGCGGGGGGTATAGCATGCATTTAAATTTGCTCTTAGTATACACATTTTGTTGGCTACATACACATTTTATAACGATTATTTAACTTCAGAAACAGCACAGATGCAACAATAGATGTGGAACAGCAGAGACGTGACAACATTGTTCCCAAATCAGTGACTTTATGGGGGATTCTGCTGCTGCCAATTTCACCTGCTTTAGGAACTTGTCTGAATAAACTTTTTCGAAACTTCAATGTAGTGTCTTGAGCTGCTTAGAGAGGGCAGCACAGATACAATGACAATTTTTTTTGCATGCACTGATAGCAATCTTGTGCCGCTCAGTCTTTCAGCAGCTTTGCAACATTTTCACAAGCAGAATTGACTTTTCACCACACTTGATGCAGCATTAGTAAAACGGTAAAGCAAGCTCAAATTTATAAAACACAGCTGTGCAGATCTGGCAAAGGGTCCTGTAGCAGTGGGAGCACACTTACATCAAACATAAGCTCGAGCTGCTGCCGAATGAGGTAGGTGCCATCGCTGAAGGTGAGCGTGTCGTGTGGGAGGCCAACCAGCACTCCTCGAGATACATGCACCAGCCACACTTCAAAGAAGCCGGCCTGCAAGGATCGCACAACGTTTGTCAGGTGAACAGAACTGAACACAACAAAATGTCAGCGCTGTACTGTAAAACCCTATAATTTCATCGCAACCCCAACTGTCAGTGAACTGGAAGCATTGGGAAGCATATTACATTGCAAATTTGTGGTTGTGCCCCATGGTTTACTTGGGCCACGAAAGCTCCTTCGAATTTTCTGCCTTTTGGAAACAGCACTGTCTGTTCAGCTTTCATCGTGGTACTTAAGTCACACGTGTTCTTCATACATGACCCCTCTCTCTTTCTGGTCCAAAGGATGCATCATCGGCTTGCCTGTACAAAATCGATTGGTGTGCCTGCGAGCACCATATTGTTTCTTTTTCATACAATTGTGTTTCTGGCATAGCGCAAGCTTATGCAAACAAGTAAATAGAATGTGCCCCATTTTAGAGGGTAATCCCAGTAGAAGTAGTCGGCAAAACTTTCACATCGAACATTTTCAAATCATGTGTATTAAGGGCGCACAAAAATAAATGGCTTGACATTGACAGTTTTTGAAATACACAAGAACAGCATAATATTCAGTCATTCCATAGTAAAAATAATTACACAATGAAAAATAAGCAATCAAAAAATGAGAATGTTGAGTTTAAAACCCTTTGCAGTCACGTGCATTTATAAAATTTGTGGTCATCCCAGTCAGAAGCCATTTCTTACATTTAGACGTTATGCAGAAAAAGCATTCAGGTAAACAAACGCATGTTAGGTCCTTTATTTAAGAAAATAAATTTATTCCCAAGGCTCTCAATGGTACTTCAACACTCTGTGGTAAGCACTCGAAGCACTCTGCCGGGTGGAGGACAGGATTTGCACTGCAAATCTGTAGGGTTCTTGGTGTCACTTTCTTCAACAGTGCTCTCACCAGAGGACGTTTGCTAACCATCTGAACGCAAAATATACACATCCATGGCTCTAAAATCATCTTCTGATCCACTGAACTCAAGTGAATTTTGTAAAAAACCCACACGCCGAAAACGTCGCCATCCTGTTGGCGCTCCATGACACAAGTCGTGTGAAAATCCCTTCGAGCATGGAACAAAGAAAGAAAGTGCTGCCTTCGCCTGGGCATATTGTGTGCAGTGAACTTCTTAGTTGAAAAAGTTTCCGAAAGCAGGCGCAAGCTACCAACCAAATAACCGATGAACATGAATGTGTCGGGGGCTTCCCAAAATTTGAACAGAACAAATATTTTCACGTGTCGGGAGGGGCCCAACACATGACCACAAAGAGTTAAGGTCTCAAAACTGTACAGTGGGTTATGAGGGATCCCATTAACACGGGAGGGCTCCGTATTGATTTTAGAGTACCTCGGGTTCTCTAACATGCACATAAATATAAGCACACAAGCGTTCTCGCATTTCACCTCCACCGGAGTGTGGGTGCGGCAGCGCTCTACACAAAAACGCTATAGCCACTGAGTAACTGCGGTGGATAAAATGAGCAATGTCTCAGCATAAGTGCAGTAAACGTTGATAAGCCCAGAGTGAAAAATCTTAAAGCAATGACCGATGTGCTCTGCAAACATCTGCCAGTGGTGCACACTTACATTAAGGAAATGTGCGCATTTGTGAAGAACAAGTGAACAATAAAATGCTCCCACATCTAAAGGAAGCTGCTCCTAAGGTGCATGGCGCTAGCTATAGCACTTCCTGGTCTGCCGGGCTTTTGTGGGATGGGTGATGTCCAAGTATACTTTATGTAATTGATATTTTGCAAAAAAAAAAAAAAGAAAGAACAGGAGGTGGAAGAGGTCCAAAAGGGGTGCTGATGGTTTAGGATATTATGGCATACAAATAAGAACAATGAGCAACATTCGAAAAAGGCACATTTCTTTACCCTTAGGATTGCAATTAACCCTGTCATAAAAGGGTATAAGGGGGCATTTCAGACAGTGCTTGAATGCAACTGGGAAGGTCGCCGTTCATACCTTGATGAGAATGAGCTGGTCATCTTGGACGAGATCAAGGAATCCTGGCACCCGCTTGGCAAATTCAACCACCCTCTGGACCGAGGGGGTCACCAGGGTGGCAAACTGCTGCCACAGGCCCAGTTTGCTCTGCTCGGGGCTGTCCGGCTGCGGCGCACTGCCGGGGCCCTCGCCACTGCCCCCAACCTCTTCCAGGCTCTGCATCTCCCACACACGACACAAAATCCGCACCTTCTCTTGTCCAAATCACAAGCAAGAACAAGTCAACGGCAGAATCTCTATACAACAAATGCACAGACCCACTTCACTATGATAGTAAAAGAAAAAAGATTTCTCGACAACGTATAACTTGGGAAAGAGATGTAATGTGATAACATTTGTAAGATTATATCATTCATCAAGGCATTTGCATTGAATAAACTTCCCTGTACTGTCCTGCCATATTACACTGATGCTGCTCCCTCTCAGTGTCTGCCTTAGCCTGCCACTCTGCATTCTTCTGCGTTCACCGCCTTTCACAAACGACACACCTTTGACCAGTGAGTTACCTTCAGATAGCAGCGCATTGATCGGCCATTCTGTAAGTCCTATGTTACCGCATTGCTTTGGCATGACAACGCCATCCCTCAATAGCAGTAGTGGCCACCTCCTATTATGACATGACTACTTTTTTCGCGAAGCACCTTGGCGACTGATGCAATCCATGCAGTGAATGCCGCCTCAAATAACGGATGGCGAGAATGACCCATTCGGCAACATGCCCAGCTCAACTTACAGTACTAAAGAACGATGTAGTTGGCACTGTAACCTGTGCAAATCCGCAAGCAAAGAGGACGATGCACGCAGCTGACCCCTGCAGTGGTTCTCTCATGTGACATTGATATAATTAACTGCGCCCCCCCCTTCCTCACTGGTGCTATGCCTCTCCTACCTACCTCTAAATGTTTCCCTCTTTACGTTTTTGTAGATACCTCATAATGCCCTGCATCCTCAAATGATCCTCATACTATCGTATCGAAAAAATTTTATCCACAGTTCCGCCCGAAAGGCGAAGCACAGATTGCGATAGCAAATTAGTAGATAGCTGCATGTAGTTTTATTGCCGTATAAACTTGTAAACCTTCCCTTACTAATTAAATTAACAATGATAGAATGTGTAAGCATGACTCAATGAGGACGTACAAAGAAACAGACACACAGACAGCGCTGTCTTTGTGTGTCTGCCTCTTTCTACATCTTTGTTCAGTCGCACTTACACATTCTATCATGGATTTAAACCAACTAGCCGGTCAACGTGTTTTAATTAAATTAACCAGCACGGTGTCATGCACGCATAGGTAAACATGAATACATCTCGCTCCGTGACAGCGGAAACTGTCTGTGAAAACACTAGAGTTAGGAATCGTGGCAGCAGTCGCGAGCCAATTGACCTCCGCGCATCTGTCGTTTCAACGCGAATGAAACGTCGAAAGCACAGCACATACGAAGCTACCGGCATTATGCGCACTCTGCAAACACTGCAGATCGCTTTGAAGATGAGGCCTGCGCAGGTGCTCACTTTGGCCACGTCACAGATCACTTTCAAGACACACGAGCGCCGGCAACGGGTCCTTACGGCATCTGTCAAAGGCGTCTACTACGGTGTCCGCGATTTGCGTAGCCAATGCCACAGTAAATGCCACGGTTGTCTCTACTCTGTATGGAGTGGCAGGCGAGGAGAACGTCGAGGCACCCTAGCAGCCGCCCGAGAGGAATGCCCCTCCTCACTCGCCTTATCCCCGTGCCTCACATGCCACAGGAGAGGGCACGCATATGGGCGGCGTTCGTTGCTCGCGCACGAATGATTGAACTGTGTTCGTCGGCTCACCCTCACATGCTTTCACTGACACAGAACCTCATGGCAGCGGTGATGACGGAAATGTGCCTGGAGTGTCCATATAATTGCTATCGCAATAGAAGTATTTAGTATGACAGCACGAGACATGGCTTGCACAAGCACACATTCTAGATGTGAGGACCCAATCAGGCTTCAAGACCTTTGTACAAAAACAAACTACAACTGGTGCTGAAAATGTCTGTACAGAGCTGTCAGTAGTAACAGGAATAGCACTTCAAAGGGGTGCTTGTGTAAGTTAGCTGCTGTGCAATGACTGACAGGAGGAACTCTATAAAGAGAAACCAGGGCAGGAAATAGTGCAATGATTACTTATGCTAGCTTTGCTTAAGAGTTGCTAATTATATAAGACTATGTGAAGTATAAATTTCAACGCTACAATTTTCGACACAGTAATAGCAACAGCAACCAATGAGGCTGCAATCTGAAAATTCGTGCCTTAAGGACGAACAAAGAAACCATGACTGAATTGCCTATATGCTGCTCTTACAGCTACTGGTTTCTGGTGTCACTGTAGCTTCAAAGCCCACTCATGGCTGGCTTAACATGGCAAAGGGCACAGGCACTAGGACACTAGTATACTAGGCACTAGGACAAGAGATGCACTGTGCCCTGCATATCCTGTGTTTTGCCATCTGTACTGTTCCTCACACTGAATAAAAACCAACTAGCCTAGCTTTGAACTCTCGTGCAATTCATTGTTCACTGCCCGTCACCCTGCTACACGCACCCCATGTTAAGCTCATGCACACTCACGAAGATTGCTGGCCTGCGCACAAGGGCGCGCGTCTTTTCCTCCGTGTAGGCGCAGTGGGCGTGGTGCGCCTGGGAGATGGTCAGGATGATGTCGTACATGGCGAGTTGCTGGCTTTCGAGGTCCCGTGCACACTGGTCAGCCTCCCCGGGGCTGCCCAGTGAGAGGCCCTCCTCGCCCGAGAGGCCTGAAGAGCCGCCCCGCTCTCTGGAACGCTTGGGCACTCGCCCGTACCGCACCGCTGCATAAAGCACCTCACTGTCACAGCATGCCCTTCAAAAGGCCACGGCCACACATTCTGCCGACCACTGGTGGAGATCACCTGACCCGTTTTTGGATGTCAAGGATCGAGCATATTTTAGAAGAGATGTCAATTTAATAAGATACTGAGGGAGATTAATAAATGTGTTGCAAATCAGCTCTACAGAAATCTACAGGGTAAAGGAAGTTTCATCGAAGGGAAAATTGTCATCCACCTGACAGTAGCACGAACTTACAAAAGAAAACATGTTTCCCACAAAGAAAGCTTTACAGTTGAAGAAAAGAATTGTGCAGAAATCATGACGATGATTTTTAATATAAATGAAGAGTATGGAAAAAAAAGAAAAAAACGAGCAAATATGAAAGAGCAAGTGAGAGATTAAGAGGGCCAGAAAGAGAGAGAGAGCAAATGAACAGAAACGTTTTTCTTGTAGAGTCCAGCCATCGACGATGGATATATGAAAATTTTCGTTTTCAGATCAATAAAGTGCTAACAGCACTAAGTAGCTTGCAATAAGATTAATACCCTGGTCATATGACCACTGTAAGTTCTAAAGCAAAAGCTAAAGATGTCTGCCTAGGCAGGAAGATTACCCATTCAGAACTCTTACTTCAATTTCTTCAATGGAAAAGCACTCAATAGTAAAGAAAATGACATTCAAACTTCACCTTCTAGAATTTTGCAGCCAAATTGTGGCACTGATGATACCAAGCTCCCGTCATGGTCTATAAAATATTTCTGGCAATCTGGACCCATATTTATGCAGGAAGGTTCCTCCAACGGTTTGCCTAGTAGAGTATTTGATTTGCTGGTAAACAATCAGTTTGTGCCGAGTGTAAGCTGCCAAGATATATAACATCGTGGGGAGGTGGCACTGGAATTATGAAGTGCCTCCATCAAATATTCTTTAATTCCCTCACTTTTTCATCTTTTCTGGGTTGTCAACCTTCCATTCACTGCAAGTTTTGTTTGGAATTTCAGGCATATTACCTAGCAATTAAGTCAACTTGATATTTCTTTAAAGTTGAGTGTTGGGCTAGTTAGTGCTGTATTAATGCAAGAAATGGTATCAATAGTTTGACATCTCGTCTGGTTGGGCAGTAAATTCCTGTCACAAGAAAGGACGCCGTTTTGTTAATAAGTAACAGACATTTTATTTGGGTTCCATATGGAAGCCCTGTGACAGAATAACAAAAAAGGGAAGATTGCTTGAGTGGCAGGCACATGTGTGCATGTTTGGTGGGTGGGGGGATGGGGGGGGGGGGGGGCTGACGCATGGCCTGACTAGGCTTTTTGCGTTGGAGCGAATGTAGGTTCGCAGCTGCAAGCCTATCACAGGCTTAGGTCTTTGTAAATCTGCTTTTAGTGACTGTTTTCTGTTAGAGCTAAATTCTGGAAAAGTAGCAGCATACATTTTTCAGTTTTCATTGGTTTGAACCAAAAACACTGGACCCTATTTATAATTAAGCAACTAAAATCAGCTGTCATAGGACAGACGTTTACACAACCTGTGATGTTCCATGAATTTTAGGCATCATTGCTCTTTGCTTTTATATTTTTTTTTCTGGTAATCTAGCCCCTACTCTCTGTAAGAAGTGACTTATTTTACCATGAGAGGAGACTCGATAAGCTAGAAAATATGCAAGAACAAAAGGCTGGTGGCACAGCCGCCTTGAAGTTCCTGCACTAGTCAGCTGTGACGCTGTCGACTTTTGACAGCATCTCTTCAGACCTAGCCAAGTTTTTTTGGTTTGGCCCACCTCGGTTTTGTGTTTGTCGGTTCGTATCCTACAGGATATGTCTGTGGATATATATACTGGCACCAGTATTTATATCTACTGCATGTTGACCAACAAAGTAGCGCAAGTCAGTGCATCTGTTTTGCATAATCAAACAATGCATCACAACACAAAACTTATACATACAATGTAGACTCATAGCACAGACAACTTAATGGAATAGCCCATAATATTGATTTTCTCCATTTGGGCTACGTGCTCTGGCTTGTATAGTATATTTCTTTGATCAACAAAGTAACGCCAGTGTGTTCACCTATGTGCTGCATTTTCAAACAATAAACTCATGCATAAAATCTGCAAGTATAATGTTAGCTCATAGATATCTTTAAAGCCCACCTCTTAATGAAATAGTGCATGATATTGAATGGCTTCTTTAATTTTCGTATATTTCTTCGGTTTGGCTTCACCCATGCTTGGGTCACTGGGTATGTCACTGTGAGAGGCTAGGAAAAAACAAGCACTTCAAGGATAATTAAAAAAAATAAAGCACTCACAGTCTCTAGACATGCCCACAGTCAAGCATAGGAAAACACATAAGCACTTCAAAGATAATTAAAAAAGGAAAGCACTCACAGTCTCTAGACATGCCCACAGCCAAGCATTTCTTGAAGCGACAGTACTGGCAACGGTTACGATTTAACCGGATCACCAGGCACTTGCCATCCCGTAGGCACCGGTATTCAATTTGCTTCTGGATGCTCCTTCGGAAGAAACCCTGCGAAACAAGGGGAAGGAGCGAGAACATGAACTTGTGTGACAGGTTGGTGCACACAGCTCAAGTATGCCTACTCATCTTTTTCAACAACCAAGAAATAAGAACTAGACTGCTACAGAAAAAAATGCAATCGCCAGAAAAAGCATGAAGGCAACTTGCCAGAAATAAAGAAGAAATAAAACAAGTGGAAAGGCACACATGGGCACAACCTTTGAAAGAGTAGTTTACCATATGTTTAGCTTTATCTAAGCACACCACGGGAAATATTGCAGGAAATCGGTAGACTAAACATGCGATCGTACAAGGCTACTTTCCCTAAGACGATACGCATCATTTAGGCGCCCCCACGTTTAGCGTTATCTAAACACCATAAGGAAAAGTTAACAGTAGATTGCCAAAGTCAACTAAATGTGTGGTCGTACTAAACTGTCCTTCCCTAAGGTGATAAGCTTAGAAAGGAATCTGTAGACCCCGTGCTCAGCTTAAAGAAAAGGAACTTTCCAATCACAGCAGCGTCTCTTTTTCCTTAACGGTAACATGCATCGATGACAAGAGACAAGGATTCTTATTACACAGGCGTACCAGTAACAAACTAAATTACTGCCATACCATACGCAAAATAAACGAGGAGGACGCAGCTTGATATGTACCGTACGCGGGGTGCGACAACCTCCTTGGTTAACTTGTTAATTGACGCTTTGAAATACGCTTTCTGTAAACTACGTGGTACTGCGTCAGTCGCGGACTACTGTAATTAAGCGTCCGCAACGAATTTACACGCAGATTCCATTGTAACGGAGCGTTGACGCGAAGTTTGCGCAAAGCAGATCTTCACATCAGACAAGCGCACGGTGCAGTTACTAGAGGCGGCCGCTAACAAGTGTAGGAAACAGCGACAGAAAGGAATAGAAAACATACACGGTACTCGATTGACAGAAATTACGTTCACCTGTCAACCCTCGCAGCTTATGAACGCGCGTACACCGAGACATCAAGCATCAACTAAAACAAAAACAAAGAAATCGTTGGTGTCAACGGCCAGGGCGTCATGACACAGCAGAGAGGCCAGAAAGAGCGCCACTGAGGAACACGATAAATACCTCATCAAGTGGCGATGAACTTAAGCAGTGCAGGCACCAGTATTCACTGTTAGCATAGAGGCGACATAACATGCGAGTTCTTCCAAGGGATCTAAGCAGACAAAGCGAAAAGAAAGTCGTTCGCCAACTTTTTCTCGTCGCGGCAGATCGCTGCGACTGCCCTGTCAGTACCTGTTTCAAAATAGCTCGCCACTACCTCCTACGATCGACTCGAAGCTATCAAATCTCATGCAACAAGGGTCTAAGCGATCGCACACGGTAAAAAACTAACCCGGGCACACAATCGTTCGTTCGTCTCATCCAACAGGCAGCCGGTTACTTCGAGAAGTTAGGACTCTCACTTACGTCAAGTTGTGCGATATTTTCTTTTTTTTTTCTTTCCCTTCGGAGGCAACGTCCCGAGCAGAGTTGGGAGCTTCAGCGAAGAAAGTTGGTTGGACGCTAGCGGCAGTTGATCGGCGGCAGTAATAAGAATTTATAGAGCTTAGGTTAATGTCCTGTCACCGCGCGCGGCGACCAGCGGCACGGCTGAAGCAGACTCCCTTTGTTTTAGGTATGCCAACCCGCAAGCAATAAAGTTAAAAAGTTTCTGAACTGACGACGTAGCCTCCGCTAGTGTCTGCCGCGATGGCGCTGCCGGCAACCGGTCCAGCAAGTCGGGCGCGGGGCACGCAAAAGAGGGTTTCGGTTTCGGTACGGCCAACGCGCAGCTTCTGTTGCATTCTACAAACTTGCTACTCCCTCGAGGCACTTCACTTGCAAAATGCTGTATATCATGTACAACATTGTTTTTATTATGTTCGGTAAGGCTTACCTGGGAAGTTAAAAACGCATTCGTTATCCAATCTACGTGTATGGCGCCCCAAAACAGACTTAAACAGCGAATAATAATTTGAATGGTGTCACGCAGCAAGTGCTGGCGAACAAAAACTGGGCGTGAGGCACTAACATGTGTGTTTGGCATCTGGGGCCGCATTTTCTAGCGACCCATTTCGTTTTTCATTATTTGGTCCTTCTCGCACGCCGTCGCGTCCTCGTTACATCTGGCATCGCCATTTGACGCTAGGCGCGATAGAAAAACGAGAATGAAATTGAAGGTTACAATATGCGGGCCCTGGTTGCCCACAGTTCAAATTCGGACATTTACAAATTCTTTACCCGACGAGCATGCGCAATACACCAGCCGCCAAACCTTGTTCGATTGCTTGAAATACCAATACGGGCCAAAATACGCGTTTAAAAATGAAGAAATCATCGCTGCCGTAATCATACAAGACACGTTACTTTACTAAAATGTGTGCGTATCCGGGTCATGCATATTGTCCAGATAAAGTAAACAAAACCATATCAGTTAGCTGGGTATTTTAGCGTTAGATCCTCTTTCGGAGGAACGGGGAAAACGCTACTTGGTTGGTGATAAATGATGGCTGCTAATACTGATACTGCGTCTGATATTGATACTGACATTGATAGTTCCCGATACTGAGTGTACCATGCATCAGCAGCCGGGGCTACGTATATGTCATAGAAGCAGAGAAAAAAAAATTAAAAATAAATTCCAAAGTTATACGTGCCAAAACCAGAAGTAAAAATGATATCTGGTGGACTAGACAGTGCATATTTGTTAGCTAAAAAAATCACTAAAAAAAATCACGCATGGGCACATTGACTGTAGGACGAGCGCGCGAAGGAAAAAAAGAGATGCACTTATATTCTCTATACTGCTAGATAACTAAGAGCCAAAAAATTAAAAAAGAATTAATTACTTCTGGTTGCAAAGTGGACAACAATTTCGATATATTAATTTTCAGTGTCCGACGAAATGCATAGGCGTTCCAGTTACTTTTGTGCTCCATTGCATAAAACCAAGTGTTCTTATAAAAAGTAAGAGGAACAGCAGTGCATTTTTATCCAAAGTTTGACAGCTCAATATCAAAACCGGTGCCATCCTCAAAATTCGTTCCGACTGGATATGCCTTGCGTACTCACTCGCGACAACTTGCAGATTAACGTATGCGCCTGAAAGTGATTAATTTAAAAGTTAATTAGACTAGTTATTTTAATAATTCAATTAAGCATTTCGATATCTCGTAGAAGTAATGGCCAGCTAATCAAGTAATTTAGATCCAGGGTTAGAATTGTGCTATCAGCCACAAGCAATTTATAAATATGTCGTGTAGCTAGAAAAAAAAAAAAGACGTAACCGGGTTTGGCAAAAGCATTCTGAGAACTATATTATTTTTCTCTGAAGGTGGACAGGCTGCATCCATATACTGCCGTTACATAAAAGCACACAGGTATCGCGTGGCATTTTAAAAAAAATTATTATTGTTGTTCATTACTCGAGGTGAGAGGGCGGGAAGGAGGGGTTGCTCAGGGCAAACTTCCGGCTACTTGACAAAGATGAAAGAAGTCCGGCACGTAGTGAAAATAATGATCTTCCTGGGTACACTCCAGAAATGGGCACTGTTCAACTGAATTTTATGCATTAAAAAAAAAGGAAGAGGAAGAAGGCTGGTAGTTATTTATTTCATTTTTATTTATAGAATACTGTCAATCCCCCATGGGGATTATTATAGGGAAGTGATTGGTGGTTGCAGAATTTTTATTCAGTTCATCAAATCTAAGCTGCTGGTTTTGTCCACTCTAAGCGCCACTATGAGTAGCCCTTCACAGTATTCATCGATATATCAGTTGTGGAGTTTGAAGCCTTGCTCTTGTTTGTTTGTTTGTTTGTTTGTTTGTTTGTTTGTTTGTTTGTTTGAGAGCCCCAGTTCAAATTCTTCGACCATCGGTTAATGGAATTTAATCCCACGGTGGTTGCTTATATTGGCTATGGTGTTGCACTGCTAAGCATTAGGTCGCGCGATCGAATCCCGGCCAATGCGGTCGCATTTCGATGGGGGCAAAAAGCGAAAACACCAGTGAAGTTAGATTTAGGTTCACGTTCACGTGAAAGAACTCCACGTGTTAAAAATTATACCGGCGTACCCCACTACGGCGTGCCTCATAATCAGATTGTGCTTTTGGCACGTAAAACCCCATAATTTTTTAAATCTCCTGTTTCAAATAAAACGAATCAATGACATCATTTTTCAAATGTTTTATCTGAATAACGAGGTCCTAATCTAGAATAGATTAAGCAAGCCACTGCTCACGGAAGGTCCCTGCATGTCTGAGGAAATTTCAACTCTTGATTAGCGATATCAGCTCACACACACACAAACTCGCACGTACACACACACACACACACACACACACACACACACACACACACACACACACACACACACACACACACACACACACACACACACACACACACACACACACACACACACACACACACACACACACACACACACACACACACACACACACACACACACACACACACACACACACACACACACACACACACACACACACACACACACACACACACACACACACACACACACACACACACACACACACACACACACACACACACACACACACACACACACACACACACACACACACACACACACACACACACACACACACACACACACACACACACACACACACACACACACACACACACACACACACACACACACACACACACACACACACACACACACACACACACACACACACACACACACACACACACACACACACACACACACACACACACACACACACACACACACACACACACACACACACACACACACACACACACACACACACACACACACACACACACACACACACACACACACACACACACACACACACACACACACACACACACACACACACACACACACACACACACACACACACACACACACACACACACACACACACACACACACACACACACACACACACACACAAACACGCGCACAACACATGCACAGCGAAATACGACGTTTTTTTCTGTTTCTGCAGGTCTTTCAGGGAAGACATCAAGTGATTATTACAGCGCCGCAGATATTCAGATAATTTTTTTTTCCTACAACCAATTCCCACAAACAACGTCACAATCTCAGTGAGAATCGCTAATCGGTAGATAAATTAACTAACCACTACTTAATATTAATTATCAAGATTAGATGACGTGTTATAACTGGCATTAATTGCTATATGTTGAAGTCAGCCACTACGCAAATCATACGTATATGCTAGAAATCCTACAACTAGCTTCAGTTTCGAGAAATACACACTCAAAATTTGTATGCGCACGTGCTCTAAAGTTAATGTCCTTTTTTTTTTTAGAACTGCGGAGAAATGCTATTCGGAAGTTATGTCCACGACGGCAGAAGTCCGGACTCCCGTTACCGCTACCGCTAGTGATTTCTTGCCGAGTAAGCCTGATGGCAGTTATATAAACGATATGGTAGTATCGTCTGACAAAAAGAGGCGCGTGGTCGGTCTTCTGGCGGTGAGGTTAGATAGTGGAAAGGGTTAATCACATTGTTATTCACATAACGATGTGAATCTTGGCTGAGCAGTCGTGCGCAATTGAAATGGTTTCGGATGCTGATGTACATCGTGGCAGCCCAAGGCGAACCCTAAGTGCCTGGGCCTGAGCACTTTCGAGTGTAGGGATGTTAATTCTGCAGGTATTGGTCAGCATTGCCAAGCTGTACCTCAGATGCCCGAGAAACAGCGTCCGGTGCAGTTGCATCATCAAGTGTACTGAAGTACTCCAGATTTTTCCTCCAAAACAATCTGAAAAGACGACAGATGGCTGTCAGGCGGTTCTATAGCTAGGTAGGCCATATGGGGACTCGAACAGAGGTCACGGTCGATGATTACCCCTAAACACCTGTGCCTCCTTACATAAGAGGTATTTTGTCTATCCATGGATATGGCGTAGGCAGTCAGCTTCCGGCTAAATGTCATCAATGTACATTGTTTTCTGGAGAAATCCTGAGGCCTTGTTCCCTAAGGCGCATCGATATAAGCGTCGCAGATTTCCTGCAGCTTTGCACGTACTTGGACGCGTCGCACCAGATGCGAAGAGGCAAATGTCATCGGCATAGATTAACAACTTCACCGTATTTGGTAGGTATTCTATGAGACCAATGAGCACAAGGTTGAAGAGAGTTGGGCTCCCCAACACGCCACCTTGCGGTACTCCCCATGTTCGGCCGTCTTCGATATTCACAAAGAGAGACCCCATATGTAAATAACTGCGTGTCCAGCGATAGAGTACACCACTGAGGCCAAGCATTTCCAGAGCCTCTAATATCATGAGCCTCATCAGAACATCGTCATCGAACATTACACAGCTGCAGCGAAAGTTTTGCTTCACCCTTGGTGCTTGGCTCAGCCACGAGTTCGACCGACAGTACCAGGAATTCGAAAGAAGGCACAACTCTCATCACCAGCTCTCAATCAAACTTTCGCTGCTCTTGCTGTATCAACAACACAACTATCACACCCACCTATGCACTCATGGTTCAACGACCTTGGACGGTTCTGCAGAATCAGTTATTTTTCCTGCGAAAGTCATCACCTTGAAGTTCAAGATATCGCATCAGACTACATCGACAGCGGTGGAGCTTGCTGCTCTTCGTAGCGCACTACGCATAATTCGAGAGGAACCACCTAAAAAATGTAGCAGTTTCAGTGAATCGAACGCAGCTCTACGTTGCTTGCTTTCCGCCTTACGCCGTGGACCTTATAAGAACAACTAGTTGTATACAAATCCGAAAGCTCCTTCATCGCCCAGTCGCACGCACACGACGTCACATTTCAGTGGCTCCCTATAGCCACTGTGGCATAATGGGCAATGAACAGGCCGATGAAGCTGCTCCATCTGCTCATAAAGACGGCGCGCGGGTACCGATCCCGTTGTCAAGGACAGGCGCAGCAGCGAAACTTTGAGTTCTTAGATATGATTTGTTACAATCGTTGTTGATCACACCTAGTTTCCAGCACACACGTCTACCTCTACTGGACCTCTGTCTGTAACTTCATCCTCCACCTGGACTATCCCGACCCGAGACAACGGTACTTTGTCGACTGTGCACGTGGCTTGGCGTTGCATTTACGAAGTCGTTTGCTTTCCGCATCGGATGGGAGGATGGTGCTGCGTGTGACTACTGCGGCGACGAGGAAACTATCGAACGCGTTCTTTCTCGTTGTGCCCGATACAGCGCACACAGACAGTCACTCGCGACAGCACTGGCGTGTCTTGACGAGCGGCCATTTTCGGAGCAGACAGTCCTGGAACGCCGACCTATACAGTCGTCACACCACAAGACAGTCAATGCACTCTTGAAATGTTTACGTTCGAGTGGCCTATTGGAGAGACTGTAATACTCATGGACGTTCACGATCTTCCCTACCTTTTTTTTATTTATTTGCTTTTTCTCTTGGCTGTTCCTTCCGTCTTTCATTTCCACTTCCCCTGCCCCCAGTAAAGAGTAGCAAACCAGAATCTTATTCGGTTAACATCCCTGCCTTTCGCATCCCGTTTATATATATATATATATAGTCATATCATGAGTAGCCAACAAACACTGACACCAAGGACAACATAGGGGAAATTACTTGTGCTTAATAAATGGAATGAAGAAACGATAAATTAATGGAAATGGAGCTCAGTAGTTACAAGGCCTATACAACTGTGCAACTCATTGCGGAAATTTCACGTTTGCTCGGCTATGGCGCCCCTGCGTTCGACACGTATAGGGTCCAGAAATCGCGTGAAGAGACTCGAGAAGCAAGGCGGAGGGATGCCCGACTCGTTGACCACGGAGGAACGTGTCCGTCTCGATGCGGGGCGCAAACGTGGCAAGTTGAGGCAAGTGCAGGAGCTCCAACCATCTACGAGCGCGGCGGGCTCGGGTGGAGCAGGGCAGTCTCGGGCGACACCACAGTTTCTTTCTTTTTTTTTTTTAATATAGTGCCTAAACACCCTTTTAGAAGCGAGCGGGCTCACTGCGAATAGGGAGCCAGCGCGACTGCGAAGTTATGGTCTATAAGACCCCCAACACTAGCCGAAACGTAAGTTAATCATGTAAGCTTCCTAATGCGTGAAGCCTCTGAAGCGCGCACAAGACGTTTCACGTACCTCATTACGACGGCGTAGCTGATACAGCCTACCCAATTTTTTTATCATTCTATTTTTTATATCTTTTTTACCATAACTTTTGGTTGTAGTTGTGTTACCTTTTTACCCTTTTTCGTTTTTTGTTTCTCTGTGCGCCAGTATTTAGACATCCGGTTGTCCCTGGGCATGTAAACTAAATGATTGATTGATTGATTGATTGATTGATTGATTGATTGATTGATTGATTGATTGATTGATTGATTGATTGATTGATTCGAACTCTAAAGGCGTCGGCGTGCGAAAGTTCGAAGCCAGGCCGAATTCGAAGGTATACGCGGGTGCTGTCGGGCCTGTGTATGTATGTAACGTAATCCAACCTGCATTCGCGCGTTTTGCACATGCACCCCCGTCCCTGACGCTGTCCGTCGAGCCTCTAAACGGCCGATTTCTTTTTTTGAAAACTATTATTATCAGAATAAACACCTTACAATCTCAAAATATCTCCGAAAATTCGGCTATATAGGCGCTCGAGAAACACGTGCAAGGCTTCACCCACGCGTCACACACGCAGAGAGAGAGAGAGAGAAAAAAAAAGCACTGCAGTGCAGCCAACAGTTCCGTTGCCTTTTTTCGCGAAACAATATACTTTGCGGGTCCCTCTTGGAACAACCGGCACGCGTACCTGGAAAACGTTAGCTGGGCGTTCGCACGGCCACGTGCAGGATGCTTCGGGGCGTTCCGAATGACCCAGTAAACCTAAACCACAGCTGCGCTTGAGTACTTTGTTACCGCTAACTATCTCCCGAGCATTCTGTGCTCGAGGCGTCATTGACCTCGGGTGGTCTCGAAGCCATCAAGCCGGTTCTGGCAACTAGTCCCCTGCGAAGCTCCGTCGCTTATCGCCTTTTCTGTCTTATTTATTTATTTTTTGGAATATAGAAGTCAGGTCGGAACAATGAGCGGAATATAGATTCCACAAAACTTTTTGTTCGTTTCTGTTGATATACGTTTCATTGGTCCTTCGGCTCCTTTCCTGCAAGTTCGCGTTCAGGCCTCCGGTGGGCCAGCTGACAGCTGCATGTTCGGCGTTCGATTGACACGGGCGGCTTGATTGTTGGTCATAAAACGCTGCCGCGGTCATTCCCTCGGGGTAGATGACTAGCTGCGCTTCAGCAAGCGTTAAAAGAAATAAAAATGGCAAAATGTCGCCGCCGCGCGACCGATGCCAGCAGCGTTTACGCAAACCACAGTCGTACCAAGAATGACGCGCCAAGGGACGACAAAAACTACCTGCAATAAAGAGAGATGAAACCATACTAAGGTGAACCTACGCCTACATCTGCGACAGTTAGCATGGGTAGCCTTCGGAAATTTTTTTATAAATCTGTTCTGTATAAGATTAGTTTTCTTCTACTTAAGTTTTAAGTCAGCCCTCGACAAGGTTAATATAAATATAAATATAATATATATATATATATATATATATATATATATATATATATATATATATATATATATATATATATATATATATATATATATATATATATATATATATATATATATATATATATATATATATGCAGATCGAGAGCACATGCTTGCACGAACACGCTGAGCAACACGTTCCGTTAACACACTTTGGAAGTTATGCAAAGCGAAGCGGTTAATTATATGATATGACGACGAAAGGCCATGCGTATACAACTGTCTTTACTTTCATCATATGCAACGAGTGACCCGATGCAATGTTGATGTTTATGTCCCACACAGGTCGCAACGATAATCTCACGCAATGTTTATATTTATGCAACCGTTCACAAATCATGTAAAAAAAAATGTAAGCAGCAGATCACGCTGATGCACCGTCAAAGAAAGCTTCGGTTTAATACCTCGGCTATATACTTCACTTCTATATCTTCTACAGGAAGTTTCGCTTTAAAAAAGCCATACCTCTCAACCTGTGAGTTCGATCGCCTGATCTCGTCGCTCGATCGACTGCACAAACCGCACACGTGGGACTGGCAGGGAAGCGACGTCAATGCGGCGTTGATATTACTGTCGCTTCATACATGTACGCTCAGTGGCGCAGCGCCAGCCGCCGTGTTCACACGGAGCAGCTGTTTGTAATATGTATTTTCTATGTACACCACGATTTGTCACTTGAAAGCAAGCACTAATTTTCTTCCTCTGAGGCAGGTATACATTTGCGCGAGCGTCGAAGGCTACAGAAGATTATATATCAACGTGTTGTCCTTTTTAACGCGAAAACGTTAAGGGCCCCCGTCGCAGAAAATCAGCCGTCGGCATCCGGCGTCCCGCGTCCGGTGTGTGTTTAACAGAAGTTTATTTCAACAAGAGACGATACGAACACCGAGTCACAATCACGACACAATTCCACCAGGACGATAACATATACGAAAAACGAAGCATTGTATACACCGCACGTTTTCAAAGTATAGTGTCCGGGTCCTCACTCAAACACATCCGGCGTACAGCGTAGGACGCTGCTCCGGCAAAAATAATTTCGGACCAAATTCCGAACCACGCATGCCCAATCACTCTTCTACCACCAAAGTTGTTCACACCTTGTCTTTCTTTCTTTAGAAAGTTATTCCTTGGAATTTTGAGAACGGCAGCCCACAAACAAATGTAATGGAAAAACACACACCGACAGCACATATATTTTACGCTATCTCTTCTCAGACTGAAATATTAAAAGTGCGAAACAGTGACAGGAGATCGACCCACGCAAGATGCCGCGTTTCTACCAGAAAGCGTGCCTTCGTGCATAGCATTCGCCTCCAGCGTTTCCCGGTGATGATGATGATGATAGCAACTTTATTGTACCGCCGGATAAGGAGGCCCCTACTTCCCGTCCCCGGCACACAGGCCTTGGGGACGGGGGCCGGAACCTCCGCGATTAGAAGCAAACAAAGAGGTCTGCTTATTGTAAAATAAAAACAACATTAGCATCTTTAACATGTCCAAAAATAGAATGAAAGACGTTTGTAATACAAAGTATTGCCGTGTAGTTACTTTCTTTCCGCTTATCCTGTCATACTTCTACAACCTGCTTAAACCATCGCATATTATACATTACTGGTCATGTATGCCACACACGTCCTAGTACATTGTTGCTTTTGAGTAACCAATCAGCCTTGTAGTTAAACTTAAACACAACCTGTAGGCATGTTTAGTATTTCCGTTTGTGCACTGTTCTTGTATCTCTGCCGGCTCTCGAGTGTGTTTAGTTATATTGTGTTGCATATTTTTATAATCAAATCTTGTTGTAGCGCATTATTGTAGCCGATTCAGCAATGCGTGGATTTCCACCTGGCTGCCTGTCTTGTTGCTTATTTATGTTTATGCTAGCCTTTAACTTGGTTTATTGCGTTGAGCATTTGTAAAATTTTTGGAGGTTTATGGATACATTTAAGCTTGTATCGAGGATGTATGACTACAACATGCATGTACAAATCATTGCATGCGTGTACTCTGCTGTTTTCGGTACCAATAAAATGGGGAAGGAAGCTCGTCGCACTGCTAACACAGCGCCCTTTTGCTCCTGTCCCAGCATTTTCCTTATGGTCCTGTAAGAAATGCTGCATAAGAAATGTTGAATTTGAATTTGAAAGTAGGAAAGCGCGAGGATTCCCCTTTACTTCAGCCTCCAATCCCGGCCTGCTTAAAGGAAAGAAAGGAAAAAGCAGAAAAAAAAAAGAAACTCCAAACAATCAGCGCAAATACGTGATTTCTTCGGCTC
The DNA here is from genome assembly GCF_023375885.2 of Dermacentor andersoni. Classification (NCBI taxonomy): domain Eukaryota; kingdom Metazoa; phylum Arthropoda; class Arachnida; order Ixodida; family Ixodidae; genus Dermacentor; species Dermacentor andersoni. The sequence continues at coordinate 51,113,077 of NC_092817.1, read as the reverse complement.
GGAACTCATTTATAACGACAGCACCATTCTCCAACTGTAAAGGACCAGCACGTTATTTTTACTTGCTTGCTCGTTTGATTGCTTGCGCTTGAAACATGTCCAGGGATTTTGGACATTGCCCCTTCGGCATCCTGTGAAACATCACGGCAATGCACCAGCTTAACTGAAAAATAATATATATATATATATATATATATATATATATATATATATATATATATATATAAACGAGAAATATGGGGGTTAACCGAGGGGCCCCATTTTCACGAGTCATATCATAAGAAGCCAACAAACGTTGACACCAAGGACAACATAGGGGAAATTACTTATGCTTAATAAATTAAATAAAGAAACGATAAATTAATGAAAATGAAAGTGGATGAAAAAACAACTTGCCGCAGGTGGGGAACGATGGAATGCGAAGGTTGTGGGATCGTACCCCCCCCCTGTGGCAAGTTGCTTTTTCATCGAGTTTCATTTCCATTAATTTATCGTTTCTTTACTTCATTTATTAAGCATAAGTAATTTCCCTTATGTTGTCCTTGGTGTCAGTGTTTGTTGGCTTCTTATGATATATATATATATATATATATATATATATATATATATATATATAAAGTCTCATCCCCTGACATTTGGAGTTTTGAAATTGAATTATTTGGCTTTATATACAAATCGTTGCTAATTTGTGCAGCCTCGATCCTTTTCTTCCTTTCCATTTTTGTTGCGATAGCAGTACTCCAAGCGAATTTTCACCGTCGGCGTCGCTGTGGACTGCGTGTATATTTAGGCATATGTATTCTATATGCTTATCCATGCCGTATCTGCGGATTATATTGCTACACTATTCAATCACTAAAACGGTAATGGCAGAGTGAGTGTCATTGAGTCTATTTGCACGCGCAGGTTTTTGAGAGGCAGCAAGGACGTAGGGAGAGTGATTATGCGTGTGCACGGGCGTGTGTCCGCGTACTCGCACTTGCGTGTGCGCTTCTGTGTACTTGGAGGACGCTTCGCCTTTAGGAGTGGAACGCTGATAGCATTCAAAGATATCTTACTGCTTTTCATGCTTCCCGGCAGCTGCAGCTGATGTAACCGTAACGTTTACAGGGGAAGCGCTGGCGGGGAATGCTATGCACGAAGGCAAGCTTTCTGGTAGAAACGCGACCTCTTGCGTGGGTCGATCTCCTGTCACTGTTTCGCACTTTTAGTATTTCAGTCTGAGAAGAGATAGCATAAAACATATGCGCTGTCGGTGTTTGTCTTTTATTACATTTGTTTGTGGACTGCCGTTCTCAAGATTCCGAGGAATAACTTTGTAAAATAAGAAAGACAAGGTATGAGCAACTTTGGTGGTAGAAGAGTGGTTGGGTATGCGTGGTTCGTGCGCCAGCTGCGTGTGCGCTCGCGTGCGGGCGTACGTCTGTGAATGTGTTTGTGTGCGAGCATGTGTGTTCGTGCGTGAGCGCACACGCGTGTGAACACGTGTTTGCGTGTATGAGTGCGCACACGTATGCGCATGTGCCTGCATATGCGGGAATATTTTTCTTGCTTACACTCGCGGAGACAAATTACGCGTCATAAAGTTTATTTAAAGCCATATTTAAAGCCACGAGACAACAACGAATGACACTGAATTTATGGCATTACGAATACCTGCAGCTTTTTTGTTTCACTGCACCAATTTCTTAAAGCTACACCGATACCAATCATGGTAACACGATTGGTATTCGAGTATGCAGGTTGGGAGCCTCTGGAATTAACTGAGCTTCATTAATTCACTTTCTCGAATATTTATCTTCGGTACATAAATCGAATGAATAGTTTGGAGACCTTCACGAAACTATCTAACTGAGCGAAGACGTTTTCATTAAAAAAGCTCCCGTAAGAGCTACGGTTACACGAAGCAGTATTGCGGGAAATCCTCATTACTTTGCACTTTTGGCTCTTAAGTCGCATTTTCCAAGTGTCGCACCAGTTAGTTACCTTGTCTAGGTCTGATTGTAGCTTTAGAGTGTCAGAATTTGATGATATTACTCTGTAAATGACACAATAGTCTGCAAATAACCTTATGGAGCACGCTACACAGTTAGGCAAATCATTAATATAAATGAGAAAAAGGAAGGGTCCGAGAACAGAACCTTGCGGCACTCCGGAACTGACAGGACAAAGCGAAGAGTCAAAGTTGTTAGCTGAGACAAATTGTGTTCTATTGGATGAGAAGTGTTCAATCCATGAGATAATATTACGGTCAATGTTAAGTGTATTTAACTTTAGACAAAGTAATTGGTGAGAGACGAGATCAAATGCTTTAGAAAAGTCTAAGAAGATGGTGCCAGTGTGAAATCCATTATCTAACGCGGCGCAGATGTCATGTGTAAATGAAATAAGTTGAGTATCACAGGAAAACGATTTACGGAATCCATGCTGACGAGATGAAAAAAAAAAATGAATTTGTTTCTAGGAAGTTGATGAGATTAGAGTGTATTATATGCTCTAGAATTTTGCATGGCACACTTGTTAGAGAAATCGGCCTGTAATTTAAAGGTGAATGTACGTCGCCAGACTTGAATAATGAAACCACCTTGCGGCTTTAAAATCCTTTGGCAATGAGCACGACAGAATAGATTGCGAAAGGATGTTGCACAACATTATGGATGAGTACACTTCGGCATTTTTCAAAAACTTAGAATTAATATCGTCTATTCCTGACGATGACGAAATCTTTAACTTACGAATCAAGTTCACGACACCATCGTAATCAATTAACAAGGGCGCCATCTGAGGAAAATTCATCCTAACAACTTCAGATAGAGAAGCACAGGGCAACACGTTATTCAAAAATTATTTAGAAAACACTTCATTAAGTACAGAACAACATTCTTCTTGCGGAACAACAGCACCATCTACATCAGTTGTGTTACATTCGGAATGGAACCCTTGACAGTTTTCCAAAATTTTTTAGTATTTTCAGTTAGCAGAGATGGAAGTGTATTGTATGAAAGGAAATGCGTTTAGATTCTTTGACTGCTTTTTTAAACAGTGAAGCAACCTGCTGATACGCACGCCAGCTATCAGTTGTGTTCCGTTTTTTAGTTTGGCGAAACAGCCGCTTCTTCCTGTTCAATATACGTTTTAGGGATGCATTAAACCACGCTGCTCGATGGTTACACCGGACAACTCGGAGGGGTATGCATTTTCGTACTAATTCATTAACTTTATTTTTAAAAAGCGACCAGTTCTGTTCAACGCTCCGAGTGTAAAAGTGCGGCATATATTTTTCTACAAAAGCTTCAAGTTGTGTGTTCATTGATACGTAGGCGGCTTTACTGTAGTCTCGAATGTATTTTTGTTTGCTATTGGGACGGTTGACGTTTTCTTTAAGCTGTAAATGAATAAAACAATGATCGCTAATCCCTGGTAAAATACTTAAAGAATTGACAAGATCGGGAGCGGTAGTCAAAGCTAAGTCGAGGATGTTAGCACTGGTTGCTGTAGTTCGAGTTGGTTGAGTAATCAGCTGAGTAAGATGGAAATCAAAACACAAATCGAGAAATGCCTTGCTATCACTGGATGAGTCGGATACAGTTGGCACAGGATAGGACCAGTTTATGTTGGGGTAATTGAAGTCCCCCATTATGAAAAAGGGTGAGTGTGGAAACCTTGTTACGATGGTATTAAGCAGGTCATGAAGTTCAGCGCAAAACGCAGAGGAAGCGCTCGGTGGCCTATAACATGCGCAAAAAATAACATCGTGGTGGTTGAAGTGGTTAGGCTTATAAAAATACTAAGAGTATATGTTTGTTGAATTTCGCTTCCCTAACATGCGGTGGACGCTGAATAATAAGCATTGAAGCGTTCTTTATTCTTGAGATCGAATATTTCCTTCCTTTCTTCCTACCTTCGATTTCTATATTTCTTTCTCCTTCTATTAAGAGTAGGCAGGCGTTGTGCCCCTTCCGGTGGCAGTTGCCAGCCTGCTCCTCGCATCTTTTTCCTGTCAAGTGCATATATGTTTTCAAAACAAATAATAATAATAATAATAATAATAATAATAATAATAATAATAATAATAATAATAATAATAATAATAATAATAATAATGTGCAAGTTGACCTCGTTGACAGCGTCTTATAGGAAGAAAGCCAGTTGTGAATAATACATTATTGCGTTAAGGGAGTAAGCGCACACGTAACAAAAGTCCTAGTCCATTTCCCAGTATCCGCTCAGTGAATGCAGCATGCCTTTACCATCCCGTTGCGGTGATGGTGAAGAACAAGACAGTTCCAAAAGCATGAGTCATGAATTTGTACCTCTGCATTAGGCGAAGTTGTGCCTCGAAAAACAAGTAACGCTCCAAGCACAGCGTTATATATATATATCTGCGTGCAGTGTCGTCCGTCGCCGGAATCTGACCTGTGGAATCAAGGCCTCGGTTAATCAGACACGAACCAGTGTACATTCTAGCGCAATCGCTGGCGCTCGCTCGCGATCGAGAGTGTATGCCTGTGTTCGTAATTCCCGCGCGCAATCTGATTGGATAACGCTCTTTCGCTACCAAATCTGCGACAACATGCTGAACATTTCGGATACGTGCAGGCGCGTCTCGCGCCAAACGATAACTTTGTAACAGCGGTTACAAAAAGTCGCCGAAAAGTCGCCGAAAAAAAAGAAAAAGTTGTGTATTAAAGGCAAGCTTCAACGTTGTGCTCGTGGTCGAAGGGGCCCCAAGACAGCACGGCGGCTCCAAAATGCCAAAAAAGTTGGACAGCTAAACAGTGTTCCGATTACAGGTGCTTAGCAAACTAATATTTCGTGTGTTAATGCAGATCGTGTAGTCTTGGAGCCGCTCCCATCACTGTCACCGTGTCGGACCTCATATTTAAAGTGTCTGTATCTGTGTCAGCATTGCCACAATATTCCTGTGTTTTTCTTCTTCTTTCGGTTTAAACCTCGGGCAGTTTTAAGATGAACGCAGCCGTAAGCTGCTCATCCGAAAATTTCGGTATTTTCCATTCCAACGCCCACGACACCAGGAAACCGTACCTGACGTCACCAACGCTCAGAAAGCTCATTGGGAGCGCACACAATGTTCTCGCACACCTTGTGTGATGCAGCATATATATCGCACTGAGGTGGTTCTTGTATAATGTATAGGACGCTCCATCGTAGAGGCAGAAGTGTACGGTTGGGTACATGTGTGCAAGTTGACGAAGTTGATTCGCGTCAAGATAATCTGTCCAAGCTTTCGCACGGTGCTTCATCGGAAGCGTATTGCACCATCAATAGGCCGGCTGTTTTCTGACAGTCAAATTTTTTAAAAATTTGACGGTCTTCGTGACATTATTGTTACAATTCGTGTGTTCGGATTGGTAACCGCTAGATACGGATTAATTTGACCAATGTTTGTGCGTGATTAACAGAGCTGCAATAGTTAGGTGGTCAGTCATCGTTGATATTAGGTTTCTAAAGCAAATTAGTAGTTTGGAGACCGTCCCAGGCATTATCTAGCTGAGTGAATACATTTTCAATGGACACGTTCCTGTAAAAACCACACGAACAAATATTTTTTCATTTTAAGGCTCTTTGAAAGCGTAACTGACGAGCATGCAGAGCCATTTTTCACAGTAATGGCAGCCAGGACTGACGAAGTGGACGGAACTGTGTTTGTAAAACAAGCCGACGAAGAAGCTATATACAAGGTGTTTCACTTAACTTGAGTGAAACATTAAAAATATGGAAATACTATGTAGCTGGACAGAACAAAGGTAATGTTTTATATCTCTTTCTCTGGCGTCCACTTTACGCATGCTTCAGACGAAGTGCTATCCAAACCTGGCCCTTATCCACACGATCACTCCAGAGGCTTTCAGCTCTACTTGCTCCGACTGTGGGGCTGTTAGCAATCTCGAACACATGCTCTGGCGATGCCCCTCGTTACAGGGACCCAATCGCGTCACAGAACAAGAATGGAGCTCTACCATCCGGAGCTCAGAATATGCACGTCAAACTTGGGCTGTCCAGAGAGCCCACGATGCGGCGGTTAGGCTTCGGCCTACCAGTCCCCACGTGGGAGCGGCCCGCAGCTCTGCTCTAGGGCAAAGCTTCTCAGGACCTTGTCATTAAAGTTCTTTGTCTGTCTGTCTGTCTTTCGCTTGGGGAAACTCAAACTATTATTTCATTCCACCTAATTAGATAGCTAGTCTTAATTAAATAATCAACTCCTCAAATATTATAGTTTGATGGAAAGTGTCAATGAAAAAATTGTAGAGCAACATAAAAAAAACTCCCAATACAACTTTCTGTTCCTCAACATGTGCTACCCGAAAGTGTTTTTCCGAGCGTGAAAGCCCGCAAATGCTCGCAAAATTGGCCCCGCGACTGGCCGCTCGAGGCAGTGCGTGTATTCACGGGCTTCTTTCACGCTCAGAAAAACGCTTTATGTAGCACGTATCGAGTAACGAAAGGCTGTATCGGGAGTTTTTCATGTCGCTCTACAATTTTCTCATTGACACTTTCCATCTAGTTATAATACTTCAGAAGTTGATTAATTAATTAATTAATTAATACTAGTTATCTAATTAGGCAGAATGAAAAGGAAAAGGTAGTAGAGTACCTTCAAGCGACGGCAAACAACATTACCTTGGTTCTGTCCAGCTACGTGGCATTCGCATTTCTTTATAAACTCCGGCTAAAGTAACGTGGGACACCCTGTATAAACTTTGTGGCGGGCGAATGGTAAAACAAGTCGCTCTTCTTCTGCGCATTCGACGCAAGAGTTCCCGGGGCTGTTTTTGCACTGCGCCCGTCCTTACGAGGCTTGACCGTACTGATCCTGTCTGCAGGGCGCGGAGAGTCGCATTGGCGCCGAAAATACTGCGTCCGTATCGACCTTTCGGCCCAAGTCACAGTTCGATTTCAGCACGTGTGGAGCGGCAGCGACTTTCAAGCGCGGCAGAGGACAAAGCCCGCGGCGCTCACCTTGCACCCTTCGCAGGAGGTGACGCCGTAGTGGTAGCCGGACGCCTTATCTCCGCACACCTTGCAAGCGACGAACGACTTTGCTGGGCTGCTGCTGTTCGAGTCGGCCGCCGCGAAGCTTTGCTCTGCGCGAAAGAGGGGGGCAGCCACAGATCAATCAATCAATCAATCAATCAATCAATCAATCAATCAATCAATCAATCAATCAATCAATCAATCAATCAATCAATCAATCAATCAATCAATTAGACTTTATTAAAACAGGGTAAGTACAGAAATACGTTAACCATTAGCCTATATGGATCGCTGTTGGTCCAATCTAAGCATTACTATACAGACCATGTGAATGAACAGAATCGTAATGAATAGGTTGCTTATCTGCAGTGGTTATAAACATTACAGCTGTTGAAAATTTGTACAACACAAAATCAGTACGATGTCCAACGTGCAAAAGAAGCTACAAAGTGCGTTTACATTCGATATTGCAAACAGTTTATGTTGAGAACATCTTAGACACATCTTAAAGATACGACAGAAAGGACTAAATTACTACACGACTTCACTTCAAAAAAAAAAAAAAAAAAAAAAAAACGAGCTAGTTTTATTTCGAGTGGGATGTAGTTCCAGATTTTAGCGTCAGTTAACTGAAATCATCTTCGTCGAATACGTTTCGGCAGCTAGGTATAGATTAAAGTTGCCATTGGCTGCGTGTCTGGTGTTACGTGTTCGTAATGAAAGTATCGTAACGGAATGTTTATGGACCATTGTGACATGTATATAACCCTTTGTACAGGACCGCATTGCATACGCTAGTTACTGTCCAAACAAGTTACACAAAATATTGTTTCCGAGTTCTTCCTAATGTTTGTACACGATATCACTCAAGCTGTAACCTCTAGTACGCTAAGTTTTATTTGTCATTTCCAATAGCGACGCTCAAAAGGCCGATACCAATCTCCAACCAATCTGTTTTGCTGGTTGCCATTTCATGCTTACATCTACTCTCGATTACGGGACAGCCAGAAATATTTTTATTTAAAGACTTGATTTCAATTTACTTGCCAAACAAAAATTTTTTCGTTATTAACGGAGATTATAGATGGGGCAAGGTTTCCTTGTTTTTTTTTTATTCATTTTCCACTTGAAATGCAGCGCCGGTACGTTAGCATGAAGTCATGAACTTCAATGTGTTTTCGCATGCGCAGGATTTTTTCCGGCCAGGTATAATTATAATAATAATAATAATAATAATGAAGAACATCGGTGAAATGAGAGTGGATGCGGAATGAGTTAATATATCGTCGCAATTAAACGGTCACGGCCGGTAAGTGCAGGTTTATCGAAGGTTTGACGGCCTAGGAACAAATGAATGACTCTGAGTTCTTATATATATATATATATATATTGTAATGAAGAAAGGAAGAGAATGACATACCGATCATCATCAAAAGCGGAGGGCACGAGACCGGCGTTCGAACACCACCATCTTGCTCTCCGCGCTCACTGTTCCGAGCTACCGCCCGTTTGTTGGACTCGCTCAATAAACTTCCTTACATTTGGTGGATCGTGCTGGGTACGCACATCGTCGGCACCCTGGAACTCCGATCCCGCACGTTGCACTCGACCATGCAAGCTGACGCAGCCCAACAGCCGCCACCTCTCCCGGCCGCCGTTTGTCCCGGCCCCGTTCGCCAGCGAGACCCCCCGGTATTTTCGGGTACGGAAGACCAGGACGTCGAGGACTGGCTGTCGTCCTACGAAAAAGTTAGTGGACCCAACAAGTGGGATGACGCTGCTAAGTTGAGTACCGCGAACTTTTACTTGGCTGGCGTGGAGAAGCTGTGGTATACGAACCACGAATCGGAATTTGAAAACTGGTCTGCTTTCAAGGAGGCAATATCTGCCGTTTTCGGTCGCCCTGCCGTGCGGAAGTTACGCGCCGAGCAACGGCTGCGCACACGGGCACAGGAACCGAATGAAACATTTACCGCCTATATTGAGGACGTACTCGATCTCTGCAGGCGCGCCGATGCCTCAATGAGCGAAAGTGCCAAAATACAGCACATCATGAAGGGCGTCGACGACGATGTCTTTCAGATGCTTCTTGCGAAGTCTCCTGGCACAGTGTCTGAAGTGGTAACTCTGTGCCACAGCTACGACGAGTTGAGAAGGCAGCGGGCTCTCACCCGACGTTCATCTCAGACGTACAGTCAACCGCTCGCTGCACTGGACATCATGCCTGACCAGCCATACCTTATCGCACAAATGAAAGAATTTGTGCGTGAGGAGGTGGCCCGTCAGTTGTCTCTCCTGCCGTTTGCTCAGCGTCAGGAGCTCCCACAACAGCAGCAACTGCAGCGACCAATCCCGTTGGCTCCCGTGCTTCGACACGTCATTCAAGAGCAGATTTCCGAGGCCATGCCGGTGCCCATTCAGCAGCAACCTGTCGCCGCGCCTCTTAGTTACGCTGAGGTAGTAAAGCGGCAGCAGCTTCAACAGCCCTCACCACCCCATGGTGTGTCGTATGCTGCAGCCCCGATTCAGCCGTCCGTGACATGGTCTGCTCCCATCCCTGCAAATCCCTGGCGAACGCGCGACAACCGGCCGATCTGTTTTGCGTGCGGTGGCCCTGGTCATATCGCCCGATTCTGCCGCCGTCGCGCGCCAGGATATTCAGACGCCCGTTCACCGAACTACATAGATCGTCCCCGCTCTCGTTATGAAGATCCGGGTCCCCAACCAAGCACGTCTTCACGTGACTATCCGCAACCCACGTCTCGTCGCTCACCTTCACCCCGTCGCCGCTCCTTGTCGCCCATGCGTCGTCGACCAGCCCCTGAAAATGAGGGAAACTAGCCTCCGCAGTTCGTGAGGCAAGAACTGCGCTGTCGAAATGCTCAAGTCCTCGAACTTTGCCGTCGAATATTGTCGAAGTTTTCGTAGAAGGCATCCGTGCATATGCTCTTGTCGATACCGGTGCTGCCGTTTCTGTTATAGACGCCACACTTTGCCGCAAGCTTCGGAAGGTGACCACGCCTCTTGAGATGATGCCCTTACGTACAGCGAATGGAGACCCTGTTCGGCCTATAGCTGCCTGCACTGCTCGACTTATTATAGCTAAAGAACACTACATTGTCGAGCTTATCGTCCTTTCCTCTTGCTCGCACGACATTATACTTGGCTGGGACTTTCTATCGTATAATCACGCCGTTATTGATTGTGCCAGATCTGAACTTGAGCTCTTTCCCTTGTGTGACGAGTCCTACTACCCCGCTCATCAAGCCGCACACAAAATAGTCGTCACAGAAGACACAGAAATTCCGCCGACAGCAGCTGTTTTGCTCCCCGTATTCTGCAACAGCATATGTGATGAAGCTGCATTCTTTGAACCATCACGCCTTCTTCTAAATCGGAAGCCACTTCTTTTGCCTTATTCGACCCTCTCTATTTCGAATGGAACAAGCGCTCTCTGCCTCACAAATCCTCTTCCATATCCCATCAGACTGCTTAAAGGTGAATCCTTTGGATGCGTGCAACCCATTGATATCGGCCAAATTTTTTCCGTGCAGCAAGATTCAGCTCGACGCGACCTCGACGTCATCAGTGCTCTTACCCCTTCTGATGTTCCAGCTGCTGACCTATTCGATTCGTCGATCGCAGACGGACTGTCCCCATTTGAACGCTCTGCTCTTCTCCAGCTGCTCTACCAGTTCCGCGACTCCTTCGACGTTGCCCAACGTGCCCTTGGCCGAACTTCTACCATTGTTCACAACATCGACACCGGCTCCAACTCGCCAGTGCGACAACGCCCTTACCGCGTCTCCACCGCGGAACGTCAAGTTATTACCGACCAGGTTGACGATATGCTTAAACGCGACGTTATTCGCCCTTCACAAAGCCCGTGGGCATCCCCTGTGGTTCTCGTTAAAAAAAAGGATGGATCGATTCGCTTCTGCGTGGATTACCGGCGCCTAAACAAGGTCACTCGAAAAGACGTGTACCCTTTACCCAGAATTGACGATGCCCTTGATTGCCTACAAGGTGCCGAGTTTTTTTCGTCGTTAGATTTGCGTTCCGGGTATTGGCAGGTACCTTTAGCAGAGGCCGACCGTTCAAAGACAGCCTTCGTCACGCCTGACGGTCTATATGAATTCAATGTCATGCCCTTCGGCCTCTGCAATGCGCCTGCCACCTTCGAACGCATGATGGACTCGGTTCTGCGGGGTTTGAAGTGGCACATGTGTCTCTGCTATCTCGACGACATTGTTGTCTTTGCGCCAGATTTCGCAACCCATCTCGAACGCCTCAACCATGTCCTGACGTGTCTGAAAACCGCTCAGCTGCAACTAAATCTCAAGAAGTGCCGTTTTGCTGCGCGAAAACTTACAATTCTTGGTCACGTTGTATCAAAGGATGGTGTGCTTCCGGACCCAGCTAAATTACGTGCCGTGACTGACTTCCCCAAACCGACGACTCTAAAGCAGTTACGAAGCTTCATAGGGTTATGTTCCTACTTTCGTCGGTTTGTGCGCAACTTCGCTTCTATAATTGCGCCTTTGACCCAACTACTAAGCAGCGCCTCCAATATCTCGTCATGGTCTTCTGAGTGTGACCAAGCCTTCTCCACCCTTCGCCGTCTCCTGACGTCACCACCTATACTGCGCCACTACGATCCTACGGCCGCAACTGAGGTGCACACAGACGCCAGCGGTGTCGGCCTCGGTGCTGTTCTCGCGCAACGAAAGCCTGGGTTCGCAGAGTATGTCGTCGCATACGCCAGCAGAACGCTCACCAAGGCTGAATCAAACTATAGCGTCACCGAGAAAGAATGCTTGGCAATAGTCTGGGCGCTTGTCAAGTTCCGCCCTTACTTATATGGCCGCACGTTTGATGTAGTTACGGACCATCATGCATTATGTTGGTTGTCTTCGTTGAAGGATCCGTCAGGTCGCCTTGCCCGCTGGGCTCTTCGACTTCAAGAGTTTGACATCCGCGTTATATATCGTTCCGGACGCAAGCATGCCGATGCTGATGCACTGTCGCGGTCACCACTATCCACCGAAACTGCGTCCATATCCACTATAGCCCTTCCATTGTCAGCTCTTGACGTCGCCACCGTCTCCTCTGCACAGCGCCACGATCCCTGGATCGCTTCGCTTCTTGACGTTTTATCCGGGGCACCCACTCTTTCGACCACTCGAACTCTGCGACGCCAAGCTTCGCACTTCAGCATCCGTGATGGCCTCTTGTACCGGCGCAACTACTCGCCAGATGGTAGGAAGTGGCTCCTAGTTATCCCTCGAACGCTTCGCTCTACAATCTGCGCTTCCTTTCACTCCGACCCGCAGTGTGCTCACGGTGGTGTCTTCAAGACCTATGAACGCTTACGGAAGAGGTACTACTGGCGCGGAATGTTTCGCTTTGTCCGCAAGTTCATTCGCGGCTGCCACGAGTGTCAGCGACGAAAAAAACCACCGCATCCTGCCGCAGGTTCATTGCAGCCCCTTCCATGCCCAGAACGCCCATTCGACCGCGTTGGAATTGACCTTTATGGACCTTTACCTTTGACCACGGCCGGAAACCGATGGGCTATCATTGCTGTCGACCACCTTACACGATACGCCGAAACCGCTGCTCTTCCCACGGCGACAGCACAGGACGTCGCCTCTTTCATCCTGAGGCGTTTTGTGCTTCGGCATGGTCCTCCTCGCGAACTCCTCAGTGACCGTGGCCGCGTATTTCTCTCCGATGCAATTCAAGCACTTCTCCACCAGTGCAAAATTGTACATCGGACGTGTACTGCCTACCACCCTCAGACGAACGGTCTCACTGAGCGGTTTAATCGGACTCTGGGCGACATGCTTGCGACACATGTTGCATCTGATCAATCAAACTGGGACCTGGTTCTCCCATTTGCCACATACGCGTATAACACCGCTACGCAAGTCACAACCGGGTTTTCCCCCTTCTTCCTTTTGTACGGTCGCCAGCCGACGCACACTATCGACACGTTGCTGCCATACGCACCAGATACCTCAGAGTGCACGCCCGTGTCAGCAGCGGCCCGTTACGCTGAAGATTGCCGACAACTAGCCAAGCGCTTTACTACAGCCGACCAACAACGCCAGAAAAACGCCCGCGATGATGATCACTCTCCGGCCGCAACATTCGCTCCTGGAGCACTTGTGTGGCTGCTTGTACCACCCTGCGCCCCTGGCTTGTCGTCCAAACTGCTCCCAAATTATCATGGTCCCTACCGCATCGTCGAGCGTACTTCCCCCGTAAACTATGTCATTGAGCCTCTTACGCTGCAAGGCGACCGTCGTCGACGTGGACGTGATGTTGTTCACGTAGACCGCCTCAAGCCGTACTTCGACCCTCTTGTACCCACCTGTTAGATCGCCAGGATGGCTCCACCTTTCTCGACGGGGGCAATTGTAATGAAGAAAGGAAGAGAATGACATACCGATCATCATCAAAAGCGGAGGGCACGAGACCGGCGTTCGAACACCACCATCTTGCTCTCCGCGCTCACTGTTCCGAGCTACCGCCCGTTTGTTGGACTCGCTCAATAAACTTCCTTACAATATATATATATATATATATATATATATATATATATATATATATATATATATATATATATATATATATATATATATATATATATATGTAAGTCAATTGGCGTTCGTCTTAATCATATATGTGTTGTTTTTTTTGTTTCCTTTTTTGCGCGCCTTTGTACTTATGCCAGTGCGTTTCGCTGACAGAACAGCCAAGTAAATTTGTGCAGCTTTCAAAGCTCCTTTGTTTTAAATGTCAAAACTGCTTGTTCTGGCGACCTTTGCAGATTACTCATTAGCGAGTCCAAATTATCGTAAATCGGAGTCGGTTTACTTTCCTTTTCACCTGATAATATTGACATATAGATGGAGAGGGAGAGGAGATTTAGCACTAAATAGTGTAAATATTGTAACTCAATCTACGTGCGACTGGAACTATAGGCGTTCGCTGCCAATTTCTTAGGGTTGCCAGCTGCACGCGACCATCTTGGAACGACACGTCAGCATATCATAAATTATGGGGTTTTACGTGCCAAAACCATGATCTGATTATGAGGCTCACGCCGTAATGGGAGACTCAGGAAACTTGGACCACCTGGGGTTCTTTAACGTGCGCCTAAATCTAAGTACACGGATGATTTCGCATTTCGCCCCCATCGAAATGCGGCCGCCGTGGTCGCGATTTGATCCCAAGACCTCGTGCTTAGCAGCCCAACACCATAGCCACTAAGCAAGCGTGGCGGGTCGTCAGCATATGTGTATACGACAAGTCAACGGCAGATGTGTGATTCTCGGCAAGGCGCGGCGAGCTTGCCGCCTGATTTGCAAACATTCAAAACTGCCGTGTGTATACAGAGCATCACACGATCCGCCAGCAGTGGCATCGCGTTTCAGCACGAATCTGTTTCCTTCATCGAGTCTTTGGAACTGCAGTTATGAAACGGGGCGCCACAGCGAAGCAGGCGGCGGCGATCCCGCAGTTTGCAGCATGCATGCTCACACGCGCGGCCTGCAGCACGCTCGACCACGGGCGATCGTCGGAAATACATAACGCTGCACCGCAAACACCGGGTCCCCGGCGGCGTGATTTGCGCGCCCGCGAATCGCGTCGTAAATATGCGATCAGCGCGCGCTCTTAACGCGCAGCTGTCCGGTCGTCAGTCCCCTGCCCCTTGTTGGGGCGGTACACGGCAGCCGGCAGGAGGGGAACGTCTCTCCTTGGCCCGTCGGACGTTCAGATTAGGTGCACGTCGTAAATTCCGACACTATAGTGCGTGTGTGCGTTTGTCAAGAGGAGGCCGATGCCACTCCCGTCTCGTCTCGTGAAGCCCGTCGTCTTTGATTGGGCGGCCTCCTTGGCGATCGCACAAAGAAAAGCCCGGGGGGTCTCGGAAGAGGAGGGTGGCGGTAGAAGTGATGTCCAGGGGCACTAACTCGCCCCCTCTCCCGCTCCCCACGATCGTCGCGTCAAAAACGGGACAGAATAGAGAGGTGACACAGCTCCACGGACTGTCTGAGCGGGGCAGCCGTCGGACCGTTCGGCCGCGCCTATATACAGTTTATGGCATACGCGATCGAAGGGTCACTTTCCGCTTCTGCCCACCCCCAGTCTTTCAAGGCTTAGACTATACACTCATCCCGCGATCCGAAAACGTGCTCGGCGCCGTGAATTGCCGGCTTATAAGAGGGAAAAAAAGGAAGACGCATTTCGCGCGGTCTCGAAGGACGCGTCGGCTGTAGGTTTCCGAAGCTCAGGCGACTCGAGCCACGAGGACGGGGACTCCGCGTTTATGGACGTGTGAACCAGCTGAAAATGGCCGCTGCAGCAGGTCGTCAAAAAAAAAAAAAAAAAAGGTGACCGTTCTTTCGAGAGTGCACAGCGAGTGCATAGCGAGCGGCCACTGACCGACCGTCGGCTGACTAGTACGTCTCGGAGTAAAGTGCCGGGAACTGTCTTTTGTTTCGTTGCTTACGTGTTTTTTTTTCCCTTCTCGCCGAGCTTACTTGCGCAGGCAGAAGCGGACGGTCCAGTTTACGACTACAGGACGTCCGGTATGTCTTCTGCGTACTCCAAGCACAAGTGCTTCAGACTTCGAGGGGGGCAAAAAAAGAAAGAAAAAAGAAATGGAGGTGGAGAGGGACTTGACGTTTTGCAGAAAAGCTCGTTTACTTTCGAACACGCGGATAGCTTACGACATTGTCGCACGTGTACGCGTTGTCACCGGGTCGGGGCTACACCATGGTTCAGATTCGACTTGAACACGCGTGCCCGCACGCACACATCTGGAAGCGTTAAAAACCGTCGCAGCGACGCAGGCATGTAGGAGAAAGCAGTCGTAATTGCGACCAACCCTGGCTTAAAAGAACTCGATCTTTCCTTTCCGTCGCACACAGCCTCTTCCATAGGGGGTGGGGGGGGGGGGCGAGCAAGCGTAGTAAGCATAAGTTCCGGTCCCATGCACCACTTCCGGCCTTTCGCTTTCGATATGCCCGTCGAGGTTTCTTGTAGGGTGTCGCAAGATTTCTTGCGGAATTACGCGCGTCCGGGCAGAGGCGTCACGAAGCGAGCTTTCGGCGGCAAGTTCAAGGACGCGAGCCAGAGGAACCATACGCTGTGTCACAGCCTCTGACGCACGCTCGCATCCTCTGATCAGTTTTATTGTGGGAACACGCGCGTAAACGTTTTGGGCGCATGCGTGCGAGGTATACCGCCGCCTTGCGTTTCCCGCCTCGACGCCCAACGTCAGTACATCGCCATTGGTTAGTTGCGTAGTATACCTAAGCTCTTGCGGATGTAAAGATTTTGGAGGCGTGACTTTGGCCGTATACTCGGGTCCAGTTATAGAGGAGGTGCATGCGTGATGCGCTCCCGACACTGCTCGAGTCAAGGAACTTCAGTGGCAGGTGTGTATGTGCTCGTGGCCCCTTCTCTGGTGGGCACGAATTTCACGAACTCATCGCCACTCCTCCCACGATAATGATGAATTGATTATTTTGTGACTTCATTTACGAGGACAACTCTATTTGGAAATGGAGGCACACGTTTATGTATTACTCGTGTTTCCGACAAGCAGTCGCAGAAATGCAAGGAGTAGGCCCCGCGGCTTGTTGCGGTACCCCGAAGAAACGGGGCTATATGTAAGGGGAGGGGAGGAGTGCAAATATTATCTGTGCTCCTCATTTGTGTGCCTCATGGTTTCTTGCGGAAGAGCAGCGATTTGGGTCAGTTGGTACATAATCTTGAGAATTAAACCCGTCGAAGTACAGAGGAGAGACGTGGCACACACAACGGCTGAACGAACAACTGTGCTTTATTGGAAAAAAAAAACTATATGAAAAGATAAAGCACAGTTGTTAGTCCAGTCGTTGTGTGTGACACGTCTCTCGCCTGTCCTTCCTACTTTGACTGATTTAATTCTCAAAATTGGTTTCTTGGTTTGCTAGTGCTGTCTAATCGGATCCTTTCATTTCTGTCCTTAATCCTTCCGCGTGACAAATTATATCGTGTACACGTTAAATAATGTTACGTGACAGAACTGTCACGTAGATTTATGTATGGTATAGTTGCGTAAAAAACACAATTACACCGCCATGGCATGTAAAAAGATCTATCTGTGAAAGAAAGAGAGAGAGACAAAGAGAGGAAGTGATAGTGATGATGTTACCTGCGGGGTTCGCCTAGCAGTATGGACAGGCAATTGCTCATTCTGAATGTTTCTTTCCGTGTCTCGAACATGTGACACCACTCCACACGCCCAGTTTGTAATCGCATCTGCCGCTGTAGTTCGTAGGTTCATGGCCAGTCGCCCAAAAGACAAGAACTACATGCCCCCCAAAATTTGGACATTCCCGCTTCGACCGTCTGTTGAACTTCACCGCACTACACCAGCGTAGCTGCATGAGAAGCATTTTCAAAAATTATATTTCAGAAGATCGGCCGAGCTTTAACAAGTTTCTGTTAGCAACGACGAGAGGGTACTTTCTTCTAATACCATACACATTTACGTCACTTTGTCGGCCCTTAGTTCTGCGTTATAGCGGTGTTTTGGTCAGGGCTATAAACACTGCCGTAACGCAGCACTAAACGTTAAGTGCCGTTGATACGCACGGTATTAAAATGAAGTGCCTTCTCGACGTTTCTGTCTTGTTGAAATTCGGCAGATCTTTTGAAATAAATTTCCTTTTTTTATTATTATCCATTGTCCATTATCCATTTTTATTATTATCCCTTATTATGTCCATGGAGCCATCGTGGTGTATTGTGGTGAAGTTAAACATTGCCGAAGTGGGAATGTCCTATATTTCCCGGGCATGAGCAAATGAGAGAACGCTGCACATATAGAAAACGAAGCGGCTCGCCCGCCGGTCCTTCCTGGGGCGTTGCGAGTGCCACCGCATTCCTGCGGCGTTGCTCACGCGATCACAACGACCGGCATCCCTCCGTGCACGAGTGTGCTCTTGCTTAGCTCTGGGCAACGGGAGATATCCCCAGTAGCTCTCTAATGACTCGAAACAAGTCACAGTGCTCGCTCTCCCACGGCCCCCTACGCGATTGAAGCTTTAGATAAATTCTGAGAGAACTCTGTTATGACGCCGGCATGACTTCTGTAGACAGAGGGAAAAGAAACAGAGAAGGGCAGTAACATTAATCGGAAAATCAGCAGGATGGGGAGTGACTTGCAGTGAAATGCATTGCCAGCCATTTAGCGGCGACCACGGACGAGAAGATGTACAAAGCAGGTGTGGTTCCGAACCTCCGATACTCGGATACGGTGGCCCAAACGTGGGAGATCACCAAAAAGCTCGAAATCGAGCTGTGAATAGTTCAGCAAGTGATAAGGAGGAAAATTATAAGTACAGCCTTAGCTAGCAGGAGGAAAGCAAGGACCGGCAGAGTAACATATTGGTACAACGCTGTATACGCAACATTGAGGAAGGAGAGCACGAGCTTGGTGCCGAAAACGACGAAGTTAGGCACCTGTGTAATCTGCAGTCATCTCGTTCACAGTCAAGTATGCGCGCCCTCCCCTAAAAAAATCATGGTTACGCAGCTGCATGTATCCCCTTTCGCATTACCCCGGTGTAGGGTAGCCAACAGGACGTTATTCTGGTTAACCTCCCTGCCTTCTACTTTTCTCTTTCCCCTCCCTCCTTGTGGGGACACATCGTGCACTGGTATTAGGATCGGCCCATCCATGTCTTTGATTACACTGCTTCCGGCATCGCCCTCCGAGGGTTATGAGTCAACATCAATGAAAGAAGACCGGTGACAGCCCCGGACAGTGCTTTCGCATTCAAAGAAGTACTTCTGCGGTATTACAGTCATACTCTACGAAGGACTTCGAACAACTCCAGTGTTTTCGCAATTCTGTACCTATGCGCACTCAACAACTAAGAAATTGTCTTTACCTCATAACGCAGATGCAAGGCGGCGAAACATGTCCGGAGTTAATTTATACATCGTGAGGCGGGCTCGCAACGCACACGGCTTATATTTTATGTTGTGAGTGACCTTCATTAGGCACTTTTACCCGCCACTGTGGTTCAGTGTCTGTCTTTCTGCGGCTGGGTACGAGATCGCGGGTCGATTCTCGACCGCACTCTTATTGACGTCTCTTAGAGCCCGCGCGTTGCTTTGGGGCATTAGAATACATAATTTAATAAGTGCATGTTTAAGTACCGTTGTTCCTGGGGCCGACTTCACAGCGCTGCTGGACACAAGCAAGCGCTCATCAGGGCTTCGAACTGTGACTTACAGTCAGAAAGCGAAGCGGGGCTTACAAGTGCCGTGTATGCAGTACAGTGCGTATGGCAGTGTGGGTATACAGAGAGTGACAGGCAGTGTGACCAAGGGCGGCCGTGCAAGCACCCGTCCTGAAAGGAATGACAAGTAACGGAAGGAATCCCCAAGGAGGACCCTTTAGAGTACACGTGGTTACTGTACTACTGCTACCAGTGTTACTGTTAGTACTACCAGCAGTAGTCCTTTGCTACTTGTACTACTTCGCCCTAATATTACAAACGATGATAAGAAGACGAGCAAGAAGATCGTCCTAAGAACAGCACATTTACACCAGAAAGGTTTTGCACCGCACACGTGAAGGGCAATGAGCAAGGAATGCGCAGCCGTTATTCTTCCAAGCCCGGCGCCACAAAGCGCGCACACGCAAAGGAACCGCCGAATTCTTCGAAGAGCACTCATATTTCGTGCTCGTCCCGTCGACGCGCTCGAACAAGAAAGACGAGCCGGCTAGGAAGGTCCCGTTCTCTCTAGACGCCGAGTCACGCGAGGGGAGGGCGAGAGACGCCGCAGACGCCGCGGGTCTGCGACGCAGTCGCGCCTTGTGGAGAGCGACTGTGCGCTGAGGTAAGCCCACGGACTGTACGGGGGGGGGGGAGTGCGCCTTGCCCTCCGGAGGTTCTTCTGCGAGCATTTGTTTTCGTTACACTCTATGTGACGAGGAACGCGCAGCCAACGCAACCCCCTCACAGGAGCCGGCGTCTCCTCTGTGAGCCTAGGTTAATGTATGTATACCTGATGGCAAAGTTTGCTGCTGCACACGATGTTACGCGCGTCATACTCACTCGAACTGCATCCAGGTGTTGGTGGAAACTGAGGAAGAATACGAAATGGAGCTTGCTTTGTATCAAACAACGGTTCATCGTTTTAAACCAAGAAGCGATAAAAGTGATCGAGAGGTGGATTTTAGCGTCCTTACGCATTATGAGAGCTATGACAAACGCTGTCAGTCGAAGGCCATGCGAAATAATTTGGACCCCCCTGGGTTTCTTTACTGCGCCCGCAAAGGTGGAACGCAGTCCGGAGTCGAACTCGCATACTCGTGTTCTGCGGCAGAATTCCATACCCACTTAGTCACCGCTGCTGGCAAACGCAGAAACGCATCTCGCACTCGCAAACTCGTTTCGACGGAGGCCCAGGTAGACCGCAATAAACAAAAAAATTATCTTGTCTATAACGTGTGGGGTCTGGGCACTGCCACATGTAAAATTCAGTGAAGGTCGTGCGCTTGTCTGACATAACGTAAGGCGCCGACCAAGGCCAGCGATACTCAAACTTGACTTCAGAGAACAAACGGGGGCAGCAAGCAGCTGCCACACGCTCACTCACTCGCTCACTCACTCACCAAATGAATACCAATGACAAATGAGCTTATACTTCTTCGTGGCAGTCACCTGCAGCGTTAAATGTTAGACAGCGGCGCTTTATTTTCTCAATGCCAGAACGCGAGCTTCTCCGTGCCCGTGCAACCACGCACCCAAGGTCGAGGGAACATTTTGCCAGCTACACTGGCGCACTGAAACGCGGAACGGAACAGCGCAGCGCCGGTAGGGCAGATGGCTGCGGCCGCGTCCCTCCGGCGGCGAGGGGACACGCGAGAGAGAGTGCGTTCACCCAGGAAGCGCGGTCGTTCACCTTCGGCGCTGGCCCTGAACTTGCCCCAGATTCGCGCGCCGAGACTCCGAGAAAGCGCGCGCGCATCCCCCACGCTCCTCTTCTCCCCTCGGGCGAAGCTTTCCGAGGCAGCCCGCGAGATCTCCGCGCGTCTCCACCCGTCAGGGAGGGCGAGCGGCAACACCCGCCCAACGCTCTGTAACTGCGAGCCGGCGAGGGGAACGCAGAAGAGCTGCTGTCGCCAGAAGAATCGCCCTCCCCTCGCCCACGATTCCTCATCTTCGACGCCCAGGCTTGGCTCTGCCCCCCTCTCTCTCTCTCTTTCCCCGCATTCCCCCACCCACCCCACGAACTGGCGGGCGCGCCCGGGGCGATCGCAATGACGTCTCGGCGCAAATTGTAGGTAGGTAGCTCCAGGCCTTTCTTGCTTTCTTGCACAGGCGTGCGGCGAGCTTACGCCAGAAAACACTGGCCTTCGCCGCAGTTGTCGGGAGTGCCCGAAGAAATGGGGAAAAAAACTAAAGCAAAGGGCAAGGAGGGATCGAATCCCCGAAGCTTTATCGTATACACGCACTGCATGCAGAGCACATCCGCAGGCAACGGTGCCGCCGACGGCGAGCCCATTCCAACGGTATCCAGAGTTTCTTTCTTGCCTCTCTTTTCATCTGGAGCTGCCGTTAGTTCGAGCTTGGTTTGTTGCGTATTTCCATCGGCGTTCCTCCAGCGCTCTGCCGGCATCTTCCGGCGCCCTCCTCCTCTCTTTCGAGAGGCGGGCTTATTGTCGACCTCGGCTGCGAGCGGCCATTAACTGCAGTGATGTGCCCGCTCAGCCGGGGCGGTGGGAGAAAACGCTGCCAGGCACATATACATATTCTACGCGCACGCTAAACACATTCGATAGCGCGTTGGTTGGTTCCGCGGTGGACTGGCACTGCGTGGTGGCCGCGGCGGGGCGGGTCGGTTGGCAACAAGTGCCGCGATGGCACCTCGCGTGGCTTTACTGCGAACAGTGCTCGAAGATGACGAAGCGAGTGCTGGTTTAGCGGGGAAAACGGGACCAGCGGCGGGCGTCCGCGTTTACGTGGCACAGTCGGAGATGACGGGAAGATTACGGACGGTCGTCGTTTAGAACCGCGCGAGTCACGACTTCGAACGTCGTTGACGGCCTTGAGAAGCAGGCAACACGGAATGGCGCAAAATTGCGAGGAACAAAACGCGGACAAGAGTGGTCGCCGTGAGGAAACACGCCACGGCCCGGTATTTGGATTTCCATATTCTGCTTGTACACGCGAACAACACTGTGTTGTACAGTCTTTTGCTGGCTACGGTCACAGACTGCATGCTGGGAAATGCAACTTTCTTTTTTTTTTGCAGATCCCGCAGTGCGTAAACATTTGCGGTTGACTGTACGTGCCGAGAAAAGGGCGTGACTATTTAAAAGAAAATGTTCGAATCCCCATTAACGTCACTGCCATAGCTGCTGCACCTTGCCAGAGCGTGGCACATTCTAAAGTATTCTTCACCACATTGTAACTGTGTTGATGACTGTATGATGGCCTTTCAGTTACTCTGTAGTCATTGACCTGCGTCAACCCTGTGACATCACCGCGCACGTGCATCACATACGTGCACCACCGATGTCGGAGCACGGGGCGGATCTTGTTAAAAACGTTTGGCGACATAGATGACGGACGCCAAATACGGCATCATTTAGAATGAGGTCCTTGTCCCGTCACACCGCAGCTATAACATTATTTTGAGCAGTTCGCGATCGAAACTTTTCTTTTTCGTTGGAATCTAACCAAGAGGAGCGCGGAGCGTATTCGCTTGCCCTAGCACAGAGGGTTGCGGTAGGCTGCTCCGCGCAACAGGTCCGTGTTTTGCCTGTACCACAGTTGTGACCACAGGCACTTGTAGACGGCGTACAAACGCGGCTTCGCCGCGGTTTATGCGTGCACTGGCGCAAAGGGCTGGCCCTCATGGAAACCGGAAACGTTTTGGCGACGCGTAATTGAGGCGCATCCCCCTCTCGCCTCGCACGGGTTTTATGCGGGCACCGAATTACGTAATGACGACGGATGGGGCGACGCCCTAAACGAACGATTAAGCGCAGCCTGCGTGCGCGGGTCGGAACACTGCTGCGCTCGGCGACACCTTAATTCAGCAAGTTCGTGTAACATGTCCGGGTTGCGCGCTTCTTTGAATGCGTTTAGCATTCATATGCAGCCTGCAAGCGCTCTTCCGCTTTGTGCTCTGATGTTCGACGGAGAAAACGTCGGTGGCGAACATGGCGAACGACGGTAAGAGGGCGTGCTGCTTTTGCTGCGTTAGCTTGTGAAGTCAGAGAAGCGCAGAACAAAATTGGTTTTGAAGAAAGACTCAAGAACATAGGTGAAAATAAGTGGGTGGCTAAATTGCACAGATATCTGTACCTGAGAAGCGTGGACACGGAATGGAAGAAGTCAAGAATGGAAAAAGTCAAGAATGGAAGTCAAGAAAGTTGGCAAGCAAGTACAAGGTAATTGAAAGAGTTAACAGACAAGCAGTAGTCATCACAAAGAAGTCGAGAGAGACAGCGAATTGGGTGCAAAGAATGGAAA
Organism: Dermacentor andersoni; assembly: GCF_023375885.2. Lineage (NCBI taxonomy): Eukaryota > Metazoa > Arthropoda > Arachnida > Ixodida > Ixodidae > Dermacentor > Dermacentor andersoni. The sequence continues at coordinate 51,089,519 of NC_092817.1, read as the reverse complement.
CAAAAAAGACCATGGCGATTTACAAGAGTGGGAAGTGAGAAATTAGAAGGGAATATCTGTACGATAACACAAAGGGCAGTGCCTTGCTATTTGAGGCTCGAACTGGTTGCCTAAATACATAAACATACCGGAGCAAATATTCGCAACAAGATGAGGAATCTTATGCTGCAGCAAAAATCCGGAGACCACTCTGCACATCTTAATGGAATGTGAAGCAATGCACCCAGTGAGACCCGTAGGTAATGTACGCCTTCCAGAAGTGCTTGGATTTAAAGTGAACGGAAGCGTCAACCTATAGTGAGCAGTCGAGATATGCAAGACACGCTTAGAGTATTGGAGGGAAAAAAAATCAGGGGAGAGATCGATACGACCGGATCCGTTACAGGCGTAGGTAGCAATACAAGGTAGAAAAGTTTTGAGGGAAAACACAAGATTATGGAGATGTATAGAAAAATGCTAGAATGAAATACATGCACAGCATACCTGATTAAATCAAGCAGGCCAGCTGATTATTTGTCACCACCTCGTTTCAGAGGGAGTGCCAATAGATCATAATCATCAGCTTTAGGAGGAATTTTTCGGATGGAGACGACTCGTGCACTATAGCTTGTGAAAATGGCGCAGGAACCATTGAGAACATTCTGTTAGATTGCCGGAGACTCCATTGGGCGATAAATGTGGAAGCAGTACAGGATATTAGGATAAATAAATGAACCTAGCTGTGGGGAGCAGTAAGAGACGGCTGGAAGATTGGCAGCGCAAAGAAAGGAATAACACGCAATAAAGCAAACTTCCTAAATAATTTGTATGACGTAGCTTATAGCATAAATACATTTAACGAGTTAAATGTAACAGCAAGATTTAAAGAGCCCGAGCTTGGTGACATGTGCCAGCGCTTTGAGTATTCAAAGGGAATTAATACCCCCACATTTTACGTCGGGAATTAGGATGGTGATCACCATCTTCATTCCCGACGTCTCTGCTGCTCGCCATGTTGACCACGCAATGCCCTATAAACAGAGGGAGTGCTGACAGCTTGGGGTCGGCCAAATTATTTTGATTATTAGAGTTGAACAGCCCCACACTCGTACTATTCGAGAAGAGGCGAGTCTCGGAAAATGGCACTACAAGCGTAATAAACGCTCGCACATGGAGCAGCGAAGAGTTCGCGGGAGTCACTGAGAGTCTGTCGGTTCAGGTATACAGTCCTCGTGTTAGACAGTGTACATTTCCGGGCCTTTAGGTAATAAGCGCAAGTTCGTGACAAGAATCTTTACGATGTGCCGTGCGCGACAAGGGTGTCATAGAAATTTTCGTTACACAATAGGAAAACGTCTTCTTTTATTTTCTCTCTTTCCCTTTTGTATTTGCACCAAAAGGTAAATTCTGAATCAAATTTCAGACAGCACACATGATTTCGTCGGATCACCGGCTGGTCAGGCAAAAGCATCCTTAGCGGAAAAGATGTTTCAGGATTTGTACAGAGCCCTGGCTTCACTATCTGCTTCTCTTGTTCACGGTCGTTACGAGCGCGCGCACACACAAACACGCACACACGCACATGCACACACGCAAACGCACACACACACTTTGCTGCGGCACAATGCAATGCTCACGTCGAATGCAAAGGATGGCCGAATGTTGCCAGCGCCCACACACACAGGTTCACACGTTCCTCTTGGCGAACCTCCCTATTATTCGGCTCCTCATTAACAATTCATACGCAGGCGGCGCGCGTGCAGCCGCGCATATCCCAGATCGACGGGAGCACAATGCAACCCCGCATATCTTTGCGCTAATAATTTCCGTTGCGGCAGCCACGGCACACGCGGACGCAGTGAATGCGCGTGGCGTCAGGCCGCCGCATATTAATTTCAACGAGACTTTACGGTGACCCTCACCACGCGTGCGCTCGAACACAAAGGGTTGCGAAGTACAGTGGACAAAGAAGAAGGAACGAAAGCGCGAAACGGACGAGCCCCACCATCAATCGTCCCGATGCGTGCGCGCACAGATACAACGGGAAGCGTAAGCGGTGACGCGTTGCGGTGCCGTGGGTGGCTCGGAGAGGCGGCAAAGGCGAGAGAGAGGGAACCGGGCGGTGCAGGGGAAACGAACGGTACACACGACCTGCCGGAAGTCCGCCACGGCAACCTGTCGACAAGCGTCACTTGGCTCGTTGAGCGGAGACGGTGGATTCTAGCATTTCCTGAGAACCAAACGGTGAGTTGGGTCCGGAGAGGTTCGAAAGCGGAAGCAGTGGAAACGCGGCCGAATTAGTATACTTCCGTACACGGACGGCCGAGTCAGCGCAGGATGACGACGATCGACGCAAGAATCGCCAGCGTTATATGCATAATGTGGAAAACAAACAAACAAACAAACAAACAAACAAACAAACAAACAAACAAACAAACAAACAAACAAGATTATGAGCGAGAATACGACTGAACAAAAGCGAACAGGAAGACAAATCCCGCAGTGAGGAATTAACACGAAAACTTGGAATGTCGAGGATGCACTCACACAAAGGCTCGCTGTGGAATGCATGTATTGCTGCAGCAACGCAAATCGTTGCACGAAACCGGTCGACGGTTTGTTCACGAGCGATTATGAGCCGGCTGTAGGCAATGGCTCAAATTAGCTATATACATGGACAGGCAACGCCTTTGAGCGCATGTCAGGTGGGGCCTTACGCGCTTTGCAAAGCAAAACCTTTTGTCTTCTGTTCTGTAAAGCAACGGCACTCTAGTACGGGGAAATAAGGTTTCGGCAGGTAAGCTCGCTTGGTCGAAATTAGTTCCTTGTATCCTGCATGCGCATTTTTGCCGCGAGCTTAGCCTTCGTACACCTGTTTTTCCCCTCTCTCGTCATTATCTTTCAGATGACGAGGGGCGGATATCAAGAGGAAAATTTTTTTTGCAATTTACACATGTTCCGGGAATCTAACGCATAATAATACTGTAAGTAGTTCAAAATGCTCTGCTCCGGCGCATTCACATAGGAGAACCACCACCTGTTGCGGATCTCCACAGCAGCGAGGGCTACACGAGAGCGCACGCTCAGAGCTGCAAAGCTACGAACTGATCAAACGGGTACTTGAGCACGCTCGCTCGCGGACAATAAGTTCTATAAGCCATTACCAGATTTTGCATATGCGGAGCACCTTCCATTTAAATACACATATCATCTGCAGGACAAGCTGTTTGAACTCATCGCAGCCGCAGCGGGACACGCGCATCTTGTATGGACTGTTTTTCTACGTATATGCAGAAAGCAGTGGTTCATGATCGGCTGGAGAACATTACGGGAAGCCATGACGAAAGCGACCGACGTTGACTTCTGATTTGCGGTACGAGGTCTATGCACAGGGTCCGGGCTGCCATAATCGAGGAGCCCGTTATCAGGAAAGCACGTAGACCTGTCAACCTCGAAGCTGAGCGATTCCCGGAGCAATTTCTCACTTGGTTCCGGCGGGGAAGGTATTTCTGTAGCCATGCCAGAGGCGCTGTCACGCAAGTATACTCCTGTGAGTTACGCATTGCAATAGAATGGTCCTCCTTCCACGGACCCGTAAATTGAGACTGCAGGAGTCTGGCGGCCCGGCCCCATGCCACCTACTTCCCTATAGGCGGGTGCCCTTCCAAGCGTCTGGAGCTCCCGAAGTCGCGAAGCACCAGGCCGGGAGCGCGCTTGTGCCTATTTTACCGGTATAGGTACCCGTCGGCAGCAGCACTCGTCTGCCTCCCACAGCAGCGGTGGATGCTCGACTGGGGAACGCCATAAACTGCGTGCGATCCCATCATCATTCTCCGCAGTTCGCACTCTTTTGCGCGTCTGCTCAGCAGTACAGCTCGCGAACGAAGCTGAAAGATTTATCACTTAACAAAAAGAAGAGATAAAAAAAACCAGAGAGAGAGAGAGGGAGAGAGATGGGCGCAGTTAACCGAAACGCAAGCGCAGCCCAAAACCTGAACGGGGCAGTGCCGGCCGCGTCCACGCTACGCGTGTCACCAGGATGACGTCACCGCTGTCATTGCTCACTCGCGTTGCGTGTGCTGCCCCGTTCTCCCTGCCGCGGTTCCATGCGTGACGTTCCGCGTGTTGCGCTCTCGGAAGCCTTCCCCACCAGCATTAAGGAAGAGAGAAAAAAAAAAAGAAAAGAAAGCGAAACCCTTTCTTTTTCTCCTTCCTGCACAGCGTGCGTGTGGCGGAGCCTCCCTCTGCGTCGACCACGACGTCCGGCCGTGGCAATGACCCCGATCGCCGCAAAAGGCGCGCGCGCTGCGCTCCCGGCGCAGCGGCTAGCTTTCACTCGGCGAACGCCGCGTAACCGCTCGCGTAACAGGCCGTGCCACGCACCCCCTCCTCCCTCACTCCCCCCTCGCTGCTTGTCCGTACCCTTCCTCCACTCTCCCCCCCCCCCCCCCTCCTCCAAGATCTCCGCATCTATTTATATACATGTATGTATACACACTCAGCGTGTTCCATTTCCTGCGCACGCACGTCTTTTGTCTCAACGGCCGTACGCTATACGCATACGCGACGGTATACATATAGTATCGCGCTCTGCGTAGAGTGCTCGTGTGAGAACACTGACAAGCCCGTTGCGCGTCGGTGCTATATGGCCGTTGATGGGTAACACAGCAATGCGATTTCTTTGTATGCAGCCGGGAGAAAAGGCGTGGCCGGCATCTGCGGCGATGCCAGTGCGTCCGACGCTTACGATATCTGATAGTCAAAAAACAAACAAAAAGAAAGGGCCTTTCTTATGCCCCTTCTAGTGTCGTAATAGAAAGAGTTGTTGGGACAGCTGGCTGCATACTTGCAGGTTTGACACGCGCACACCTCAGGTCAGCGGGATTAGGTGACGTATTGTTATCCGGGCATCGATGGCGCGCCGAGTCAGTTTAGCGCACGTATAGTGCCAATGTGCGTGCGTGCTGCCCCATATATTTTTGTAGTGTTGCACGGCATCGTATACAATGCTCCGCAACGCCAGCATCTCCCTTCCTGTCTCGAGTAACTCGACCACTCATTAGTTCTCTCCTGTTCGTTCTATACTTTCCACGGGTATCGTTTTTTTTTTTTTTTTTCACGCATGCCTGTGCTATACTCTCGGTCAACGCCATGTCTGGAACCGCTAAGTTCCCCGAGGCACCCCATCTTTTCTTTTCTTTGTTGTTGTTCTTCATTCCTGGGACTCATCAGCCTAGTGAAATGGAACTCGGAGTTGCCGTTTGTGGAGTATATATAGATATCTACCAAACACAGAGATGTCCACGAACAGTATACCAAGACACGAGACTGCCCGCAGTATATGACGGGCGTCGACCATAATTAAAAGCTCGCTGCTTAGTGGAACGACGACGGGTTTCAATCATAATGGCAGAGATCTAGCAATACATATCGTAAAAAAAGAAAAGTGACAAAGTATGCAGCAGCACTTCACTTGGCGAAAAAAAAACAAAAAAACATTGGTGCTCGAGGGAGGGCATCAAGACGGCGTTTATCATTGAAAAAGTGCCAATATGAATGGAAAAGTTATGCCACGACATGTACAACAGATGAAACGGCGAATACAAGGCGCTTGGGGATCTGAAAGCGCATAATAATAATAATAATAATAATAATAATAATAATAATAATAATAATAATAATAATAATAATAATAATAATAATAATAATAATAATGCCACCGATTCAAGTTGGTCGCATTGTGATTTCACGCTGTGTCTACCCCGCCGCAAAGACGAAATGCGCCAAGTTCGAATAGCATTTCATAAGTCAACAAATATAAATATCAATAAAACGAAGTAACTAAGTAAAGAATCAGCTGCAAAGTACTTTAACAATTTGTTCAGTGCTCATTTGTGTCTTATCATCCGCACTCAAACGTCGTGGAAAGACCGGGATGAACAGACCACGCAAGTTGCAAGAGAACAACGTCCTTGCAGTAAAAAAAAATAATAATAATAATAATAGCAGCAGGGACGAACGAAAAAAAAAAAATATAAAAGGACCGAAACAGTTGAGGAAGGATGGCTGAGGTCGATTCATGGGAGTGAGTACGTGCCATTGTGAAGGATCATCATCATCACCATCATCATCACCGTCACAATCATTAACGGCAATAACAACGACGACGTCTCAAGTCTGAACCTACACCCACTAAAGCTGCGCTAAATTTCGAACAGGAAAAAGAATGGATGGCAGCTAACATCTACAAAAAGATAACAATATGGAACTATGCAGTCTGAAATGAACCAACCATATGTGATAAATCTACAATGTAAAAGATTACAGCCTCTTGCTGGCTATATTGTGGCGCTATCGATATGGCCGCGATGGAGGAATAGACGCATCGCCGGCTTAAAGAGTGCTGCAGTATAGTGATTCGCTGCGCCATCTTGCGAAAAAGGAAACGATGCAGCAGTGCGCGAGAGGCAGTCCTGGGGCTTTATGGTGAAATGACCCGTAACTGCAAGCGCTGCAGGGCCGTCTGACGCCCCAGAAGCTCTTTCTCTCTCACTCACTATGCATCGAAGAGCCGGCCGTTGACCTCAGCAGTACGCGGAAACCGGACGTGAGAGGCAAATTCCAATAAAATTTAGCAGGAAATAAAAACGAAAGAAAATAAAGGCAGAGTCAAGCCAAACCAATGTGAAATCGACTTATAAGAGAGAGTATACTTAAGAGTCTATCGCTGTCGAACGTCTCACATTGAACTCGCTGCCCGGCAGTGAATTTATTAGTTCGGTGACGCAGGGGTGACGACTCAGAACATGTGAAAGGTGAACAGAACATGAAAGTGAGCTTTCCTTTGTCTGACTTTCTTTTTTTTTATAATTGAAGGAGTATAATACAGACGATCTCAATTAAGAGAACGCAATCTTGAGTGACGCAATTTACCGAAGCACTCTGCAAATGCGTTTTCGTTTCTCCCGCAGACGTATGCAGCGCTTAGGCGCCGAAATTAAGTTGGGCCCGTGTTCATGCCTCGCTCCGCCACTTCTCAGAGCCACCGACGTGTGCTAGCCGCAGCCGTCCATATTGTTAACTAAAGCGGTACTACGTGTTCTATTTAAGTATGATGTCGGCTGCACCCGACTCAGACAGAACGAGGGCGCCAGTCATTTTGTGCCCGTTTCTGTATATTTAAAATGAAGAAAAGAAGTTGTCATAGCGCTTGCCAACTTGAACTTCGTCCATCAGGTGGGGAAAGAAAAAAAAAATGAAAACTGGTGCTAAACGTGGCGCTCATTTGAGGCCAAAAGGGCAGGCACTGAACGAAGGGCAAGCGTTTTGCGAACCGGCAAACGAGAATTCAATCAGATACTGTGTCGCCGTTCAGCCGCAATCAAGTGTTCAGTTTGAAATCTCTACGTTTCCGGTAATAAAACGGGTCACCCGATGTTGCGAACGACGCCTACGATCAAATCGCTGAGCACAAGTTGAGCAGTGCGGAAGGAGACCGGCCAGGTTCCGCCGCGCCGCCACGTACGCGCAGAGTTCAATGAACTGACCACCGCCTGGCGCCACGTAAGAAGTCGTGCAAGAGAAACGGGGAAAAAAAATCGTCCGGCCACGTACTCGAAAATTTGAGTTTGAGACAAGAAAGCTGCTTGGCGAAGAATACTTGTGCTTGTAAGCATTATTTGTTACGAAATCGAGTCAGCTGGATCCGAGTCACCGGCAAGGTCGTTGACCCTGAAAAATGTGCACTTTGGCAACGCTAAGGAAAATGAATTATTTAGCTTTTTTTTTTACAGTGAAGGTAAGCTTGTGGTCATATATGTAGAACGTGTACGGAAGGTTGGTTGATTGGCGTCTGGCCAAGCAATGATATATGGTGCAGCTAGAAAGTTCAATGACCTCGCCTTCTTGAGATGTCGGTCAGTGTCGGAAAATGACCTACACCACCGAATTTTTCGGCGGAACACGGAGGAAAAATGCGCAGAAAATCGAAATCGTACAATAACGCAATTGGCAGTGCGCCGGCGAAAACGAACCAGCTGAAGCAGTTCAATGACCGAGGAACCGGCGTTCGCCAAGATCATTTAATGAGCGTGCTTCGAGACGCAGTGAGACATGCAGCACGAAAAGGGCCCGAGGAAGATACACATAACCCAAGGCAATTTAGAAATGCTGGGTGGTAAATGGACTTTACTGCTTTTTTTTTTTTTTTGCGAGTGAAGTTCGACGACCCCGGTCGACTACACGGTATATCACACGCGTAAGAGACAGTGAAGATGCCAAGTTTTCGGTACAGCTATTGTGCAAATAAGAAAAACTGTCGAGATTTTCATCAAGAAGTACGAATAGAGACGTACAGACGGTTGAATAACTCCTAGAGCGGCAACCTGAATTTCGGTGACTGCCGATGAAGCAAGACCATTACAGTGGTAATAAGAACCAGAAGCCATACCTCCCGGTAATATGCAACGTAATTAGACCCTCCAAACATGCTAAAAATGGCTGTAATACCAGTCAGCGAGCACATAAATTACCCAGGAGGCCCGCACGAGATGATGTGAGGTCAATGACCCCTGGCGACTACGTACCGCAAGATGGACGATTTCAGCCAAATATATAGTATCACCGTCTGATTCCTTTGAAAGCACTGCACAGTTGAAATTCACCCATATAAGCAGCTCGATAACATAGGTGCACCTAACCAGTAAGAGGGTTCAATGACCCCGCACACTCGCTACACACTGAAGCGTTATAGTCGATAGTATAAACAATGTGCAGTAAAGAACCGACGCATTGCCAGTAGTGTACGGTGATTTCACCTTTTACAAACAGTACCCAGCACCTTTGGACATCTGTGGCAGCGGGGCACATCTGCCTGGAGTCATTGACCGCCTGCCAGTGTGGAATGACTGAGCGGTAACTAGGATGACACCACCCAGTCTATAGCCAGGTTTATCGGCATTGCGACGTATATATGAGTTTAATTCCAGCGGCACGAATCCGAACGTTCGAGAAGACAGTAGCACCGCAGGAGACACATGAGTAAAGGTCATTGGGCTGTCCTTAAGAGTACGGTACTGAGTAATGTATTGGTCGGTCGGCATGCGGTCTTCAAAATAAAAGCGCCCAGCAGAAACAACAGTCGAGAAAGGCAGGTTGTAAAAAAGTTATTGCAACTATGACCACGACTCGGAGACTTTCGCATACCTTTGGCCGATCGACTGAGTTGAATGACCTCAGGTGAATTGGGCAGCGAGGATGACTATTTGTTTAAAAAAAGTCCCAATACCGAAAAAAAATAAGGGCGCGAAAGCTTCATGACATAACAGTGCAGTTGCTGGCGACCGGGCGATGACAGGCCGTATGATCTACGAGAGTTCAATGACACGACAACCACTGCCTGGGTCAAGATTTGATGACACTCAGTGTACGTAATTTTCAGCCACAAATGCGATCAACTTCGTTTTTATAGCGTGCCGCATAAGCAGCAGCTTCTCGAACGATTTTCATCGCAAGGTTCAACAATCGGTGTTACGCTGCCACACCGGTCCCCTAATCCCGACTACACGAAGTTAAAGTTGAGCAAAGAACGTAGGGAGGCATTTTTATTTGTTAAATTAGCTGTGAAATGTTACCGCAAGCATTCCCCATCCCAGGGCTCCTCACGTAAACAACTCCTGCTAAATTAGATGTGAAATGTTACCGCAAGCATTTCCCATCCAAGGGCTCCTCACGCAAACTACTCCTGCGCTTGTTACACGGGCTTATGCTGCATTTCAAGAGATGCTCTAAGATGCTCTAATATAAGCATTAGAAACTCTACTGAGAGTCAACAGAAGTGAAGGGTGATTTTCAACGAAGACGAATTCGCCGGCAAGAGTACTGTAACTTGCGAAGTCGGAGAAGTGGGTAGGGATACTGTCCATGTAATGTCACTCTGTCTAACATGGTCGTTACGAACGAGGTAGTATTTGTCGAATATAAATAGCCTCTTCACGCCACTTCACAATATAGAACGCTCGTAACGTTTTCGAAAAGAAAGCTAATACTGGCCTTTACCACGCTTACTGCAATTTTAGCTGCGCGTCACAGGACACGGATGCGCTGAGGTACATGAACGTCGGCAAACAGAACTGTGTCGCCGAGGCACCACTAAGGAAACGTTTAATAACATTTTCGTGGAATATGTGTGTTCGTAAGTATAAGATCACTTTGTGACATTAGTTACGTGTAAGACACGTGTTAACTGTGCTCAAGTTAATCACGCACTTGTAACATCGGCCTTGTCGAGCAGCAATTACACGCACCAGCTCGTCGTTAACACGAAGTCGCTATGGTTCTCCCGCAAGCGAGGACGTGCAGTTGGATTTGTCACCCGAGGAAACTAGTGTCACTTGAAATCACTATTGTACGTACAACTTCCACATTCTAGCATGTCAGCAAGAGCCAACAGTCACCAACAGTATATTTCGACGAATGCAAATGCGCGCATCCTTTGTTGAGTACACTGCATTCCACTCAAACACATGAAAAGCGGCAATATAGAAAGCTGACGGTCCTGTTCTTGAAGGTGGCAACTGGAAAGCCATCACACTGCATGACGACGGGGATCTACGTGGCCAAACCGACTGCGACTCTGGTTTCAGCTTCAAGATCACAGAGTTACCAGAGAATATCGGCCATTGCAAATAGCGAAAGCAAGAAAATACGTTGGAGATTTGCAACTGCAGTTCCTAAACGACGCGTGTTTACGTTAAATACTAGCGAAACAGGATGGTGCATTGCTTTCTGAGGCTCTGAATACTGAAGTCTGAATATCCGCATAAACGTCCAAGAATGGAATTCGAAACTTTCCTTCTGACTGTTGTAGGTTACAGAACATGCAAAAAAAAAAAAAAAAATTAAGAAAAGGAAAGAGCAACCAGGTACATATACTTTCAGAACAACATAACTAATAGAAAAATATGTAGACAGGCTAATGAGCATGGCGAGCAGAAGTACAAAAAAAGAAAGAAAGATGAGCTAAGCGATGCCTTTACAAAGGTGAACGACAGGACAAATACGCTTTAGTTCGCTCCCACAGGGTCAATGACGGTGTCCTTTATGCCAAATTACGCAACATTTAGTAGATCAGAACAGAAATCATCCAATAATGGTGCCTCTGCATAAGAGCTATTGCGAGAACTCACGTACAACGACGTGGAGAACCGGTAGCCAGGGCGCGGACGTGTTTAGGAAGTTCGATGACCGCAGTCAGCCTGTCACAAAGTTGGGTAGAAAATCGCATTTATCGGTAAAGTGTCCTTGGTCTGACTGGAAGTTATGCCGCCATAGATCACACGTCCTCGAGAGCACATTAAGTCATCACAGAGCTAGCATTAGTTTGCACAGTAAGCACTCATACCGCAAGCAAGGTCAACGACGTCAACGCACTAATGTGCCGAACTCGAATAAACTTCGTACGTGGACGCGCAAACATGTAAAATGTCGGTGGTAAGCAAAAAAAGAAAAAAATTACGCGAAACAATAAGAAGCAGTACGAAGCTAACATTACAAATCAATCGACGTTTTAACGAGGGTGTTCACTGAGTTCACTGACCTACTGCCGTGGCATTGTGAAATCGACAAGAATTTCGGCCTCCGAAATAAATATAACAAGGAAACTATATATGCATTCACGTTTCATTCACAACAAATTCGCACGATATGAATCGAAACTCTAGGTGCGCGCAAGTGGCGCGGCGAGCGCTGCCAGAGAACCAGATCAATGACCTGGACCGCGAGCGCGCCACATTCAATCGCGAAAATGACGTGACACGCACGAGGGCTGGCGGAAAAGGAGATAATCCAATAGTGAATGATGATCTTATGTTCAACGCTGCTTCATCGCGCTCCTAGACGCATGCAAAAACGCGTGGAGCCAAGGGTTCGATGACCTCGAGTATCCAAAAGAACAGAGGCTAGAAAACGGACCGGAGACAACGTTTACGCGACACCCGTGATATAACATCACTTTTTCATGAATTAAAGGAAGAAAAATCCTAAAGCAGAACGTACGGATAGACAGACGACGTTAGACGCACTGAGTTTGATGACCTCTTAGCGACACCAAGGGTTACGCGCAATTTAGGAAGGCGGCAGCCGGTCGGTATAACCTTGAAGTATTCTAAACACGACGACTCTTGGTATTATCAAGTGGGAACACATGAAGCGCACTGCAATGCGAGGGTTCATTGACCCAACAGCACCAAGTCATTGAACGAAAGCGTGAACACGGCTGGTGAACGGTAACATGCGCAAGATTAGTCAGGTTGCTTTCCACGTCACTGAAGATGCACCGCAGACTCGTGGCAGCGGGATACGCGCCCACAGTTCAGAAGCCATCAAAGGTTCGACGACCTCGCGAGCAAAGTTGTACGAAGCGTAAGGCGACAATGTCCACCGAATACGAGGACGTCCATTCATGTGCACAAAACAGAAATTTGTGTCGCCTCAAAAGGCAGGACACAGCAGCACAGGGAATAAACTGAATTCCAGAAGCACGATCAATGTATGCCAGTGAACCTGAGTGGAAGGTTCGATGACCGGAACGTACGATGTCGAGCAAAGTGATGAAGATTCGTAAAACGTGAACCCGGTTAATACGCGGTCTCGCAACATGGTTCGCAACCGGAAGAACAGGAAACAGTAACGAAAGTAAGTTAAGCGAGAGGAAGCCGTAGACGCAGACACGTGGACATGCTAAGTTCATTGACCGCATGATTGACCAAACTTGGGACTTTCCCGAAAATTCACTTGACGAAAATGACGCATACTCCAGGAAAGAGCAGACGACATAGCCGAGAAAGTCAGTTGCGGATTAATTAGTGACAACACTTTTGTGCCCACTTGACTCCATAAGGAATACCGCTGTGGAGTTCGTTGACCTACTGACGACACACACTGGAAGAATCAATGGTTTGTTGCAAGGACGTCGTACACCCATTGCAGTTAACCATGTTCTGAAGTTCTCACGGCATTTGGCAGCGATATTTGACGGCGCAGAGCGAGCGCACAGACCGAGCGACTCTCGGGGTCATTCACCGTGCCAACGACCTCGGAGCGTAAAAAGTGCGTAAATCGTGGAAGAAAATTGGGTTTCATAACAGGGAGTCCTCTCAGAAGAACGAGTTATGTAACCTTTTCGCCGGTATTCCAGTTTTTTTCCGAGAGACGCAGTCACTTAGAGACTCGGGGTCGGCGACCAGGGCCGATGACCTCACGACCAACATTTCGCGAATGCAGCTAAGAAAAGAAAAATCAAATATTGTCTTATGTTAGTGGATGGTAATTTTCACTTAAAAGGATTCTCGGTGACAAAGAACTGTCAGCGGCGAAGGGAGGCGATATTTGAGTTCGGACGCCCCTGGGGGGGACGATGACCTCGGGAGCACGTGCAATGCAAAGTTCCGATAAAATTCGGCAGAATCACCTCTTGGGCTACTTCGTGAAATGAAGCAACATCGGCAATCCCGCGCAGAAGAACATGACGTGGTTTATACGCGTCGGCAACGATCCTGAGGAGCGTGCCGGCACGTCAACGACCTTGGCGCGGTGCACTGGCCGCCGGATGCGTGCTCCGCTCCGGTGCCGTCCGAGTGCGCTGGGCAGTCGCTGACGGCGCAGGGTGCCTTTTTCACGCGCGTGTGGAATCGGACGAACGAAATGTCCCAACAAGGAATACGTAAATTCTCGACTCCTAGCACGAACACGGGCGGAGCACTTCGCGTGAGCCGAGGACGGAAGCCACTGAGAACACACCAGCAAAAAGGTGGTTGTGTCGGGCGCAAGAGATAAAAAAAAAAAAAATGTGTGTCGAGGGCACAGCTTGCACGAGATATAGTTTTAAAAAACACCAGCACTGCAGTCCCGAAGCACGCAACGAAGGACACAACCGATCCGCCGGAAAGTCGCCGGGGCCGGAGGAAGCTCGACGGAGCGCTCGGCAGCGGCGGCGGAGGTGAGCGACTCGGCAAGGTCAATGCCACGGCCGGCCGACGCGCCGGCTCGCGAGCACGCCCAATGGAAAGTGGGCCCGCAGCTCGAGCCACAGGTTCGTCCGGGCCCGTGGAACGCTCTGCGGTCCAGTGGAGGCTCGTTGTCTCTCAGGAAGAGATCGCAGCACGGGGGTTATCCGCCGACCGCGGGTTCGATGACCCCTCGGCCGAGTGAGTCGTCGTCGTCGTCGTCACCACCGGGAGAGCAAAAATTCGCCGAGAGAACCCTGCCCGCACAGCCGCTACGCGATGAGCTCACCTTGCTTGGAGGACGCCTTCCCGAGTCCCGCGTGGTTGGCGATGCCCGAGCTCTCGGGCAGCGCGCACAGCAGGGCGACGGGCGGCGATCCGGGGGGCGCGGTGAGTGGCGAACCCGGGCTCGCGAGGGGTTCGGCCGGGTACGGCGGCAGCGGCGTGTACTCCTTGTAGTCTCCCGGCTCGAAGTAGCAGGCCTGCTTCTCTTCGTAGCCTTCCTTCTTGACCTCGAAGAAGCCGAACTCGGCGGCCGCGCCGAAGCCCAGCTCGCTCAGCTTGGCCGACTCATCGGTGGAGCTGGGCAGCGCGCCGTGCTCCTCCAGCTTGAAGGCGTCCATGCCCCCCCGCTCACGGCATGGCCTGCGCGGACACTGCGGCCGGTGAGCCCCCCGCACTGTTTACCTGGCCGGTCGTTGACATCGAACCTGTTGAGGAGGGGCACCCCGCCGCCGCCGGAACCTGTTGGCTTCCTCCTCCTCGCCCCCCTCCGCCGAGGGGGGCCCCGCCGGCTACCCCCCTTCCCCTTCTGTGGAGACCCCCCTCCTCCTCTCCTTCGGCCATCGGAAGGGGGCTTCCTCTTCCGAGGAGGAACCGCGCTCTTCCTTCCTCGCCCGGCAGAAAGAAGTCCCGTAGCCGGTACGCCACTCGGAGAAATTCGACCGGCCTTGGCAGTTTTCCCATCCCGGGGGCGCGGAAGAGGAGCCGATGTCTGGACGGATGAGCCGCGGCGTTCCTAGGGCGAATTCCATCTGGTCGACCTGGAGCGTATCTTTCCCGCTACGCTTATTGGAATGCGTGCTTGTTCGGTTGATTAGAGCGCAAGGTCGCTTGTCTGTTCAGCGTACTGACGACGCCTAACCCGAATCTATCAGTGAAACATCGGACATTACGTCTAACCGACCTAACGAGTGTGCGCATTCTCGACAATTCAGCAAGGCCACTTCAAATAGGGCATTGGAATTCAACGTTAGCGTGATCGTATCGAGTGCACGCGGTCGGGACGGTCAGTACAGGTACAGTTACGCAGCGCTTACAGACGGGGCCCTTTGCCATGCACCGGGCATTACCGGGTAGCCTCTGATAATGCGGACGTCTTGTTGTGGTCGCAGTGCTTCGCGTTCAGAATGACGCGAGTCTTCTCGCACCTCGATCGACGGTACCCGCCTCGCGGCGCTCGCACGAGCGGCGGCGGCGGCACGGTTCAACGGGAAGCACAGTGGGCGACAGGTGGCTCGCGCACGGCGTAGTAGCCGGTAGTGTGCTCGAATGCATTCGTTTCAAGCCCGACAGCGGCCCTTCCTGGAACGTACAAATTTAAGCTCGAATGCAAACGAAATAAGTGGTGGTTGGAGGGGGAGGGTGTATAACGCGGATCACTTCCGGACAGTATCTTGCATTGCTAAGTGTCATCCCTGGCACGTCATTTATCGCCATTCAGAGTTAAGAATGCAAGTTCCGCGTTTCGCTGTTCAGAAAAGGCGCTTGGCGAAAAAAAAAAGTAGAAAAGAAAGAAAGAAAAAGAGAAAGAATCTGGGTCGTATTCATAAAAATCTATTACGCTAGAATTGTTCGTAAGAACAAATTATAGCCAATCCTGATGCTACACATATCAATATCGAAGGTGGCCGTCCAATGGCAAAGAGCGCTCACGAACAAAAAGGTTTGTGAATTTGGCCCCTGATGAGTTATTACGGCGAAAGCCTTAAGTGGCTCATATCCCCGATGGTATTTAAAAAAAAAAAAAAAACGCATCGTCCGGTCAAATAGTACAAAATATATCATCATCAGCAATGAGTCATAGCCCTCTAAGCAAGCAAAAAGTGCAATGGTTCATCCGTCTCGTAATGCAGAGGCTACAAGCACTCAACAAAGTGAAACGTACATTGAATACATTAATACGGAATCACGCATACAACGTAGAGAAACGCGGCGCATGGTCGAGTGGTACAACAACAAAAAAAAAACAGACCCCGCGTGACCTTCTCAATGGCTCATACCCCAGCAAGCACTGGCTCATACTCCCGTAAGCAAGCAAAAAAATGCAATGATTCATACCCCCGTAAGGCTGAAGCTACAAGCGCTCTGCAAAGTGAATCGAACAGTGCATACATTCATTGAAATCACCCATACAACACACAGAACGGCATACGTTTCAATCCCCTGCTGAGAGGATGCAAATAAACAGTGGAAGAGAAACGTCGTTGGCGCGAGTCTGGCCCTGTATAGGAGCGCGCGAAGCCGCAGCATGCGTCGAAAACAAGCCGAAACCTAACTGCGAAAGCAGCAACGCGAGGATGAGAGACGGCGCATTACCAAGTGTGCAGCAGGCTTTCGCCTTCACGTGTTACAGGAGTGTAACACGCTGCCGAATTTGTTTTTCTCTGAGAGAACCGTGAAATGCAGTGAATACTCACCGTAAAATAAAGCCACGAGGCTTGCGCTGTTTTCGTCTACGCGAAGAAAGCAAACAAAAGGAAATAAATACGGCCCTCCAATAGCCCCCAAAACAAGGTCCATTGACGTAGCACATGCCTGTTGCATTAAACAAGGAGGATAGAGAGGACGCAGAGACCTGTATACAGACCTCCAAAAACACATAGATGACACCAAGCATCGCGAAAATCTGGTGGTCCCACTCGGACAGCTTGACAAGCGCCTTTCAACAGTCCGACAGCGTTGGTTGTTCATCCAGACGTTCGGCCTAGCCAAAGAGGATGCCTTACAACAGAGGGACGTGCAAGTCCACTGAAGCGATACCCTCTCCAGCAATATCTGGCGGTATACATCCACCACACCACCTGCCGAAAGCGGGACCATATAGAGACGAGTGTGTCGCGCCGTACGCGTATACACTTGCCCTGCTGCATGATGCATAACTGCCGCCCGCTGATGCAAGCACTCGAGGGTTCGCTCACACAACGGGAGACTCGAGCGTCAGGGAGCCTGCGGAGCGAATCGTCTTGCTCACGGGAGCGTGTTCTCGGAATAATTCGGCGGTAATAAGTAGGTCAGGATGTAACATCGAAGGAAGAATATGAAGCCGTGTCTTTCCCATTAACAGTCATAAAACCATTTCTATAGCGAGATCGCCTAGACGCACCCACGAACTCTTCCGCTCTCTGTCCCTCTTCAGAATGAGCATGCCACTTGATCTGAGAATCGTTTGGGCATATTTGATGGAACGTATATACTTGCCAGAGGTGTAAGTTTGCAGCTTCGTTAGCTGTACATCGGTGTTAAGAATATACTGAAAGCCGTCAGCGCACGGAAACAGCTATAGACGCGAAAGTAACACGGTTCGATCCAAATAAGCCAGAAAACAAGTAAAAAAGAAAGGGGTCACATAAAAATGCGAGAGTTCCTCCATTTCTGTATAAAAGAGCTTAGCCCTGATGTCCTAAATATCTGTCAGTGCGCGGAAACAGCTGCACACGTAAAAATACCATGGTTCGACCGAAATAAGCAAGAAAACAAGGGTGAAAAAACAGGTCAAATCAAAATGCGAAAGTTCTTTACTCCTGTATAAAATAGCCCTAATGTTCCAAATGTCTGGCATCAGAAAGACTGGGAGATTGTGAGTGATCGATACGCATTATAACCGATACAAGGCGTCATACCGAAGCACGAGGCTTCTAAAGAAACGGTACGAATCTTCCAATTTTATAAAACCAAGGCTAACCAGTGGTTGGCTAATCGATGTCGGACAAATGCATCTAAGCTCTAAGCAAACAGTAAGTATCGGTTAAGTTATTGTCATCAGGTCAGGAAGACAGTGGCTTTCGCAATAGGTCTTATATATAGTGCACTAAGTACAACCAGAACGTGTACGTCATCAACGCCACTGAATTCACTAGTTATATTCTATACCACAAAACTAAAGCAAAAACTGTTAAAGTGCTGCAAGCGAGTTCTCGGGGGGAGGGGGGGGGGAGGTGCTCCTTTACAGAGTATTGAATAGCATGCTAGCAGAAGCGCACTACATCACTGCCATACTCCACGACTTACAACCAATAATGTATACCAACGTTTGTATCAACGCCATATTACACGCTTCGTGCTATATACATTCGAATGGATGCCAATTTTCCCTTTCATGGCACTCCTTCCACCTTGCGGGATTCCGCAGAACAGTGTCCCTGTGTTTCGAGTTGTCGATTGTTCTGCCCTCGCGCTTCGATCTGCTACTATAGACTCCTGGTTAGCCCAGATAGCAGAGCGACCGTCCCGGGAAGGTGTTGATCCTGGGTGCGAAACGCGGATCGAGCGCAGCGTCGGCATTGTCCCTCGGCGTAACCGAGTGAACGAGCACAGCGAAAGATGAAAGCGAACGCGGAGCGCAGCGTGAGAAGAAAAGCGTATTGCCGTGCGAGACATACGACGACCGCTACGCCGTCATCGACGACCGCTACACCGAGTGCGCCGTCATCTGATCACCGATGGCATGCTGCAAGCGCGTCGCACCATACCGTGTATATGGAACCAACACGCTGCATGAGCGGATGTCTGTCTGCGGCGCCTGCTGTGAATCGCGCCCACGCGTCACCCAAGTGCTGCCTGTCGCGATCTAACAATTAGCGAGGCAGTCGAATCTCACTTCGCTCCGTTTGCAACGTGCCGCATGAGACAGATTGTCCGCGCCAGTCAATATATCGCGAAATGAAAACACGTGTAAAGCTGCACTCAAATTTTGCATTAGGGAGTATCGTAATCGTTGGTGAAATTTTTACTTAACAAGGCTTTCATTCTGAGAGACTAGTACGGATTTCCTTTGTGTAGCTGCATTCGAGTGGGCGACAATTTTTCTTTTCATAACCATTAATGTATCAGACCCTCCCATTAAACCACCAGCTGAAGTAGACCAAGCCAAACGGACGACCAGCCAACGCATCTGGTGACGGCACCGTCTTTGCGTAATGTCGGAAGTACGCACACTCTATGTTCGCCTGCTTGCTTGCTTGCACAATCGATCCACGCCTCCATCTATATTATTCGATCAAAGCCTGTTCACTTAGTCTTTTTCTTGTTTGTTTCCCTCTCATCACAAGCCTGGCTCGATATACGGGTATACCGCCTCCCCACTACATCGGCCGGGTCGGGCCCACCGCGATCAATGGCGATTAAGCTGGACACCTGCGTCGCCCGCAAGCGGTGTCCACAATGTCCTGTACGGTCAAGCGTTCCTATTCATCGGAACAATGGCGTTGTTTGGCAGGCAGCGAGGTCACGGTCTCGTCCTGTGCCATGCTTTGGTGCTTCCCAAACATCCACCAATGGCAGGCTTGTAGCTCTGCAGTATTTAGGGCCCACTGGAACGTGTGCTAATCTACTGAGAGCTTAGAGCGAGGCGTGGCCAGATGAACTTCGGCGTATAAACCATGAATGAGCGCGAT
Organism: Dermacentor andersoni; assembly: GCF_023375885.2. Lineage (NCBI taxonomy): Eukaryota > Metazoa > Arthropoda > Arachnida > Ixodida > Ixodidae > Dermacentor > Dermacentor andersoni. The sequence continues at coordinate 51,069,862 of NC_092817.1, read as the reverse complement.
TTTGAGGTTGTTGCTAGATTAAGGAAGAAACTTAGGCCCAAAACGAAGTCTTTTATTTTGGCCTTGGAGGCGAGCATTCTGGTGCATCAATGAATGCCGCGTTTAGGATTTCTTTTTTAATGTCTAGAAGCGAAGACCGGCTACTACTTTAAAACATGACTCTTTGTGTGATGCGGACGAAGTGCACGTCAGATTGCTCGCGACCTCCTTGGGCACGGACTCGCGTAGAGCTATCGAAGTGTGGGTTAACGTTGATGTCACGGAGCACATACGCACGCACTCACACACACCTGACAATGCGTTAATATTGTTTTCGTTTTCTTTCTATAACAATATGAAGATGCCGGCACCCTTTGGTAATGTTTGCAACTTCTCGTTGCAGGATGTTAGTAGAACGAAAGCTAATAGTAGATTATTTCAGCAGAGTATTTCATACGCACGCGAAGTTGCGTATAGAAAATTATAGCGCACTAAATGTTACGCGTGAAGGGCGAGTTTTCTTTTCGTCCGTGCCCTCTCAATTCCAGTTCTCTTATTTTTTAAATGGTTCAGAAAAAAATCCACCTAAGCATTCTTCGCAGGCTTGTAGCGAACAACTTGAGCTCATCGGTTCCCCTATCATTAGTCTCGCTAATTAGGCAACAGAGTGTCGCGGCGACAAAGCACTGTCATGCACGCAGAGGTCCGCTTCCGCGGGCATAAAAGATACCCGTTTACTCATTCGTGCAACAGAACGTATAGCGGGGCCAAATTAATCGATTCACAAGCATTTCCAAAACATGGTACTCGTGCGTTTACCTCTATAATACAGGGCACACTGAAACACAATATGATTCGGGGTAAGGCGTGTTTTGCATTAATACAAGGCAACAAATTGCGGTGAATCAATAAAACTGCCACAAAAGAAAAGCGTAATGAACACCAACAAAATAAGTGCACTTCTTATTCAGATTTTCGAGGAGCAGTACTGAAGAAAAAAAGAAAGAAAGAACGAAAGAAAGAAAACAAATAAAACCGACAGAAACAGCAGTGGTCCAGGTGTCTTTCGACTGTGCTTTCGGCGACGGTTCTACACCGAAGCACCGAAGATCGCACCCGACCGATTATTCTAATCGGACTCCGGGGCGAGGTGGCGAGATTTCAGCCGAAGTGCTGCCGAGGTTCCTGACCCGAGAGAGGTGGTGGCGGAGAGGCAAGGGACGGGGTTTTTGCAGCGCTTGAAGGGAAAGTTCCTGAGTTAGGGGAAGTGAGGGAGAAACCGAAAGGGAGAAAGGGCGTCTTTCGGCGGCGAGGCGGGCACCGAAGACTTCAAGCACACAAACAGCGAAAGAAGAGCAGCTCTCTCGCTGCGGCGTCAGCGGCGCAATGTGGCATTCGTCGAAACCCAGTAAGTACACGCACACACGAAAAAAAGATTAGACAAAAAAATGGAGCATCACCGAAGGATGACTGCTCTCCCGTCGTCTCGGCGAAAGCGAGGGAGAAAGGGCGGTGGCCCTGGTGGGGAACGATGGCTTTTGTGTCCGCGACCTGCCGCCGCTGTGCTACTCCCGAACCGGCGGCGGCGCCACGAAAAACGCTAGGGTGGAGAAGAAGAAAGCAAGCTGTGGGCTTCGTACGTTCCTCCCCTCCCCACCTCTCGGCTTTTTCTTTTGTGTGTGTTTATTTCTGCATGCGGCTTCTTCATTGTTCGTGGTTACGGGGAGTCGAACCAACTGCGTTTTTCTTTTCTATAGCTACGTGACGTTGCAGTGTAAAGCCTCTCTCTCCCTCTCTCTCTTTCTAACTATGCTCCTTCTCCTCGCTACTCCTAGCGCTGCACGATGCTTTCTCGCGTGCAATAGGGGGGAGGGGGGTGAAGGCAGAGGAAAGCGAGCACTACGAAAACGCTAGCGGCGAGTTATTTTACTATTTCCTTTAAGATCTGTCACGGGTGTCGGAAAAAACGATGCAAAAAAAGAGGGACTTGGGGGGAGGCTTCGTTCACGGATGCATGCCGTCTTCGAGATTGCGGCGCAGGCTTAAAGTGAAAAAGCACAAGCAAAAGCAAAGAAGAACCACGTTTAACCATCCTATTTCTCTCCATTCTCTCTCTCTCTTTCACTCGATCTTTTCTAATGTGCTCGAGGGGTGGCGACAGAGAACTCCGGGAAGGTGTACGAACCATCGAAAGTATTCCGACGTGTCAGTGCTCAGGATCCCTCCCCCCAACCCCCGTTTCTTTCCTCAACTCTCCGCTTTTCTTTAGAGGGGCGTACACCGCGGCCACTTGCAACCCGAGTCTCGGTGTGTCTGAACCTGGGCCACTTGGCGCCTCTCCCTTCGCTCCGTGGGGTGACAAGTGAAATCGGCGACCGGGAGGCGAACGAACCTGCGGTCCCGCGGCTGTTGAACTCTGGCCTCGTTTCGCCTTTCGCAGAGTCTAAACCAGCCAGGGAACGGATGATCTTACGAGGGGAGGACAAGCTTTCCTTGCGAGCACTCCTCCTTTCGGGAAAGAGCGATATACGCGATGCTGCATACGGACAGAAGTCACAGATGAGCAAAAGTGGCCTCACTTTCTTCGCCGTGGCTAGAGAAAGGGGGAAAACGCAAAGGACGGCACAAGGTTCTCCTGTTCTGCTTTTTTTCTTTCATGCGTGTGTTTGTGCATACATGCGAATGTTATTTCGCAAGGTGTAAGCGTTGCGGGCATAGAGAGGGGCAAAAAAAGTGCCATATGTCGCTTGAACATCGGATGCCAGATGCCGTCAACTGACTTGCGGGGGTGGCATAAGATGCAGCCTGCGTACCTCTCTGATGCGACCTTGCTTTTTTTTTTACCTTTGTAAGTGTGCACAGCGTCGCGTTGTGCGGGTCAAGTTCGAGGTCAACGCCCTGCGGTGACGCTAAGCTGAACTTGCCGCACCGGCATCTCGCGATGTTGCTGGATCTAGGATATCCGGGCCCGGATCCACAAAGGCTTCTAAGCTAGACTTCTTCGTAAGAGAACATTTCAGCCATTCCTGATGCTGGACGTATGTTCAGCGAAGGCGGCCGGCCAATGGGTAAGAACACTTACGAAAGAAAAAGCTTTGAATTCGGCCTCGTAACATACGGCTATAGGCCGCATAATTTCCAGAAGCGACTATACCACTACCAGTGTAATCATACGCGTGACCTCGATTTGTTGGCAGGAGAGTTGCGCGACACACTAATAAATTTCAGAATAACGAGAGTGGGGTCTTTGTCACCGCCTCTTTGTCTACGCCACAGTTTGTTTTGAAATTTCTCTCGTGAAACCGCCGCGGCCGGTTCACTGGCTGTGTCTTTCTGCTGCCGGGCACAACGTTGCGGGTCCAATTCTCGGCCGCGGCAGACACAGAAGTGCTCGTGTACTCGTCTTTGTGAGCATATTAAGGAATCGCAGATGAACAACATTATTGTGGAGTCACCCACTATACGGCGCCTCTCATATACAGCTCCGCGTGCTGCTCTGGGACGTTAAAATCAATCAATCAATCAATGAAAACGAAGAAGGTGAAAACAGCCAAGAATCGACCCATCCGCGTTAATCTCCGCTGGTAGACACGAATTAGCAACTTAGTGGTGCTAGTCGATAATTTATCTGAGTGAGAGTTCCTAATTGAACGCTTTGCTTTTCGTCACCAATGTGAAACAGATACGCATCATTAAAAGGATAGAAAAACAGAGTTTGACTCTGTCGACTAGAACGCATATAAACCTTCGGACGCATCATAGCTCACGCTCAATGGCACATGATGCCTATCAAAGAGCTCTAAAGTTGACTTTCGGCGACGGGCGTGCCTCGCAACTCGGTGGCGCTCGGAGCATGTGCCCTTTACACAGACGCCTTATCGCAGATCCGACCATCGACCACTGACCACCAGCCATCCACCACCGACCACCGTTGACCGCCAACCACGATCACGGGTGAAAGGGAGAAAGAAAGACATTCGCTTTAAAAGCATGCATACGTTTGCGATTCGCACGTGCAAAGCGAAAAAAAAAGTATTCTTTACCGCAATACACATACTGTGGCAAAGCGCGCTTCCAGGAGGATGTTTCTCCATATAGCTTTCAAAACGCTCACATATTTCTTTCTTTTTTCTTTTTTTTTCTTTTCAGCTTATTGTAGGTATCGCGAACACAAGACAAAAGGCAATTGCAGCTCATGTGCTCGGCAGTGCATTGTACGAAATGATTCACATTTCGAGCGCCAGAAAACCTCAACTCCCAAAAGAATTCAAAGAAGACGTCGTCGTAGTCACAAGAACTAGGGAGTCTATATAAACCTGCGAACATTCTATAACTTGGTTACCATAAATAAAAAAATGTATATTTATAAGCCAGGTATTATAAAATTAACAATAATGCAGGAAATACATTCAGACATACGAATTTACACGTGAAGCGCGCCAGCTTTCAATAACGCAACTTCTCCGTTTGGTTTATCAGCCTATTAGCATATCAGTGGCTATGGCATTATGCTGCTGAGAACGAGGACGCGGGTTCGATCCCTAACATTTCGTTAGGCGCGATATGCGGAAACGCTCGTTTACCTCGATTTAGGTGCGCGTTAAAAAATCCCAGGTAGTCGAAATTATTGAGGAGCACGCCCCTACGGCCTCCCTCAAAGATCGTGTGCTATACTTCGAGAGGTTAGACCTCGGTAATGTAATTTTTTTAAAGGGCTATTCGTCACATAAAAGCTAACGACGAGATGCTTCCGTTGAAGTGACAGCTTCCGTTTCGTGCATGTCGCGAACACCGTCTGAATACGTGTTCTTTCCTCGATGGAATAAGTCTTCTTCTTCGTGATTAATCTTAATAAATTACAGCTGTAATTTCATGCTCATCTTCCGCACGAAAATAAAATATACAGCGAGATAAGTTGCGTAGCCTTGTACCACTGCAGTATCGCGGGAGAAAGGAAAGATACGAATTAGAAAGAGAGAAAGAAAACATGCCAGCACATGAACATAGTTTAGGGACGAGAGAGAGTGAAAAATTCTAATATATGTGATCGAGTGAAGAGGAGAAAGTACGGAAAGAAATATTTGAGCTGCCATCAGGCGAACTGCCGCCGAGGGGCAAGACTTGGGAGCAGCAGCAGCTATCTTGTAAATTGGAAACATTTCCATATCGAGTTTCATTCGACAAACAAATATAGTGCTTTCTTTTTTTTTTCTTTCTGCCAACCTACGATATAGAGCAGCATCGGGTTTCAGCATATTGCGATCCATCGAGAACTAGAGAGAGAGAGAATGGCGCGCAGCTCCTGATTGGAAATGCAATAAGGGAAGCCCGCGGCGGTGGTGTCGAAAGAGAGAGAGAGAGAAAAGAGATGGCGAGGCATGACAGCCGGCGTTGCACATAATACGCGCTCACTTCGCGCGCAGCAACAGGCCCCAACTTCCGTGCGGCTCCGGATACCTCCGGCGCGTTCGCGCGCGCAGTCATTAGGGCCCTCGAGTTTTATTTGGTTGGCAGCATAGAGCGCGGCCGAGGAGGAGAAAGAGGGACGCCACGCGGGGAAGCACCGGCGCGCGGAGCATCATCGTCAGCCGCGGCGAACGACGCGGCAAGTGCGTGCGTGTGCGTACTCTCAACCCCCGCTGCGCGCTCTCTCGCTCCTACTTCGCTCCGGCGTTGCCGCAGACAAGCTAGGCCAGCCTAGCCTGCCCATTTCCGCGTTCTGTCCGCCGCGCTGGCAGCTCCTCCTGCCGCCGCCGCCGCCGCAGCAGCAGCGCCTACGAGAGAGCGCACGCAGGCTCTCGCTCCTCCTCGTAACCACCTCCACTGTGGCGCGGATATGGCTGCTTTACTTTGCGCTTCTTCGTTTTCGACTGCCTTTATGCGCGCTTCGGCGGCGAGCCTGCTGTTTGGGCAGGAAAGCGTTTGCCCAACGTCGCCAACTCTTCCCCCCCACTCCTCTTTTCGAAAAAGGCCATGTAGATTGCCGAGCCGACCAACTCTCGTTAGGAGTCGTCGACATTAGCGCTGCTTCAGTATACTATAGCATTGCGCCGTACAGCGTATGTTCGGAGTCATCTATTATGCAGCGTTCGCTTCCGAACGCGCGTGCGCCGCTGCCCAGGCATACGCATTTCTTATTCCAGCACTGCTGGTTTGACGTCATGAAAGCGAGATTTCTTGCGTTATGAGGCTTGGAGAGGTGGTTTTCCCGCTGAACAAACTTGATTTATGTATAGCAAGGCCTGCAGTGTATTTGCAGCTGCAACGTCACACGAGTGGACAGATGTTTGCACTGAAAAGTATGTCGCGACGAGAGCATAAACACCGTAAGCAGCGCTGCTCGCGTTATCCTTCCCCGTTTCACTGTTTAGATAAATAATGCATTAATTCACTCACTCGGTTTACTTCGCACCATATATGGTGCCAGTGGGACCGACATTAAGCCGCTCTTGAAGGAAATCTATAATCCCTACCATTACGTGACATTAACGTTCTTTTGTTTTCTTTTATTAATGATTAACAAACAGAAGCTAAGGTACTGTACAGTGAAAAAATTATTCAGCGCATATACGTATAACAAGTAGGAGAACGTGCTAACAAAATACAGGTGGAAGCAACAGTCTTAACTAAGTAAAAATACACACAATCTACAACTTCTTGTGAATGGTGCGTGCGCTGTAGATAGATGTCGACCAATGAACTCGCGCGTGTGACGATGCGACTCGAAGCGCAAATACCTTATGTTATCTCTGTTTCAAAATAATATGAAACTGTAGTGGAATCCACAAGTGGCAGCAACCGACCAGAAGCTATGTATTCTCCACTGAGTATTTTCGAGGATATTTTCACTTTTGTGTGACTTCACACACAGCGCGGCGCCTCGCTCGCTCGAGTTACGGGCATCCTGGCAACGACCTCGAGAATTATGCAGAGTCGGTGCATAACACATAACGCGCGTTACAGGTGCGCCATTGAAAAGAATAGACTGTTGGGCTGGCTGGTTCACGATGAATAATTTGAAGAGGTGTATGTGTGTTTGTGCCTAACTTTGTCTCGTTATCATGTGCTGCAATTTATTCATCGTGCGCCATTCCTTTGTCGCACACGTTCTCAGCCAATCATTGCGCAGGAAAGTGATCGCTTGAGAACGCATCCGTCTTGGGAGACCGACGCAATGGCGTGTGTTTATACCAAGCCCGTATACAGTAAACACATGCACTTCTCACTGTATACAGTGCCTGCTGGCAACTGCATTAATCGAAGCCACACGAGTAAAGAAAAATATAAAAGGAAGGTTATATAAGAGACGCTCTGAACTGCGTTCTTTGGATAAATGCAGAAATTGCCGCAGAGCTGGCGAGGAGTGGCATTATAGGTCACACACACACGCAAACAAGGGGCGGTGACAGACCCAGCAAAAATGAAAAAATAAAGCTTGAGTCGAGCTGCGCAACAATTACCTGAAAAAACCTCCAGCCTAGCTCGACTCTCTCGGTGTCTTTCTGGTGCTCTCTGTCACGTCTGTGTGTGTTCTCCTTACGCCGAAACAAGAAGGAAGACGCGATAATCATCGAGAGAGAGATACTTCACAAAATGTCAAAGCGAAGTTAGATGATAAAGAAAAACAGCTGCTGTAAGCTTGCCAGGCCCAAGCGTCTTCCTAGGAGGTAGTCTGGCGTGATGACCTGGTTGTGTGCGTTGTTTATCATCCCTTGTTTTTGCCTGTATTGTCACGCTGTCGCGACGCTGAAGATTAAGACACTTTCAAAGGCCTAACTTATAAAAGTAACTTTTTATCGGGCCGAACTTGTGCCCAGTAAACAAACAACACACAAAGCGCAGCGATAGCGACGAACACAGTCGTCAATCGTCGAAGTCTGATCCACGGGTCAACGGGTCAAACGCGTTGGCTATTTATAGATCACTCATCGTACGTTCGAGCGTAATCACTGGTGCTCGCGCGAATTTCACAATGTATACAACACTATTCGCGTCGCGCGAATAGTGTTACCTGATGCTACCTGATTTGACAAGGTTACCTCGCCATAGAATCCGCGGCAACATCCGAGAGAATTCCAACACATGAACGCGCCCCTTGCGCCGAGCGATAATTTAGGTGCAGCGGTTAGCCGGTGGAAAATGGATCCCGGGAAACATAAACAATGTACACGTGTCAGTATTCATTATTAAGGCCGCCATGTATCGAAAAGGACATACATACATACATACATACATACATACATACATACATACATACATACATACATACATACATACATACATACATACATACATACATACATACAATGCGCGCGCACACACATGCACACACCCCCTGCTCCGTACAGGACCACTTCGCCGCACTGCGCGGAGCTGCTGAGGCGGAGTATAGGCTTGCGGAGCAGGGTTATGTAACGGGGCATAACGGCGCGCATGCGAGAGCGCCATCTGCCTGCGCCAGAGGCAACTGAGAGCTGCGCGCCGGCGATGCAGTGAAGAGCAAGTGGAACAGGAGGAAATAAACTGAACAGGGACCGCCGGTTGGAGAGTGGCGCATCTTAGAGAGTCGCTCGATCGACAGGCGTCGACGCGTGGACAGGCGCGATGACTGTGTTACAGCATCCGCGCAAACGCGCCCGGTAACCCAAGAGCTCTTTGTGCGCTTCCAACACCGTCGCGCAAATGTGCTTGCCCGGTGAGTGAGTGAGTGAGTGAGTGAGTGAGTGAGTGAGTGAGTGAGTGAGTGAGTGAGTGAGTGAGTGAGTGAGTGAACAAAAATTTTTTGAGTCCGGCAAAACGCGATAAAACGCGCACCTAGCTAATTCCACGACGGTACCTACAGGTCTAGCCTGCCGGCCCGATCGCGGGCGCGCTGGACGGCCAGTATTTGGTTTTCAAAGACGGGACTTCGCATTGACTGGGGCGATAGAAAGTCCTAGCCGGACCACGGACACATGGCACTTCTCTGCCTGCACGTTGCTGCAGGACAGGAACAGGAGCGAAGTCGCCATCCTTAACGACGCTTGCCTGCAGTTGATTTAGCAGAGTATACACTACGCCGGGTGTGTGGGTGCGCTGCTTACCTGACATTCTGTGGCGCGAAGTGTAAAACCCGCGGAAATAAGAAGACATAAAATTAATTAATTTATTTATTTATGGCATTTCAGGTGGAAAAACTACGATCCGCTTATAAGGCACACTGTAGCGGGGGACTCCGGAATAATTTGGACCACCCGGAGTTCTAAGTAAACGGGTGTTTTCGCATTTCGCCGCCATCAAAATGCCGGGATTCGATCCCGCGACCTCAAGGAGACATAAAATAACGCCGTAAGAACCAACGTATTTGACCCGAAGGGGACAGGTTGAAACGGAAACAGGCGGCGACAGGACATAAGCGACTGGAGGAGCATGCCAAGGTGGCTCTGCCGCTAATATTTCTCCCTCAGTTTTCAAAGTCAATGTTCGCGCACACGCACACACACACACACACACACACACACACACACACACACACGCACGCACGCACGCACGCACACACACACACACACACACACACACACACACACACACACACACACATATATATATATATATATATATATATATATATATATATATATATATATATGGCGAAAAAGAAGAAAGAAGGCCGCAGTGCCAGCGAACCTTTGCACACTTCTTCCCATTTTCCTTTCCCTTTTTGCTTTCAGCGCATGCGGCTCTTGCTGTGAAATTAAATTCCTCTTTGGCAGCTCGACAGTTGAGGTGCGCGCCGCTGCCTGCAAGAAACCTTAAGCGGTGCGCCAAGCCTTTGCCGCTCTCTCTCTCTCTCTAACAAATTCTACCGTTATTTCCTTTTTATATAATAAACACTTAAAGGACGCTAACAACAACGGTTAGAAAAACGTCAGTTTTAACACCCCAGTGTTTTCCAATATGGCCGCAAGCACGATCCGCCGCTATAAAGCGTAGTACAGCGGGAAATTCTGAGAGAGACGGGGGTATGCACAGTTCATATCGTGCGTTATGTTCTGGCGAGAACTTTGCGCATAGTGCAGTATGGTATTTTGATGTTTAACACTTGTCTGCTTATTGTTGCTTATTTCCTTTATACGTTAACAGGAGGCCTGAAGAAGAAGAAGAAGATGATGCGTGCTTTAATGGCACAAGGGGGCCAGCCTAAACAGTCTTGCTATGTCTCGCTCCTTCGGCAATTAAACCATATGGGCATATATGGCCTGTGTTCGGACGTTTCGCTAATCAAAACCAAAGCAATCTCTGCGCGGCTGCGAGCTAGCCACACTTGATTAATGTCCTGCTGAAAAGCAATCGAAGCTCCTGTATGTGCGTGGAAAGAATACATCTATACCACTTCTTGTGCGATGTTTTCCAATGTCGACGTTATACGCGTATAGAAAGAAGTTCTCGAATACATCCCGATTGATATGCTCCGACGGAGTAGATATATTTGTACAAAACTATTGCCACGTGCAAGCACGCTTCACGCCTGTAGTCATCGGAAACGCATGGTTCCACGCGCGAGGGAAGGCGCGACAACCATCGACACAGGCGATATACCGTGAAATTCAGGGAGAAAACGTCGACACGCATGCCCCATGCGTGCGCATTGTCACCATGTCATTCAGGGTACAGGTGGACGTTACTATATTGAAAAAAAGAAAACACCACTTCTCGCTTCTGCGCTCGGGGACGCCGAATCTACAGAAACACTGTAAGCCATTCGGCAAAGATAAGTGCCGGGGTATAACGAAATAAAAAGTGCAGGGTCCTGCTTCACGCAGCCACTGAAGTCGTTTGTAGAATTCGTCCGCATGCTATATATAGACTCGTCTACCTGCATGATCATTTATTCAGTTGTTTACACATCGGGTGTAACACTGCATTCTTCGGAAAAACGAGCGGAGTAGTTTAAACCAGCGCTCCTTCTTTTCGGAAATGCGTTGGTTGGCTTATTTACGGTGTTTAACGTCCCATAGGCTACGGTGTTTAACGACCCGGGGCTACAAACACCACGTGGGGTTCTTTAGCGCGCACCTAAATTTCAGTTCTCGAGCGCTTTTGCATTTCGCTCCCATGGAAATGCGACCAACGTGGCCAGGAACAGAACCAGTGACATCAAGCTTATATCAACAGAACAGCCTTACACACTGAACCATCACGGGGTGTATACAGGCAGGTTGGAGCTACATTTCTCTCACTTCGTGTGTTTGTGCCGTCCGGCCACACTTATACACGGTCCTTCTTCGGCTAGAAAATTTAACCCTCAAAATGTTGCGCCGATTTACGCCAGAAACTGACAGATTTAAACGTGACCTCTTCCATCGTGTTATCGAATGACGAAGCATGTTGTCCAGTGATGTTAGGCATTTGTCACTAAAGGAATGTGTAGCTGTTATTTGACAGGTGCTGACCTCGTCTGTGTTTAGAATGTGCATGTGTGTCACAATGTTTGCAATAAACCTTCCCAGGGCTGTAGCATTACAAATAAGTAATGAAAATAAATAACTTGAGACCAGCGCATGCAAACGCGCTCGACTCGTAGTTTCAAGCTTTTTGGCGATAAAATTTAAAAGATTGCACATTAGCAGCCAGCGATAGCGACATCCAGCATACGAGAATGCCACCTGTCTTTGGTGTTCGCCTGTTAAATGCGTTCAGTGTCTGACTTTGGGCACGTTGGTCCCGACCTGTACCTGTACTTTATTTTTCCCTCTTACATTCGCCGTCATTGCCTTACTAATTAACTTAACTTACTTACTTATTATTAGTTAACTGCAGAAACGTTGTATTATAGCGCGCTGCGTAGAAGGTTCTTAGTTTCTTCTTCCCTGTAGCGACGTTACCTTGCATTCCTTGTGCAAGTGTACCTGTAGCATGCGCTGTGTAAAAGGATGGACACTCATAGACGGCATTTAAGTGCGCTCCAAATGAGCATAAAATATACGGTGCCCGCTTTTAACTAGAAATGGTACGTTGAGTTTTATTAACTTATTTATTTCACCAGACCTTTTTCGAACGGCTGGTATGTTCTTTTACATTAAAAAAGGTATTTCTTGGCGTATGGGGCTTATTTTTTATGTTTATGATATAGCCGGCTGTTCGGTGGCCTATCTTCCTATGCTTGCATCATTTATTAACCAGCAGCAATACACATGAATGCCGATATACAAATTTTTCTAGTCCATTCACTTTGCACTCTTCGTTGTTGCGGCGTAGGAAGCTCCTGCATTTCCATACTCAACTCTGGATCACTGCAGGAAGCCTGCCGTCTCCCTCGCCGTGTCTGACGTCACGCTCCTCTTGGTGACGTCGACGCGGGCGTTTTTAGTGCGCGGCCAACTGACAGTTGCCGGGCCCAGGCGCTGACCACGTTGGGAGGAAGAGGAAGAAGAGCGAGAGTGCGGCCGCAGTCGACGCGGCACCGGGGATCCCCGGCGAGACGTCATCGCCGGCGCGCGCCACGTGACTTCGCGCCTAGGGGTCGATGAACCCGGCTGGCTTCTGCCTGAGGAGCTCCTGGACGCTTGTCTCCGCCGCACGCCCGTTAGCGCGCCACCGTAAAATAACATGGAGTGCGAGGGAGTTGCGCTGCGCAGTACTGCACCAGTGAGTGTTCCTTAATTACGGCAGTTACGAAAACGCTTGCAGGTTACACTGTGCCCTAAGATGCAGCGCGAACGAAACATATTGAGCACAGAAGAGAGAGGACACGTCACACAAGCATCTGTTGCACGCCGTACACTTCGTTTGCCATACAGCTTAAGATGCACTTGCTACCGGCTCGCCCAACTATCTACGATTCTGAAGAGCCAACGTAATAAAGCTATAAAAACAAGCTTTTTTTGTTGTTAAAATGGCAATGAAACAATGGGGTTTAAACACCTGAAACTGGTTACGGCTTCTTCTTATCACTTGAGAAGGCAGTAATGTTGGAATGGTACTATTAATGAAAATGCAGAAACGTCCGAAATAGCCGGGGTTGCTCGAGAAGTTCCAACGTGACCTTAAACGTAAATTCACAGAAAAGAACGGCTTAACAAGAACGTGTCACGCGCACTTATACACACACACATAAAAAAAAAGGAAACGCATCTGAAGAGTGCTTTTCATTGCGCAAAGTGCTCAAGCAACATTTTCCAACGTTACCTGCAGGCAAGCACGAGAGAAATGCTTCGTCTTCACAAGAAACGCCTGTCATTTTTTTCTTGCTCGCCGAAGGCGCGCGCGTCTAGAAGATGTCAAAAAATCGTCACATTGTATGACCCTGTGGCTAAAACTTGAAACACAGTTTCGCAACAAACAAACGCCTGACAGCTACTGAGCGCGAGCTTCTCTGCACCACTTGTGTGTAAGGCGGCGGTGCCCGCTTTCATAACTCTGGGAACAAGTTGGCGTGATTCAAACGCCTTCGCTGCAAAAATGCAAATCGCCGCAGGACGTTAAAATATTGCAGCGGAAACAGGTTAATAGTGGCTGTGGCAGAAAATTCTAGCACAAGCGTCTTGCGCCACGCGTCAACTGCGGAACACGGAAATCTGCTCAAACAAGTGCATTTAGGCTTCTTTGCAGTACTTGTAGGCTACGTGGTAACGCCCTAGTTCAACGATCACTTGAGACTATACAGAACACGAAGTTTATGAATTGGCCACACAGCAATGACGGCGATACTATGTGTCATCAGCGTGTTCGGTTTCAACTGCTGTCACGACCGAGAAGTTAGCCCACTGCATTTTCGCAACGACCCCAACAAAGAATTATAAAGGGCATATTGTATAAATTATTTAATTAAAACAATTGAGTACATGTGTGCGCCAGCATCACTTCCGAGAATATAATTTCCCGTGCGCGCCGATTCGTTAATCCAGCGTACGATTGGTGTGACGGAAGGAATGGATATGTCTCCTCCAGTCAGCTTTATTTTTTACGTAGCACAGTTCCCGAGCGTACTAACAAGACATGCGTCGTTCCGGTGACGCCGTCGCACTGTACGTTACGTCACATAAAGAGTGAAAGCATCTCACAAAGCGATCGATCGGTAACGTGATCGATCGTATTTGCTTAGACATCCGCGCGTGCTTCTGATTGCCTTCTCCCGACGAAATAAAGTCGCAGAGCAAAGTAAAGTGAGCGACGCGCCCAATCTTACACCGAAAAGCGATCGAAGCTCTTCTCCGGCATATTTTAGGTTAAGTTTCAGTTTCCACAACTTTCATTGAAGCAGTTGCAGGGCTTGTCAACCACTAAGCCCGACGGTTGATAATGATGATGACGATGATGATGAAGAGGAAGAAGAAGAAGAAGAAGACATGTTTATTGAGAGGTAAGGGGAAATCGCGAAGAAGCCCCTAGTCCGAGGTTCCTATGACGTCTTCGGCAATGGCCCGTACCCGTGCCGGTGGAAGGAACCAATGTTTGCCCAAAGCAATGGATCCCAGTTTCTTTTTTTCTTCTTCTTTCTGGCTCGGTGTTAATTCGGTTCACATAACCCGACCAGACTGGTAGGGCTATGTGGACAGCCCGGATATAGAAGAATGACAAGAGGCAACGCGGAAGAGCCAGAGTGAAGAAGAGAGGCTCACTGAATGCGAAAGGAGACGCGGTGAACGTGGAGCAGGCAAGTTTCGATGCGAGCAAGGACGCAGGCGCGGGGACGTGAACGGAATAACGCGTCGGCGTCAAGGGCGCTGAGAAAATCTGCGAGTGTGAGGCCGCAGAGCTGAGCGCAGTTGTCGTATACAGCAGCTTCCACGCGTACGACGCCAACTTTTTGTATAGTCGTCGACTTTTCGTAGTCGTCAGCTTCTCCTCCCTATATGAGGAACGCCGTAGCTACAATACGGCGTCCCTCGTAGCCCCAGTGTTGGGACGAATAAATATATCAGAGCTGTAGCATAGCTACCTGCACGGCGGTCACCATGGAATATTCAATCGCCGGTTTATTTTCGAAGCCTTCGGCTACGTACGTGGGGCAACGCCTGCGTTAAGGAGGGAGTTGATTAGTCCCTTGCGTCTCAGGTGCTCAAGGAAATACTCATGTTTTCACGACGCCGCACATCGAGCGCAATCGAGGAATATAGGAGTCACGTGGCTTAAATACGTACCTGAAGTGTCGCTAGAGAGAAGAAGAAAGCTATTGAGATCCAACGTACATTTTGGAATCTATGCGACTCGATGATAACAGCAGCGAGCCTGCGGCCCCAAGAAACTTCCTGTCACGCGCATTATCAATTGACTATACGTCGGAATGAAAAGCGTATTTTGAAGTTGGTTAGATGTATGGCAAGTCTGTTTTTACGTTTTAAGATTAAAAAAAAGAAGGACGTGTATACGTAATACCTCATAACTAACATATCTAAAATCTTTCGTATAGCTTGAGTCGTAAAATTATGTTTATGTTCTGGGGAAAAGTGTTGAAAATCTGCGGGCTTCCGTTATAACACGCTCCTGCTACTCGTTCTTGTCTTTCTCGCCTGCGTAATTCAGCGGGCTACGTGAGTGAGCAAAACCGGAAGTCATCCAGGGTCTGTGAGTTTGGAAACAGTGAAAGGGTCGTGATTTGCAATACGTTCATCAGCAAGAAGCGGAAATTCGTACCACGTGATCCACGCCAGCGCGGATTACACTGTCTTCAGGATAGGCTCACTTTTCGCCACGCCAGCCAGCTCAGTTAACTATTTCACAGGACCGGCCCACCTTTTCGGTACGAAGCCTAACTGTAAGACAAGCCAAGCCCGGGAAAGAGGCGTATAAGGTTTCGCAAGGAATTAAGCGCTTGAAGGGGCGTGCACTTGTCGCACCGAGGAGATTCAATGTATACCGTTTGTTGTATCACGGTAGAACATGCTCATACACATACCCATTCCGAAGCATTAATCGAAAATGGGCACCCACCCAGTAACACATACCGAATGGCTGAAACATATAAACTAAAAGTAAGTCAAATAATCCGCTGAATATAACATATGCTCTTCTATGTTAAGAGGCAAGTGTATTTTAGAGAAGTCGATATTATGCGTTCGGGCTATAGCTTCAGCTCTGGTGCCACTCACATTTACTTGGACGCCGCCTTCCGTGCGACACCCGACGGTGCGCGATCCACAATTGGAAGCCACCGCCTCGACACTGGAACACAACCGCGCACAAGAGTATGCGCGTTTGGTGATAAAGAACCCCGCAGACACACATATACTAACGGTCGAACAGCTGGCTGTCCGTGACGCGCTGCACAAAGCCTTCGAGGAAGCTCCAGATACAACACGGATGAGGACATATATACTGGCAGCCAGGTGGCAGTGCGCGCCCTCCGCGCCGACGCCTTCGCAGGGAAGATAGCGGAGATGCAAGCAGGACTTGAGCCTACGTGGTGGCTTCCCGGCCGCCGCCGGCGTATACCAGGGAACGGAGCGTCGCCCGCTGCTGCGAGCGCGATATACTAACTTTTAACCGCCGCAGCGACGTAGCAACTTTCGTGCCCTCGCAGAGTAACAGAAAACGAAGACAACGTCCTTCATGGAAGGGCGACCGAGACAACGACAGCTTCGCGAACGCCCACGACAACCGCCGAAGGAAGATCCACTGCGTGCAGGCTTGTCGCGCGCACGCCAAGTACTCGTGAACATAGGCCCGCACCGCCTAACTGCACTTATACACTCCCAGGGTTAGCTCTAGCAGTAAAACATAAATACACCAGAAAGTGGATGGGGAAACGGCGCCGCGGTAGCTCAATTGGTATAAGAGCATATCGCACGCGTAATGCGAAGACGTGGGTTCGTGTCCCATCTGCGGCAAGTTGTTTTGTTTTTTTCATTTGCTTTCATTTTCATTAATTTATAATTTTTTCAATTCAGTTAGTAAGTACAAGTAATTTCCGCTATGTTGTCCTCCTTGGTGTATTTGTTTGTTGGCTTCTTATGACACACACACACACCCACCCACCCACATATATATATATATATGTGTGTGTGTGTCATAAGAAGCCAACAAACAAATACACCGAGGAGGAAAACATAGGGGAAATTACTTGTACTTACTAACTGAATTGAAGAAATTATAATATATATATATATATATATATATATTGTAGGAGTCGGCGGGAACCGCCGGTGACCCACGGGAAACATGTAAGGAATTCGTCGCTTTAAAAGGAGGAACGTGAAATCGAGGGTGTAAAAGCTTTAGATTAGAATGTAACGTTCCGCACCATTTGCATAGCTCCTTGAAAGAAGGCACCTCCTCGATCCTCAAAAGTCATGCAAGAGAGCTCTCTCAAGTTAGCACTTGGGCACTTCGGTGCACGTATCACAGGTCGGCCATGCTTTAGAACGTGAACCTTTACCACCACAGCGATTAACTCCTTGAAGGAAATGCCGCGAACATGGAATGATTATAGTGATGATGACGGTTCCGGCGAAGGAAGTAGAGCAATAGTTCAGCGCGCTGCTTCCCTATAACGAACGAAACTGCATCAAAATACTGCCTGTCGCTAGGAGTACAAACTTTGGGCCAGCTGACTTTGATATATAGTTACTAGAACGACAAGGACGGTGCGCAAAGATGAAAATATTAGAAAAAAGGTAGTTGTGCCGTATACGCGTGACCTATCACATTAGTAAAAGGAATGGGGCTCGAAAGGTACAACTTGAACGTAATATTTCCTGCTCCCCAGAAACTTTCAAGAATTTTTAAGGCTATACAGATCCGTTCGTAAAGGTTCGCCGAGGTAGTGTGAAGAATCACCAATCTCCTTCTTTCGTGTCCTGCGCACAAGGCGTAGTGTATCACATTCCATTCTCATGCAGTAAAGTATATAGATATATAGGGCAAACCACGGTGTGCTTCAGCGATTGATTAAGGGAGCATAAACAAGAAATGAACCAATATTGGGACGGACATTTAGACATGCAGTGCACTGCAATGATTGCGGTTGTGAACCATTGCTTAAGGAATGCTCTGTTAAAGATACGCCGGAAATCGCGGAAGCGAGCTTGATCGCAAAGGCGAGCGCTAGTTAGCTGCGTTACGTCTCTAGCATCGAGTACACTGCAAAGTAATTTACACCCTTATTCATTTTTAAAGGTGTAAATTATTTTACCGCGTAGGAGTGAAATGGCTTGTATGGACTCTGCTGAACTGTATACGTGCGGTAATGCGCGCTATCTATTTCAGTGGGTTTCAATTTGTTGTTGCTACATCGGGTAGAAATGCGTCTTTCCTTAAAAAAAAAAAAAAAAAAAAGCTGAAAGTAGCGTGCAAGTAGCGTCCTTGTCGCTCTTTCATGTCTGCCTCGGTCGCTTGTGCGCTTTAGTCCCAGTAACTGTATGCCGCTGTCTGTCACCAGGGTTACCACGAGGAAGCGACACTCCACCTGTGGCCCGCGGCGTGGCATTCGCGAACGCCTATTCCTTCAGCATTGGAATGGCCGACAGCCCTGCTTGCGACGCTTGTGACTGCAAGGAGATGATCAAGCACCTCCTCCGTGACTGTCCCCGCTACAATGTGGCAAGAAAAGTGCTCACGGCCACGCTCGAAAAGCTGGACGATCGCCCCTTCACAAAAGAAAATGTTCTAAGATGCTGGTCCAGACGGCTTTCGGCACTCAAGGCCTTAAGGGCTCTGCTCAAGTTCTTAAGCGCTATAGTAGGAAATTTTCTCACTTTATTTTTTTATTTATTTCTTCTTTCACCTTTTATTCCCTTTACCGCTTTCCCCAGCACAGGGTAACAAGCCGGTACTTACACTGGCTAACCTCTCCGTCTTTCCTTCCCTATTCTCTCTCTCTCTCTCTGACTCTGCCTCTTTTAGCGGAGTCGAAACGGCAAAATGCGAGGCACGCAAGAAAGTACTGGCATGAAAACCGCTGTTCACGTAATTGCAAAAAAAAAAAAAAAAACGGCGAAAGAAGCAAATTCAACTGATTTATCCGGCCCGACACGAGCTCGTTTATACCAGAAAAGAAGGCGACCTTAAAAGCGGGCACCGCCAACCTTTCAAGAACAACTCATTTGCGATGCTCGCAGCATCGCCTTTGAACGCTCTAGCAGTGGCCGGCTATGGACTTCGTAATGCACGCGCCGATGCTGTCGCCCAATAAGAGCCTGCGTGGCACACGGAAGTCAACACAAATTGCATGCCACGCGCGGATGTCTCGCGATATCGCAGCGATTAGTGCTACCGGCTCCCAACTGCATGTTGCCACGGGGAGAACGAGTTTGATCCACGTTGGAAGATGGTGAACGAAGTTTCGTTTCAATGCGATCGCATGACAGGCGAACTTCGCCCACATTGGAGGCATCTAACGGGAAAATATGAGCCGATCCCGAAAGGCAGCGCAATCTAACGCAGCGTCTTCAAAGCGCCAGCTACCACAGGGAAAGAATGCGACAAAGTGGCACATGACTCACGCGCCAATGTCACAGAGAGCGACTTTGGCAGGACAGTATAGCGTGCGTGCGAACGTGGCCTAATGCTTGGAGCACTGGACATGCTGGGCTGGAAGACAGGTTCGGTCCCACCATCGCTCACGCTTTTTTTTTTTTTTTACGGCATTACAGGTGAACTTCACCCACTTTGGAGGTATCTGACAGAAAAACTCGACGTTTGCTGAACGCGTCAGTGTGCACGAAATCGCAAGTTTGTAAAAGATGCGAGGTATAGAAACGTCACTTTGATGAACGAGAGTGTGCGAGATCGCGTGTCACGATCTAAGAAGTTCTGCATTAGTATATTTTTTTTTGCTCCCCATAGGGTAAGAGTGAAGAGCGAGAACAACGCAACGGAAGGGACGGACGTACCAGCAAATCCAGTTCGGAGTTTTTTTTAAACTGCTGTCGCAGTAAGGGTGTATTGTTAGGATCTTTCGTTTAATTTCAAGCTGCTTTAACGCTTCCCTTATAAACTTTCTTCTTCTTGTTTTTTCTTTATTCGCAAGTGCGCTTCGCCACACTGCACATGGCAGCACCGGTCGTTGCGCAATGTTCAAACGAACACGATCTTCGAACTGTATACATGCTAGCAGTTGACTGTTGGGCGCTTTACGGGAGCCAAGTCTGTGTTTCACATCTCAAAGCACGCAAACTGTAAGCGCAGACATGAGCTTACTTTCAAAAATTGGCTGCGCCGCCGTTCGCTTTAAGTGTTGCGAAAAAGCTAACTTTACAATCTATTTACAATTTCTTGCTGGTTTGTTTTCATTCCATATTTATTTATTTATTTATTTATTTATTTATTTATTTATTTAACAAATATTGCGGACACGAAGTCCATGCAGCGCGGATAATACAATATTAGGTCACAAGAAGTAAAACAATGTGAATACAACAAAATGCTCCAACAATGCGACAATAATGCTGATACAAAAAGTAAACAATCGTGATACAAGTTCCATAAAGGCAAGTCATTCCAGTCGTTAATGGTGCGTGGAAAGAGTGTTTAAATAGGTTGGTTCTGGCACAATAGGGGGTTAGTGCATTTCGGTGATATTGGCGAGTAGGTCTCGTTACTTGTGGACTTACATACAATGCCGGGTCGAGGGCCAATGTTTTATTACGAAACTGAGAAAGAAAGTCAAGTCGTAATTTTTTTCGACGCGATTCAAGTGTCGGAATGTTATTAGACCTCATAGGTTCAGTTGGTGAGCCGAATGTCGAAAATTTGTTGTAAACAAACCGGATAGACTGTCTTTGGATTCGTTCAAGTTTCTTTATGTTAAATTGAGTATAGGGATCTCGATAATACAGGCGTACTCGAGCTTCGGTCGAATTAAGTAGTAATAAGCAAGCAGTTTAACAGAGGATGGGGCGTGTTTAAGCTTGTATTTGAGGAAGCACAGTTTAAGGAAAGCAGAGAAAGATATATTTTGCACGTGAAGGTTCCAGGACAGGTTGCTGCAAAGGGTGACACCTAAATATTTATAGTTAATAACTTGTTTAAGTACAGAGGAGCCTAGCATATAACTATAAGAGAGAGATGTTTTCTTGCGAGAAATGGGAAGAAAAACACTTTTTTCAACATTCAAGGTCATCCCCAAGTGAGTGCACCGATAGAAAATCTTACTGAGGCTATCATTTAGATCATCTTGGTCACTAGTGTGGGTAATTTCTTTAAACAAGTTGGTTCTTTTAGTTGTCAGTATACCAGCGCAGCCAGTAGGAAAAAGAAAGCACGGCGTCATTTTTTTGTTGTTGTTAATAGTGAGTTCAGTTTACATACTAATTCTGACAATTTCATTAATTAATTGTTTTCGAAATTTTCTTCTGATCGATTTTTTTTTAATTTACGTTTTTTTTCCTTAACCGTATCATACTTTAAATTCAGCGTACGCTAGTCAGCTGCAGCCACGAAATGTCGCGTTCCCTTCAGCTCTTGTCTCTATTGATACGCTGCAAGTGAATACATTGATTAGCTCAAAGCAAACTCCTTTCGAGACAAGGGGGCACGCAGGCTCACACAATATGTACGCGCGGAGTTTAATAATTTTTCAAATGCGTATGAATGAAAAGGCCTTCACATGCAAGAACTGAGCGCAAGGTCTAAACGTAAGCGTACGCTTTCCTAAAGTTATCGTGTTTTGATGTTCGCTGCTGCGTATATCAAAACACCACATCTAAAGCTAAAACACCTAAAAAAATAAGCGAGGGGTACTTACATTCGTTCTAGCCGTTCGCTGAGCTGTTTGGTTGATTATCACGACCACATGTTGCCACTCGAGCGAGTCAACGAACGTCTGCAACCTCTACTGACCTATAGTCTGTAAACTGCTGATTTTCAAGAGAATGAAGTGATTCACACACACACACACACACACACACACACACACACACACACACACACACACACACACACACACACATATATATATATATATATATATATATATATATATATATATATATATATATATATATATATATATATATATATATATATATATATATATAGAGAGAGAGAGAGAGAGAGAGAGAGAGAGAGAGAGAGAGATGATGGCTATGGACGGATATTTTGTGAAGGAACTTATAACGTCACTAAGATGGTATCCCTATCCCGCAAATGTCGTCTTCGTCAATTATAATTCCGCTTTTCACGATTCCCGGATGAGTTTCGTTTATACGAGTCATTATAGCCTACTATAATAGTTTCGTTGTTGTCATCGTCGTGGTTGTTGGTGTTGTGTGCTCACTATATTCCTGCTAAAACATCGAGTATCTAAACCTGTACTTTAGAATTGTTTTATTATAACTATTGTGATACATTGTGCAACGCACTAGCCTATTTGACAGGCCCTGAAGCCGCTATACATACTACGTAGACGTTATTCAAGCACTTCGATACATTTGCGCCACAAACTTTTGTACAGGGAAGGGGGCGCCCACATACAGGATTGGGGCTGTCGAGAAAACTGCGGGAAGAAATTGTTCCGCTATTCCTTCGTTCACGCGCAATTCGCGCAGGCGACGAATCCTCCCGCTTTCCGCAAATCACGAAAACTCGCACGCACAGAGACGCGGCACAAGGATTTGGACGGAAGCCCGCACCGCCACTCTGCGCGCACCTCGTTCGATAACGTTTCGAGTGTGCGTCCCCTTACGTCCCCTCACTTCCCCCTCCTCCCTCCCTCCTTTCCCCCAGCGCCACGCGAGTCGCCGCCGGCCGCTGGTCGCTATAAAAAGAAAACTCGCACAGACACTCGTCTATGCTCGTCTCGTGGTGCAGTCGATAGGGCCGCGGACCGGCTGTTCCCGCGAGGCCACGCGTACGCGTATACACTATCTGCGACGGATATCAGCGCTCCGTGCGCCGCACTGATGGCGTACGAACACACACACCCAGCGCGGCGGCTTGCAAAGCCGGCGTCAACGTCGCGGTGACAACCAGCTGCGACCCCGATTCCACGACAGGAGGAGACAAATGCGCCCGGACAACGCGTATCCCGAATAGAATAAGAGCGCGGCGTGAAACGGCGCGTGACCCAGGCATGCATACACGCGAAGACGGCTCGCGTTTTGAGCCATCGAGCGCTGATCCTTGCGTTCGTTGTTTAAATGCAGACTGTGAGTGCCACTAAGGCGAAAGCCTGGCTGGAACATTGGTCGAAAAATTGACCGTCCGGCGTTATGGCACCAAAATTCGAGCGCCTGTGCCAGTATTTCTTTATCAATAATAGTAATAATAATTATAAAAAGCTTGGCTGTCTTTGTTCGCGTTGAACGGACAGCCTTCTGAATAATCAGTGTGGCCACAAAAGTGTCTCGTGTGGCTTCTGCCGGTTTTGTTCTTTGCCGAGCATTGTATACACGTGTCGTACGACGTTTTGAGGCGTATAAGACATAAGAACTGGACATAAATGTGTCGTTGAAAGTTAGCGCTGCGTGTTTGTCTAATTTGTCTTTCCGCGTCCCTCTCATTCCGTCTGCGCTAAAAAAAAAGTACAAGGCACCATACATGCGAGCCCATGTAGCCGTCCGCGTCGATGAAAGAGTTAAAATAAAGAAAAATTCCTTCATTGAACCTCCGCATGTGTCTTAATGGTCTTCGTAGACTTGCCACGACCGTTCAACGTGCCATTAACTAAGCCGAACCAGAGCATGGCGATGTCTAGGCGACCGAAAAAGATAACAAGCAAGAAGAAAAACAAGTAAAGAGAAAACAAATAATAGGAATTAACAACACATGCGAATGAGGATGTCAAAGTAATGTTATGAACGTCTCGTGTGCACGCAGTCGTTTGCCTTCATCCTCTTTACCGTATGCTAAAGTGACTGTCAACTTTTCTGTAGTGGAGAGCGACGATATAAGGAGGTGTCACTTCGTTAATCGATTGGCTTTTGGCTAGAATCCAAGAGGCAATTAATTGTACGTTTTAGTTTCGTTTTGTCTAAATAAATAAATAAATAAATAGATGAATAAATAATCTATCTATCTATCTATCTATCTATCTATCTATCTATCTATCTATCTATCTATCTATCTATCTATCTATCTATCTATCTATCTATCTATCTATCTATCTATCTATCTATCTATCCGTCAGTCCGTCTGCCTGTTGCACACGTTACGATAGGTTACGTCCGTTTTTTGTAGGTGGTGACAACGCGCCATCCCCAAACTAAGCCGACTTCCTTAGTTTGTGCTATTACACTAATATTATCCATAATCTTTACATATAGCCTAATTTTTATTATTATTGACCGGTCATATAATGCCTGCCTCAAATCCTTCTGGCGGCATACGCTATGAACAAGTTCTGAAATCCCCCTGCCGAATCTGCATGCTATATATCTAAACCGCTCGTGGACTTGTTCCGACTCTTCCGCAAACCTGATTTATGTTCAGGACGCCGGGCCGTGCATGATACAGCTCCCCTTACAGCGTCAATTATCTCCGCCGGCGTACACCGAACGTCTCGTGCATCAGCTGCATTTTCGTGAGACAAAAAGAAACTGCCGGACCGGGTTGTCTGGTGTCTCGATTACGTGCGCCGCAGGAGCAAGGATACATCGAATGAAGCCCCGTTTGCCTCTCCCGTCTGCGCTTGGTTGCTCTACACACGAACCACGTGAGTTTTTTTTTTTTTTTTTATTGCAAAATGCACCCTACGCGCGCAGTGGCACTGCCTGTCGAGACGGCAGCGCAAATCTCTACGTGATTTCCTGATTATCGCGCATTTTTTTTCGTCCTCAGCTGACTGCGCTTTGGCCGTGAAAATAACTAAAAATATAATCGAGTCGTGCAGGTCTTCGAATACGGGGTGATTCTTTCTTTTTTTTTTAGCTGCACCAAATTTTTCAGATTGCCTAAGATATAGATAGCACAATTCTAAACCTTGATCTAAATTACTCGATGAGGCGGTCATCACTTATGCAAGAAATCGAAATGTTCAATTGATTAATTACGTAATTGCGCTAATTAACTAATTAATCACATTACGCCACATATTTCAATATACGAATTATAGCCGCAGAGTCGCACGGCGTATCTACTAGGAACAAGTTCTCTGGACGGCACCAGTTCCGAGATATTAATTTTCGAGGTGTCCGTCGAAGTGTCTTGGTGTTCCAGTTACTTTTGTGCTTATATGCATAAAACAACGACGGACACATTCAAAATTAATATCTCTGAACTGGTACCATCCAGAGAAATCGTTCCAAGTCGATACCCCGCGCGGACTCAGCGGCTGTAATACGCGGATTGAAACACGTGGCGTAATGTAATTAGTTAGCATATTAGCGTAATTATGAAAATTAAATATTTAATTTAACATTTTGACTTTTCGTAGAAGTAATGGGCGCCTAGCTCATCGAGTAATTTAGATCAAGGGTTAGAATTGTTCTATCTGCCAGGCAATCTTTAAAAAAGTTTTGTGCAGCTCAAAAAAAAAAAAAAAAACACCCTGCACATACGAGTCATATAATACGAGCTTCATGACAATCTCAATTTACCGAAGCCTTATATACGCTTATACACCGCATGCGTGTACGCTGTATGTTTGATCCGTGTGATATTTATGGTCGGCACTTAGCGTATAATGATACTTTTGAGATCAAGAATGTAGCAACCTCCACAACAAATTGATGTTTACTTATTTTGTTAGCCCGTATTGTTGTTTCTTTCGCCTTGCATGGATAGCTCGTGGCGACGAATTTTCGTAAACAATCCTATATCTGAGCTGGCATCAATAGCGCTGATGTCTGTCCCCAATTAGACTTTGGTGACGTTAAACAAAAGGGCGTTATTAGCGGAATCCAATGAACAGAAATATCACGTGTGACGTGGTGGAAAAGAAAACATTACATTACAAACAAAGCAGCATGTATATAGTTTCTTTCTTTTTTTCTTTCTTTTGACGTTTCTCGGTGTTCTGACTGCTGTGTGTCCCGGCGGTATCTTTGCGTCATGCTAGTTCACATTTGTTCCTGCGGTGTCCATACCATTACAGTTATAGTTATGGGTGCCTCGACTTGACGCGTAAATGTTCGATAGCTTACCTCGGATGTCGCTTGAAGTGGAGGTCGCACGTGCGTTGCATTATGCCTCACGCGCTCTGTTCTGGTTCTGCTTTCCTTTCACGCACCCTCCTTCTTCACGTTGATCAACTTTCTCTCTTTCTCTCACATTGCGTTACATACTCCCCTCCCGTCTCTCCCGGACAGAATTCTGCAGAGCAGACGCACGTTTGTGGAGATGGACAGTTCGTTATGATCTTTGCGACCTATTTCCACCTATCTTGCTCTCTCGCATGACTCCACGAGCAGTATGTACCACTGTTCCGACTGCTTCGCGTTCCAAAGCTTTAAACTGGCCGCACTTTTTTCTTTTTTTCGAACGGAAGAGTTATAGCACCGAAAGCTGCCAGAGAGCTCGCGAGTTTATAGTAGGACATGTATTGGTGCTAATTTTGCATGCCGCGCAATGCGGACGTAAGGATAGGACAAATTTGTACTTTGAGGGCAGCAGAGAATTATACCGCGTCGCATCGATGACAGGGCTCATCGGAAGGCTTCAGAATAGAAGCACTGGCTTCTTTTCTGTGCCCTGCCCTGCCCCGATGACCTGATCTCCGGTGATTACTGGCGTCACCTCGTAAAGCAGTCAGAGGCTGTGCATATTCTGCTTAGAGATGAGATATCTACTGAGCAGATAGGACCATGCAGGTAAAGTACTGCATAAACGTAGATTAAGTATCTAGGTCATAGCTCACTAGGATTGCTTGCAATCTTTGTTCAGAAGTTATGTGTTGGGGGTGGCACAATAAGTATTGGTTGTTTGTTGATTTATCAGTCATATTCAGTAACTGATAACTGGAAATTGCGCAAGTACTCAGGTTAATTGTCTTGATGGTCGCCCTTTCACGTGGAATACTTACTGCTTGAGCAGTCGAGTAACATGCGATTACGGCGATCTGCTCTGACAACGTTATTAACCCTCTTTCATGAAAGTGATATTGCATCTATGTGTACTAACACTTATTCTGTACCTGTGTCATAGTTCTAAAGAACTATTTTCTGTTACGAATTGACTTGATCGACTTGTGCATAACAGCAGAAACGTGTCGTTTTTTTTTCTACATTGACTGTTTAAGCACATTTGGGAAAGTGCTTTATTTTTCGAACATTCTTCATATGACCTTTAAATCATTAAACAAATTGTTGTTTGAGGAGAAGCTGACGATACAATAGTTGCCAAGATTTCCAATTTCATCCGATTAAATAAAAACAAAAACAAATCAAGACAAGCACAAAGGCAGGCGCTGACAGAAAACTGTCAAGCTTACATTCAGACGAACGAAGAATAAACATAAAGAAAGCCAACGTGCGCGCGCATATACACACAAACCGAAGCGTTTTCAAGCAAATCTATCTCGCACTTAAGAAAAGAGAAACACAGAACATTGACGAAGTTATCAAAGCTATTTTATTCCCGTTGGGTGCAAGGCGCCTCCGCAACGTCACGTGATTTCTGGTTTTCGCGCGTCATTTTCACGCAAGTGTGCTCCCAAACTTCAGAGAAAGGTTTGCGGCCACACGACCTATGGGCAGATGTGAGCAAGGCGTACCTTTGGAGTTGTTATTGTGCTGTCGGAAACGTTCCACGCGAACAATAACCTGTCTGTTCAACGTAAACATTTTTTTTTTTATGTAAGAAAGGGGTTGTACGATGCATACAGCTCGGGTAACACAGGCGACAAACGGATCTCGGTGCTACGCATTACAACGACGCTTATATACTTCGGTGTTCACCCGCCGCGGTATATAGCTCAGTGGTTAAGGCTCAGCGCTGCTGAACACGAGGTCACAGAGGTCGCGGGTTCGCGTCCCGGTCACGGCGGCCGCATTGTGATGGGGGCGGAATCCGGAAGCGCTCGTGTACTGTGTATTTGGCGCGCGGTAAAGAACCGCAGATGGTCAAAAAATAAATCCAGAGCTACGCCCCACTACGAGGCCTCATAGAGAGACCGTGGTGGGGGCACGCTGAACCCAGAAAAAGAGAAAGTAATAACTGCGGTGCAGTCTTCTTTTTTTCTTTTTTCTATAAGGCTTCTTTCAGTCGCTGCACAAAATTTTCAAGACTTTTAAATCGAGGAAAACCAACACAGACATCAAAACATTTGCAATATTTTTGTACGTGTAAACGTGTTCAGAGCCAATCAATGCACTGGGGCACTCGATCCGATATTATGTAAGACAAATTGCACTGCGCGCGTGACAATTTATGCGAGCATGCGCAGTTCTTTAAAGCAGCGTTAAGTATGTCTTAATGTGGCTATGGTATTGCGCTGCTAAGCACGAGGTCGGAGGATCAAATCCCGGTCACGGGGACCGCATTTCGATAGGGGTGAAATGCAAAAAAAAAAAAAAAAAAAACTGTGTACTTAGATTTAGGTGCATGTTAAAGAACCCCAGGTGGTCAAAATTATACCGCAGTCCCCCACTACGGCGTGCCATATAATCAGATCGTAGTTTTGGCGCGTAAAACTCCACAATTTAATTTAAGTATGTCTTAACAGTGACAGCTCACGTGTCGAGCTCCGCTTGGAGCCGTTTATAATGTTAGCCTACCATTTCGCAACCAATATGATTGCATCACAACCTGAGCAGCAATTCAAGCCAATAATGTGCCTTCCTGAATTGTGCACCGGCGATTCCGGTGACCTTTCCAGGGAAACAAACAAGATTATTTGACCAGTTAAGGCTCGTCACAATGCAGTCGTCTTTTATCTCGCCTTTTTTTAAAAAAATCTGAGTCATGTATTGACATGGCTGATAAGTTGACAAGGACGGTAACTTGACTACTTATCACTTGTAAAATATTAGAGAACAGCTCTTAGGCACCCGTTCCTGGGTTGAGCGTCGGCGTCCCTCAGCGTAACCGCGCGAACGCACTCGTGCCACTGCTCGCGCGTTCGTCGTCGTATTCTTCCACAGCTGGCTCCGATGTCGCACATCATGCTAGCGTTCCAATACTGCCCCTCCCTCTGCAAAGGCGCTGACGGCACTGGCCCACTGCCAGTCGGTGCGGTGATTTCGCTGTCCAGTTCTTTGTCTCAATATGTCGCGAAACGAAAACACGTATACAGCTGCACTCAAATTTCACATTAGGGAGTGCCGTAATCGTCGGACATTTTTTCACCGCTCCCGGCCCTCGACACTGCGCCTTTCCTATGAAGCACTTGTCTGGCCGAAATGTTTGGCGCCCATGTATGTATGTATGTATGTATGTATGTATGTATGTATGTATGTATGTATGTATGTATGTATGTATGTATGTATGTATGTATGTATGTATGTATGTATGTATGTATGTATGTATGTATGTATGTATGTATGTATGTATGTATGTATGTATGTATGTGCATGCTAGCATGCACGAATGCTCGGGGTGTGCCCATGTGTTGGTAATGGCCAAGCGTATGGGGCCGCCCCCACCCCTTAAATTTTGATGGCGGAGAGGACTTGGACCCTCCGAGGCCTCCCTGACTATAAGCCCTGACCAATACCACTCCTCCTTCTCCTCTTCGTCCCGCACATTCATCGCTCCTGATGTTTCTCTCTTCAACACTCGAGAAAGGCAGCTTGCGAGCACGGCACCAAATATATGCAGTAAAGCCAACCTCACGTGGTACAGTCAGTCGGTCAGTCTTCTTTATTAAATGTGAAATAATGGAAGTTTGGCCACAGAAAGGGTCAGCTATCCCAAAATCATAAGTGGAAAAACTAACAAACTACAGTGAAAATGCTGCAAAACACTGTCAAAAGAATATAATAATATAGCAAAACACCGGCAGAGCAAATCAAGAAAAGAAGGTTACAAGGCTACGACTACACAAGTATGAATAGGCCATGGTCATTCATTCATTCATTCACTTAATCTCTGCGCGTGAGTTGCACATATAAAGACAATATTTAATAAATAACATTGCCTTATCTTCAATAAATTAATTGCTCCTCCCTCTCTCGCTCTCTCGAGTACTGATGCATTGCTACAGCTGGATTTTACTCGATGAAAGGCGCACGGTGGAGATGATGATCTTTCGTAGAATAAGATGCCACGGCATAATAGCGATAAGGTCCGCCGCTGTATTAATTTGTTTCTCCTCCCTGTGGCCTGGGGATCGCACTGGCAAAATTTCTCATTCGTAAATGCCGTCGACGATTGGCTATCACCACGGCAGTCGTATCGTTATCGATCATGCTGGCGCTGTTCGTTGGGAGTTACCATCGGACGCCCGAAAAGTGCCCAACAGGGAGACATTCTTATACGTGAGAGTAGTTATGCGAATACAGGCGCTTGCGCCGGTGTAGTGCAACGATTCCATTTGCTATTCTCTTCTTCGTCATCCGCCGCTCACGACCGGCCATTGCTGGTGATAAGGCACACACGTGGAGCGGCACCTGGACGCTGACGAAGCGCGAAAGGGAATAGCTTTGAAACGGAATCGTTATATAATGTTCCGGTTCTAGTTGCTGCTCGCAATCTCCAGCTGACTCGTCACTCCGTGTCGTCGACGAGGGAGCTATATGGGCAGCGGCGATCTCCTTTTTCTCCTCTTCTTCTTCTTCTTGTTCTGTATTTTCATTCTTAGAATGCTTCACGCATTCACTTTCCAGTATCTGTCCATGTCCGGATCTACCCATTTCCCTTTTACTCCAACTTAAATTGGGTCCCTGTGTATGTATCACTGGCTATGTACCGCTGGGTATGTACCACTATTCATAATAATCGTCACAACATATATCAACATATTCTCACCAATTACACACCCACAATAAGAAAGATTGCCGATCAAATGCAAAGGAGGGATGCGCCGCCATTTTTTTCTTCTTCTCGGCGCTCTCTTTCATAACTTCAGCGTTCCTTGGCATATTCGCGTAGTCTGCGAGGAGGAGACACTCCATGCAGGCGCCGTTTCCTCAGGCGCAGATAAAGGCTCTTGCCTCGCGACAGTTGCAGTTCTCGGTGCCAGATTATACGCGCGCACTTATCTTAACTCCGCGGTCGTATCCCAACAGATGAGCCCGCTGCGACGCAAGTGCAGCAAGTGTGCAAGCCATATATACCAGAGTGTTGCTTCTATCGAGGCGCGGACGCCGCTTCCTCGGCGCTGGCGTCGCCGCAGCGAGAGTTCGCCGACGCACACGCGTACGCGAATATCGCGTCGGGTTGGCGATTCGGGGGCAGCACCGGCAAAATGGCGATAGAGAAACGCTTCGGCACGAAGCGTCCGCTTAATGGATTACCATGCTACGCCATAACCGAGCTTGGTCGCCACGCATGGTCACAACCAAGCTGTATATATACTTCACGCAACAAGGACCGGAGGGTGCGAAGTCCTAGACTTAATTGCTGAGCTATTAACCCTCTGACAATCAGGCTACATAATAGCATCACAAAAATAGCCCTCTGGCCTTTAGCTTGGCGGTTCATTACACGTTTACGCTTTCGCTATACGGATGCATTTAGAAATGAAAAGAAACGACGGCAGCCATGGAGGTTAAACCAGTTAGCCGTCGAAAGAGTGAGCGGTGATTGCCGCCGCAGAAAACTGCGCGCAATAAATAAATAAATATTAGGCTTCAACGCGCTCCAAAGCAACTCACATGTAGGCTATGAGAAAAGCCGTATGTGTAGCGGGTGAACTGAACTGGAATTGAAGGCGCTCCTGCAAAATCGACGCTAAGGTGTTTGGCTGCAGAGAATTAGGTGAAACAACGTATAGCTTGTGGTTCAAATGAGATGCCGTTTCTGCGGTGCTTTTATTTGCATTCAAGCGCTAATATGCGCCTAATTTCCTGCACGTTCGTAGCCACTTATTTTTCTTTCTATTATTATTTTTTTAACGCTATACTGTCTCACCGTTTCCGACCTGCACCATTCCCACGATTAATAAAAAGACTCGCCCCGAGAAATAGGTTTCAACAGAGAATGGATACTGATATGAGACGGTTGCCAACGTGTGTGGATAAGATCGCCGAGCGAGAACGTAGAATTGGGGCTGAAGGGGTTGGGCGGAAAAAAACAACAGCAGCAACAACGGCGGCCTCAATTACGCTCGCGGGTGCTGCAGTGTTAAGCGCATTAAGTATAGCCGGGCCGCTGTCCCCTGAAGACAAATCGGTGCCGCCTTCTTGCGCAACCTGCCAAGTGACTCAGCCGGCGGCAGACCCATGGAAAGACTTTGCCTCCCCGATTCACGCATGCGAGGCAGTTGGCGCATCCATTGCTTCTGCACAGTCTGCGCGTGTGTTTGGTTGGACTGTATGCAGTATATATATACTGTATACTATACTATACTATACTACTATACTACTATACGTAACTGCTTGCAGCCTCACGTACTTTCTGTGGAAAATGCACGGTGTTGCAAGTGCCTACACACCCTTGGGTATATCTTCCTGAGATCCGAGTACTGATATCGGACGTAACTACTTCAGAAGCTGGTTTTTGCTGCATACTGATACGTTACGAATGCGAAAGGCGCTTTTTTTTTTAGTAGATGGTTAGATGTCAAAAGCTGCATCTCCATGTACTCGGAAGAAGTCACCATCTCCTGATGTTTGCCACGGAATAAACTGAATTTCATTGCCTAAATGTAAAGATGAAGATGGAAGTACGTGCAAGTACATTGCCATATTACTGCTGCATCCTTAGTTTTCAGACAATATTGAGGAATTCGGAAAACAATTCAACGTTGTGGGGCTTATAGCGCGAGAAAAGTCAAGGATGAAAGGAAGACGTGACACACACAGGTGTGTGTCCTTTCGTCCTTGTCTTTTCACGCACCATAAGCCTGACGATATCTTACCAACAAGCCCAAATCACTGCTTACAGCAATTCAACGTTGCCGCCGTCTGTGACAACACAGAGGTCTAGATCAAATGAGTGTCATATTTCTCGAAAGCGAATGACAAAAGAATACTAGTAAACCACTTCCGTACAGTTCCACGTGCACCGGACTTCATATCCAGAACGAATATTTTGAGTAATCGCTTCCGAGTTAATTTTGGAAAAAAAAAAATATGGAAGGCAATGCTCCATATAATGTATCCAAGGGGCCTTAGGGGGGGCGGGGCGGAAAGGGAGTGGGCGCTGTAACGGAGAGATAGGGCTATCACTGATCGCCTGCAACTTTTAACGCGCTCTGAAATTTTAGTTCATATAATTTTTTTTAATGTTTAACTGATTGACTCACTGGATTCAGCGTCCCACAGCAGCATTGCTTCTATTATATGAGACGGCGTAGTGAAGGATACGGATTAACACGAGTGTTTTTTGCAATCCACTCCCCATAAGGAATGCGCTATAGCTGCTCCTTGGATTCGAGCCCCTACCTTGCGCTAAGCAGCAGAACGCCTTGGCTACTCGGCCACCGCAGCGAGTACTGCATAGGTACATTTAAGGCGAAAGCCTTAAATGCCTCATCGGACGGTGGCCTTGAAAACGCGGCGTGCGGTGCACAAAGTCACGTGAGCTCGCCTCGCGCAGACACGCGCTCGTGCCACTGCTCACGCGTTCGTCGTCGTCGTCGTCTTCTCACAGCGGACTCCAATGCTGCTCATCATGCAAAAAAAGACAGAGTAAATTCAGGCACTCGAACCCACGACCTTCAGTGGGAGTCGAACCCTCGAGCTTATGTGGCAGTCAAACCCACGACATTTGGTGTTAAGGCGAAGTTATTAAAACGCAGTTAATTACGGTAGTGTCAATTAAGGCACTGGAACCCACGACCGTTGGTGGGAGAAAACAATAAGAAGTAACAGCGCAATCGAACGAGAATTTCAAGTAATTTAACGAATGTCTCTTGAGCGCGCAGACTTTCGCCTTCACCTTCTTTAGCGTATGCTAAAGTGACTGTCTTTTTTTTTTTTTTGCATCCAGCCCCCATTGCATACAGCGGCCGTCGAACCTGGAAGTCGAACCTGCGACCTCGGTCGGGCACAGCCGCAGAACACTATATAGCTGGCAAAGTACAATGGCAGCGGGCCTAATTACCAGCGCTATATAGAACAGCAGCACAACCTCACAAGCCAGTGGTACGATGTCTATGACTGTTTCCTTTAGAAGAAAACGACGCATCTCACTGCGCATTTCAGTCGGCTGCCCACCGGGAGCAACACTACAGCACTCACATATCGTGAAAGAAAAAAAAGGAAAGAAAAAATAAAGCTGTTAGCGAAAGCCTCTCGTAGGCGAGAAGATAGAGGGCGACGGTAATGAGGCGAACCCCCGCAAATCAGTACGGTGCAGTGCTCACGTGTAAGGCTCCCATTTACCAAGTGACCATGCGAAGGTTGACAGGGATTAATTAAAGCCTCTCAGCGAGATGTACTGTATACAGACAACGTGGTATGTATGCAAACGTGCAACCTCACTTTACCAATCGTCTCAAAGGACAGGTACGTATACGTAACCCTTGGCAAGGCGTCGCTTGGTCGACAAAAAAATGATGCGGTGAATTCTTAAAGCAGATGCAGGCGAAAAATTAAATTATTGGGTTTTACGTGCCAAAACCACTTTCTGATTATGAGGCACGCCGTAGTGGAGGACTCCGGAAATTTCGACCACCCGAGGTTCTTTAACGTGCACCTAAATCTAAGCACACGGGTGTTTTCGCATTTCGCCCCCATCGAAATGCGGCCGCCGTGGCCGGGATTCGTTCCCGCGACCTCGTGCTCAGCAGCCTAGCACCATAGCCACTGAGCAACCACGGCGGGTCAGACGAAAAAGGCGAACGACCTCGAGTACTGTTTGGGGATGACGGAAGGAATCGGCAAACATAAGTAGTTATCTCCGTCTTCACGCGCACTGTTCTCGTGCGAAACTGTTCTGTGCGTGAAAACAGAGCCTCCATCGCGTGTCGAAGAATCTACACGTCGCGTGTGTATGAAATGGAAAAAAAAAAAAAAATGGGCGGTGAGTGGGATATCACAACACGACGAATCACTCGCAACACTAAGTGTTCCCCTTCATATCGGTGCAGCGCGTATACAACGAATGGGCTGCCGTTCCAGCTTTCCCACATCAGTTTTCTCACGCACGCACAAAAATGCAAAAGAAGAAGAAAACGTCGAACTACGTCACAGCTCCCCCTGCCGCGACGCTGCACGGAACTACCACGGCGCTCGGCGCGGCGAGAGAGATCGGCGCGCGCACGCTGTCAGCGGAAATCGACGCGCTCGCGCGCAGAATACAAAGTTGCCAGCACTGCAACCGCCGTCGCGTGCGTGCGTTCGCGCTCGCGTCCGCTGGGCGCGTAGTACGATTCCGCACACGGGAGCGGCATCTGCGCCGACGAGCGACGACCTGATTCCGCGAGGCCGGCTGCCCTGCGCAGCGCGGAATACACACACTGCATCGATCTCGGCATGCGCGGCCATAATCGATGTCGTCGAAAAAAAGAAAAAGAAAGACGGTAAATGGAAAAAAGAGAAACGGTGGACCCGCGCGGCGCTGCGTCCAAATACGTCTGCAGCATAGTGCCGCAACGAGCGCGAAGGGGGACCGGCGCGACAGACGGTGCTTCGAGAACCGTCTCTATATATCTCTCTATATCATTCTTTTTATTCACCGTAAGTATATTTACTTTCTCTTATTATCATTGGCCGCGCTCGTGCCTGCGCGTGTACGCACGCGCAAGCCTTTAATTTTGCGGGCAATAAGTGTAAGAGAAATAGGGCACGTATATAATGCGCTGATCGAGGGTGCTCTTATTGTTAGTTTTTTTTTTCTTCAAACGCGCGCGCATCTCTTAAATTACGTAACGGTTTAGATATCGTGCCCGCCGTTCGGCGTTATGTTACGGGGTGGTTCCTTGTGACTTTGCGTTCTAAAATACCTGGCGTAGTTTTCCCAGTGCGGATGTGAAAAGTGCGTAAGAGGGTTAAAAATGATTGCCATCTGAACGAAAACACGTCTGGCATTGTTCGTTCCTTTCTTTCCTTTTGTTCCTTTTCAAGAAAAGATTGCTACGCGATCTCAAAGCTTCCTTCTCTTTTATCGCAACACGAATGAAAGAAAAATAAGAGAGAAAGAGAGAGAAAAAAACATGAATTAAGACGGAATACGAAGAAAAAAGATTTTTTTTTTCTAAGTCATAATAGAAGGAAAGGTGCGGGACACGGCAAATCGTTGCTGCACGTCTTGTTACGCGACTGTGCATTTCAGGAAAGAAGGAAGAAACAATAATAGTAGAAGAAGACGCTGAGAGAAGGACTCGCGACACACATAAAGCAGACCTATAAGGATATATGCAAATTATCCTGCGGATTAACAAACGGAGGCAAGCGAGACGCTGCCAGAGAAACGAAAGGACTATATATATATATATATATATATATATATATATATATATATATATACACGGGTCGGCAAAACCCTGTCGTGCCATTTCTACGAGCGCTTGTACGTATAAGATCGTGGAAGTACGGTATGCCAGAAACGAATGGCAAGGAAGAATTACGAAACAGTCGAAAAAAAAAAATGCGGGAAGAAATAACGAGAAATTGGATGCTCAGATGCGAATTAAAGCCGGAAGACAGATAAAAATAAAATAAAAAAGAAACATGTTACGCGGGATTTAGCGGACCAAATCACGAACTCCAGGGTTATTTTCTATTTCTTTTTTTAAAGAAAAGGTGGTCTGGCGTTACGCTGCACGCTTATTCAGCGAGCGAGCAATGAAAGTTATAACACACAAAAAAGCGAAAGTGACCGTACGAAGCGTCTATATGCGCTATTCTTCGCATGCACGACTTGATCGTATATAACATATCCTCTTAGCATGGTCGGTCGTAGGTTGCAGCAAAGCCGCACGATAACCTAAACTTCTAACGCGCGCAGACACGATTCCGGCTAATCCAATACATATAGTCCTTGCTCGGAACAAACGAAGATCAATTATCGAAGCTAAAGATGCAGGATTGTGCAGTCGGCGATAAGATAATCGGCGCTGACGACTATGTGCAACGCGATTAGACATGGTGGTGAGAATAAGTAACGGCACTCGCAAACCTTAATGCGCAGTTACCGTTTACCGCCCACAAGAACGCTAGCATCTGTAATTATAACCCTTGTTGCATTTGAAGCGTAAGCAGTGTGACCCCACCCCCTCCGCCTTCTTGATGATGGTTGGAATTGGCTCTGTGAATGACAAAAGCCCCGAACAATCCTATAGCGCTACTGCCTTATGCGGAAATCGCCTTTTCAGGGATTCGAATTATTCGGGAGACCGACTATAGATATCTGGGCGTTTCCTGTGTCCTATATAATGCGGCACTTGTTCATAGCTTGCTGAAAAAGAAAATGCTGATTAATAAAGTAAGCATAAACCGAGAATGGCAACTGCGTTCGGTAGAGGCGAAATTCTTATGCCGCAGATTATATACCCACCGACGCGTTGAAAAGAAATGTATTTGCCGCCAATCATTGGCTAGTCGAAGCCGGCGTTATTGGCCCGTTTATTGGCCCACTTTCTTCATAATTTTTTTCTTCTACTTTCTTTAATATGTTTATTCACCGTTCTGGCAAATTAATCAATCACATACATACATACATACATACATACATACATACATACATACATACATACATACATACATACATACATACATACATGCATACATACATACATGCATACATACATACATGCATACATACATGCATACATACATACATGCATACATACATACATACATACATACATACATACATACATACATACATACATACATACATACATACATACATACATACATACATACGAGCACCCGGAGCGTCATATATCAAATACCACGCGCTTTCAGGAAGGACAAATAAAGAAAAGAACGCTCCGAATGTTGACAGAACAAATACAAAAAGTCGTACATCGTTCGATACAAAAATCAACATAAGCCAGCAGGCGTCGCAAAGGCCTGCACTAATATGTTAAATTTTTTTTTATTATTATAGAGGTAAGGCAAATAATGCGATCAGCGCATACCCACGTCTACCGATCGCCGAAGGATAGGCACACAGATTGGCAGGACTGTACAACAGTTTCGTCGGTTGGCAAATGTAACGACCGCTTACTCCAGTGAAGGAAACTAATTGCGCAACGCGTTTCTTTGGAGCGAACGATCTCTCCTTCTTTATTCTCTTCTTTTCTTTTCCGCATTTAAAATCTCAGACCATCATTATAATGCTCTTATATTCAATGGTCTAGAGAGAATGGTTTCAGGGCACAAAATAGAAGATGTTCCTTTCGCCCCACCCCCTTAGGAGAGAGATGCAAACTGTAATTCAAGTTTCGTTTATTGTATGTTACGTAGGGGGACGCCGAAACTTTGTACGTACATTTTATAACAAATCTAAAACAATCAACGGGCACAATTTGTTGCAGATTTCCACGCTGCATTACGTCAGTTGCACCCGCAGTGGTGAGGGGAAAAAATAAACGAGAAAAGAAAAAAGGAAAATAGATAAACAGATAGATGCGCTGCAGGGGAAAACAATCAAACTGCAGCCGAAATGACCGAAGAAAAAGAAGAAAAAAAAAAGAAGGAAAGCTCGGGTGCAGATTTCCATCGGGAGATAGGCGCTTGCAAAAAAAGCGCGTGCGTTTTGCATCGCCAGCGCCAGCGCGCGCACGCTTACCTTGGTCAGGCAGTGAAGTATCCTCGCTGATGTCAGGCGTCGCAGCGCGAGAGGTGGTGGGACATTTTTCGTCTTCTCTTTCCTCCGTGTTATCCGTAGAGTCCATAGCAACGCATCAGCAGGGCACATCGCACATCACACGCAAACTTCCTCCTCCAAATGGGGGGTGGGCTGGGCGCCCGTCGCTCTCGGCGCTTGCAGACGGGGCGCACGCGCGCTCAGAGGGTCCCGCAGGCTTCACTGGGCGAACCGCGGACTCCTTCGCCAGGCCGCCAGAAATGCGCCCTCCGCACTTGCACCGTCCGGCCCCGTGCTCTCATTTAGGCCTTGCACTGGACGTGCACACTCGCCGCCCGGGTTGCATTGCAGTGCATCTCGACGCGGTGCAGCCATTTGCAGGTGCCCGGCGAGCAGGAGCCCTGCGGAGAGAAAATTGCCAAGCAGACGCTCCTGCGCCGCAGAGCGCGAGCGCCCAGCGGCAATATGGCGAGCGCGAAGTACCGTTAGGCCACCAGATGTCCCTACTTTGTGTACACGTTAAAGCGTCGGACACGCGTTGAGGTGTGAGCGCGTTCACACCGAGTGAGAGCACGCAGAATGTGCCGTGTTGCAATGAAACTCCGAAGAAAATTAGATAGACTTTTCAAACTTGCTCTGTAATCTCTGCAAATCAAAGCGGAGCCACAATCGCAGCTGTATTACGGATTGGCTTGCGCCGACTTGATCGCTCAACTCGGCTATAACTTGGCTACACCAGTCTAGCCACCCTGAAGGTAAAAAAAAAAAAAAAGAGAGGGAGAGCTAAAAAAAAAAGAATGAAAGGAGTGAGTGAGAGAGAGTAGGCGGGGTACGATTATTTTGTTTGTGCAGCTGGGTGTCCTTTGCGAGCGCATCGATTGCAGTAAAGCCGTTCTGGAGTAATAGGCGTATTGACAGCTTTGTATATTTCGCGCTTTTGAATTCTCATAATTGCTTGTACATTGTAAATACGATTATGTCGTATACGGAAGGCAAAGTGCTTAGTCTTCAGTTCAACCAAGATCACGGTAAGACCAAGCAGCCTTTGTTTACTGGTTCTCTCGCTGCAACTCACGAGAGTTTAGTTTTTATTTAGGCCGTCAAATTATTTATTGTGCGCTTGGGTGAAACAGAAGCGGGAGTGCAATGAGAGTTTAGAGATGCGTGACCATAGGATACCTTTTTTGAGCGCCAAATCCTTTGGACTGGGGAGTTTGCATTGTGTGCAAGACGTCTAAGTTCTTGTCCATTTGTTGGTAAAGCTTCTGCAACGCAAGGACCTGTGGTGTCATAAGTTTTAGCCCATTGAGCAGTTGTTATAAGGTGTTTGTGCACGACGTGTAGTGCAGCTACAATAACTTTTGTTTCTTCCTTCAGGTTGTTTCTCCTGCTGCATGGACACGGGACTGCGGATATTTAATGTTGAACCACTGGCCGAAAAAGCGCACTTGGGTACAGGCCTTTCTTCGTCTGTTCAGTTTGGCTAATTACGATGTCTGGACACTGCTCACACGCGTACGCTTACGTCCCTTGTTTACGCAGATATGTCTCAGGTCGGCAGCCTCGCCATTTGCGAAATGCTGCATCGCACAAACCTGTTGGCCGTTGTTGGAGGCGGACCTTCGCCCAAGTTCGCCGACAACACCGGTCGGTTCGATTGTTTTCACACAAAGCTCTTGGGCATTTATGAAGGCATATAATATGCATTAATTATATCCTCTATTTTGCAGTGCTCGTGTGGGATGACATGACCAAGCGATTCGTCATGGAGTTTACTTTTCCCACCACAGTCTTGGCTGTGAGGCTCAGGAGGGACAAGTATGTATGCAGACATTATTTGTCCTTGGAGGAGGCACTAAACCGTGATTGATGTGATGCATGTTACCATCCTGCTGCTCACTGAGGTCTTGCCTCTCTAATCATTACTTTCAAACTATTAAGTGCTTGATGGCTTGTGCAAAGCAATAATAGGTTGTGTGTTATATAAAAAAAAATCAATAATTCAACTGTCCCACACATCCGCCTGTCATTTCAAAAAATCGATCCAGTAGTTTGCCACACCTCCTTCACTTTTACAGTTACTGCCACTCGTGTCTTATGCAAAAAATGGAAACTACATTATGCTTAAAAAGCATCAATATGACAGAACACGTATTCCATAAACGATCTGCAATTCGACTCGCTCGAAATTCTTTGCTCCATGCTACATGAAACTTGTTCACTTGAAAGCACTTCAATTGAAGTGCTGAGGTGTAAATGCAAGACTTGATGCTAGACATGTATATATATTTTTTTGTTTTCTGTTCTGCATAGGATATTTGTGGTGACCAGGCGTCAGATCCACGTGATGTCATTCCTAAATAGCCCGGCCAAGTTGTTTACATGCGATACGTGGGACAATCCGAGAGGTAAGGTCGCTTTTATTTCTTTTGATATTTCTATAACATCAGAATTGATTGCTTCATCTGGGAAATAAGCTGACAGAAAACTTGCAAAGTCATCCCTTTGGAACATCAACTTTGTTTCAGCTGTATTTTTTATTCTACCTTGCAGTGGGCAGTGGCAGAATATAATCTGATGAGTCATGCAGGCTTATTAGTCTTAGTTCGGCTGCATTGTTCACATTTCATTAACTGTGTACACTGTAAATTAGTGATGTTTCCTAATATCATTCAGTAGTTGTCATTGACAATGCTGTGTTTACTTTCTTTTGAGGCTACTGCTTATGCTGTTTTGATACCAGGTGGATGTGTCAGTGTATGAAAGCCTCTAACCCTACAGCTAGAATAGAACTGGCAGAACTTTCCAAGTTAATCAACAAGTGAAATACAGCTGACATAAGGAAGTATAATATGGATAGAATTGAACATGCTCTCAGGAATGGAGGAAGCCTAAAAGCAGTGAAGAATAAACTAGGAATAGGCAAGAATCAGATGTATGCGTTAAGAGACAAAGCCGGCAATGTCATTACTAATATGGATGAGATAGTTCAAGTGGCTGAGGAGTTCTATAGAGATTTATACAGTACCAGTGGCACCCACGATGATAATGGAAGAGAGAATAGTCTAGAGGAATTTGAAATCCCACAAGTAACGCAGGAAGAAGTAAAGAAAGCCTTGGGAGCTATGCAAAGGGGGAAGGCAGCTGGGGAGGATCAGGTAACAACAGATTTGTTTAAGGATGGTGGGCAGATTTTTCTAGAAAAACTGGCCACCCTGTATACGCAATGCCTCATGACCTCGAGCGCACCGGAATCTTGGAAGAACGCTAGCATAATCCTAATCCATAAGAAAGGGGACGCCAATGGATAGATGGATAGATACAACTTTCTTGTATGTCCGGCAAGGTTTAACGCGACCCGGGTTCAGGTCTCCCACGGAGGAACGTCAAGGCCCTGCCTCAACGCTGCCTCACGGGCTTGCTGGACTGCCCACATCTGGATTCCGAGGTCCGAGCTGCGCAGAGCGGCGGCCCAAGACTGGAAAAATTATAGACCGATCAGCTTACTGTCCGTTGCCTACAGAGTATTTACTAAGGTAATCGCCAATAGAATCAGGAACACCTTAGACTTCTGTCAACCAAATGACCAGGCAGGATTCCATAAAGGCTACTCAACAGTAGACGATATTCACACTATCAATCAGGTGATAGAAAAATGTGCGGCATATAACCAACCTTTACATATAGCTTTCATTGATTACGAGAAAGCGTTTGATTCAGTCGAAACCTCAGCGGGCATGGAGGCGTTACGGAATCGGGGTGTAGACGAGCCGTATGTAAATATACTGAAAGATACCTATAGTGGCTCCATAGCCACCGTAGTCCTCCATAAAGAAAGCAACAAAATCCCAATAAAGAAAGGCGTCAGGCAGGGAGATACGATCTCTCCAATGCTATTCACAGCGTGTTTACAGGAGGTATTCAGAGACCTAGGTTGAGAAGAATTG
This sequence comes from Dermacentor andersoni, assembly GCF_023375885.2. Classification (NCBI taxonomy): domain Eukaryota; kingdom Metazoa; phylum Arthropoda; class Arachnida; order Ixodida; family Ixodidae; genus Dermacentor; species Dermacentor andersoni. The sequence goes on along the minus strand of NC_092817.1, from coordinate 51,027,278 downwards.
GGGATAAGATTTAATGGAGAATACCTTAGTAACTTCCGACTCTCTGATGATATTGCCTTGCTTAGTAACTCAGGGGACCAATTGCACTGCATGCTCACTGACCTGGAGAGGCAAAGCAGAAGGGTGGGTCTAAAAATTAAATCTGCAGAAAACTAAAGTAATGTTAACAGTCTCGGAAGAGAACAGCAGTTTATGATAGGTAGCGAAGCACTGGAAGTGGTAAGGGAATACATCTACTTAGGGCACGTAGTGACCGCGGATCCGGATCATGAGACTGAAATAATCAGAAGAATAAGAATGGGCTGGGGTGCGTTTGGCAGGCATTCTCAAATCATGAACAGCAGGTTGCCATTATCCCTCAAGAGAAAAGTTTATAACGGCTGTGTATTACCAGTACTCACGTACGCGGCAGAAACCTGGAGGCTTACGAAAAGGGTTCTACTTAAATTGAGGACAATGCAACGAGCTATGGAAAGAAGAATGATAGGTGTAACGTTAAGGGATAAGAAAAGAGCAGATTGGGTGAGGGAACAAACGCGAGTTAATGACATCTTAGTTGAAATCAAGAAAATCAATCAAGAATCAAATCAAGACATGCAATGAGGAGTGAAGATAACCGATGGTCATAACCGATGTACTCCAACATGTAATTTTCTTTCTTTAATTTCTTTTTCTTTCTTCCTCTTTTACTTTAGCTTTATCTAGTTTCGAAATATTGCTTACTGGCATTATATTGTCTATTAATTACTTCATCTACTTAGATTTGTATCTCATTATTTATCATTATTGTAATTGTACCAATTGAGCTGCTGTTGCTTGCCTAATGAACTTTTGTGTTAACCATGAACAGGAGGTCCCAATTCAGTTTTAACTATGGGACCTCCTTCTGTGTACCACTATCTGTATATTATCTTTATGTAATAAAAACTGATTGATTGATTGAAGGGTTGTGCAATGGATTCCAAGGGAAGGGAAGCGTAGCAGGGGGCGGCAGAAAGTTAGGTGGGCAGATGAGCTTAAGAAGTTTGCAGGGACAATATGGCCACAATTAGTATATGACCGGGGTAGTTAGAAGTATGGGAAAGGCCTTTGCCCTGCAGTGGGCGTAATCAGGCTGATGATGATGATGATGATGATGATGATGATGATGATGATGATGGATGTGTCAGTTTACACATACTGCCACTACAATTGTAAACACAACAACAAAAAAGTTCAACTTTTCTGTGGTAGATAGATGGGGATAAATGTTTCCCACTACACTAGTCCAGTTATGATGCTCATGAAAAGTAAAATAACCCTATCATTAGAACTTTGTCATATATTGTTGCATTGGCAGGTTTTACAGATTCAACATTCAGTGTACTGGACACTGCCCATCATCATAAGTAGTGGTCATTATAAGAAGACTGCATGGTGTCAGCACTGCACAGTTATTTTTTTACTAGGTGAAAACATAGTGTCATTTTTGTAGCATTTGTGAGCTCAATTACTGTTTTACTTCCATGTTAACCAAGTTCTCAATGGCCGTGCAAAGGATGGCTATTGTAAATCTAAACAGAAATCAGCGTTAAGAATATTTTACTAAATGAATGGGTATGAGCAAATTTCATTCTTTTCCCTTGAGGCCTCTGCCAAGTGACGCCTTCCGCTGCTGCCGAGAGGCACCTCCTTGTCTTTCCCGGCCAGAGGTGCGGCGGCGTCCAACTTGTGGTAAGATATTGCAGCAAATTTTGGAACCCGCTCTTCTCGCTTGCAGTTCCAAGTGATGATTACTCATGTGCTAGCAGACTAGCCTGTCATATAATTCTTGGTGTGGTATTAATTTTTGTAAAACCCAAACCAGTGCAGGAGCCACCCAGCTCTGTTGGTGGCACATGCGCAACTGAGTACCAGACATTGTGGTTCACATTATCTGTTAAAAGAGTGCAAGGGTCTGCATATTAGCTTCCCTTCTCCCAGCTGAAGTAAATTTTCTCTGCAATCGTTTCAGTCTTGCCTTCTGATACAGGCAATTTCTCCGTGCACATGAAATATGCATGTGAATGCACTGTGCTTTGCAATGTAGGTGCACAACAGACATGGGCCTCAGCAACTCTCTAAATACATTGATGATGAAGTCAGTTCAATGTCCAGGCTAGCTTTCCCTTGCTTTATTCAAATCAGTATGGTCGCTAAGGCCTGACCCGATGTGGACTTCGCAAAAAATTCAGAGCCCTTCCAATATGTGAATATGGAAGACCAGAAAAGCTGTTGGTTTTGTTTAATTTTAAATTATTTTGTTTGGTGGTTATGTTAAATGGGGTAAAAAGACAACGCATAACTTCGTTGTTTACTTTTGTCTTTTTTTTTTTAAATTCAATTCACTTGGTCAACATATTGATAATTGCCTTATGGCCGCTTTGGTAAACTGCAATTGCTTGCACATAGATTTTAGACAAAAATCTTGCTAAATGTGAGATCAATGCATGATCGGTTGTATGTTGTTGTTGGCACATCAACTTCAGTGCAACACTTAAGCTGAAACGTTCCAACATTAATGATGAGATCCACCTTCTATCGGGTTTGCTGATGTCAACGTTAAAGACCCCACGACAACAATGGATGTGTTGGTGTCGAGAGACGCCCAACCGAACGCGTCAGAAACACTTCAATCTCTCTCTCTGAGGTTTTGGGAGGGATGCATACTTCAACCCCTCCCCCCCCCCCCCCCTCGGAGCTCACAAGGGTATGTGCCATTGAGCTTGGACCCTTTCTTCACTATCACCGGGGTCGGCCCACGTGATTTTTTATCGGCATTTCAGACATTCTTTTTCCAGATCCTATCCATAGATAGCTTCGCTGTAAAAATTGGAATTGCAAGGTCATGTGATGCCAAGTTTGTGGGCCATAACTGCTATTTGTTTCCGCCCCCGAATCCAACTTCTCCTCGTGAATCCAACTTGAGCAGTTATAAAAAAGGCTAGTGAAGCAACATTTCTTTCAGAAATATTTTTCATCTGCAGGAGTGCTCTCGTGCACAACTGTGACATGCATCTGCCATCTTTCAATTAACCTTCATTGCGCAAGCGTGCAAAAAGGCAGCACAACTGAAGGAGACACATGCCAGAAGTACGAGCTTGCAACTACAGTTAGACCTCGATATAACAAACTTCAATATAGCGAAATTCCTTATATAACGAATTAACTTTTCGTAACCTCTTGTCCACGAAACACCATGCAATTAGAACCTCAATATAACGAAGTGTGTTAGTATTCGAGTTCAATATAATGAAATTTTGCTTCCGCAGCATTGGGTGCAAGAGGTAGATAAAGCATTCGCTCCCCGGTGCCGGCGCTTTCCACGATAGCATTGTCCCAGTTCGAGTGACACCATCAGGCACGGGGGCGGAGTACACGCGAAAGCGTGGCTAGCTTCGCTTAATTCGTACCGCCAATGTGAAGATATCGTTGCCGTGGCATGAAACCTTATCATTTGTCGCTGATTCCCAAATTCATCGAAATTAATTGTTTTCACATTCAAATTTGCTTTTTTCGATTACCCGATAATTTGAAAAATTCCACGACCCCTTTCCACATAAGAAAAATAGATCGGCAACTGCACTTATTTGCATAAAAGGTCGAACTTCAATACAACAAAATTTTGATATAATGGAGCAAATTGCCAATTTTACCTACTTCGTTATATCGAGGTTTAGCCCCATTCATTTGTATGCACCATGCATTGGTGGTTGTCTGCTCTTTCTAGCTTTGTTCTTTTTGAAGTTCTAATGTTGTAATATTTCTGATCCCACGTACACATTAAATGTTAAAGATCATGCTTCTATGGTATACATTCCTTTTTGGTAGATATGTGTCCTTTTTTTTTTTTTAGGTCTATGCTCCATTGGTTCAGAACAAGATATCTTAGAACAAAATATAGCTACACTACCAGCATTCATATCTGTAGCCTGTTAATGGTCTTTTAGCATTTTGACCCCTCCCCCCTCTTGTCTCTGCTTTCAGGACCTCTCTGCGACAGTGCCAAGCATGTCAATGTCGCCAGTGACCATCCCTGCCCACCAAAGTGACATCGCATGCATTGCTCTCAACCAGGAAGGCACCATGCTTGCCACTGCGTCACAGAAGGTTCTATTTTACTTTCTCTTCGCTAACTGTTATGTTCAGTATAGCTGCTCTAAGGGGATGCCCAAGGCAAACATTAAGTCAAGCTGACCCAATTAGTACTGTGAAATGTGCACAAGATTATTTTTATTGAGCTCAAACTTTAGTCAGTGAGAATGACTTAAATATGAGACATGATTGCCATTATGACGTTGGAAGTGTGGTCTTGTGTCTGGCTCCCAATACAAAAATAGTTTACGAGTACTGATAACACCAAAAAAAAAAAGTAATTACATTACTTCTTATCATAAGAGAAAAAATAGCTTGGCCGGTTAGCTGAGTTTGCTTTCTCTGCTGGTCCGTATTACTGAACATAGTGGAATGCATGCCCACAACACATGTGTAGCTGTTTTAGGCACACAAGATAAAACGAGTGAAAGCATAGCTTGGTGACTTGTTGCCAGATGAAGGCAGCCAGGAGGCTCAGGTTTAATACTCTTGGAATTTTGAAAGAAGAGAAACAAAAAAAAAAAAGCCTTCAAAATTTGGTACCATATATACTAGACTCCAATGCGCCCTTGAGTGCAACGTGCACTCGATTTTTCAGGGCCAAATATGAAAGATGCGGTGCAAATGAAATCCCCTTGATTGTTCCCTCACCATATTTGCTTGGCAAGAAAGAAATTGCAATTTGTTATCGCTTTGAAGAAGAAAATTCAGAATGGAGGTGCAATTTCGATTCTAACCATAGGTGGTGTCAGCGATGACAAACACCTGGCACCTGCAGTATTTCTTCCAGAAATAAAAGTGGATGTTTGCAGCTGCTTTATAGACAAGTAGAGTGTATCTGCTCTTTTGTGCCATTCGTGTACTGATGGCGACACCTGCATAAGTAGTGGAATGTCTGTGTTGTTTTAATTTTTGTAAAACCAGGGCAAAGACATTGCCAAGTATGAGTTTCTCTGGCTTTTGGTAAATTAAAAAAAAGAAAAAAGAACTACCGTTAAATTCTGAGCAAGCGCCCAACCTATGGTGAAAGATAATCCAAGGAAGTTTGTGGGGTCGCAGAGTGAAATTCTAGGGCTATCGGCTCCTACTCCGGTGGCCAGCGAGCTAGGCCTATACCGTCTCCCAACGATCACAGGCTCGCCTGGTCTGCTCGTTCATTTCTGTTGGCATCAATAAAATCAAATGTATTGCAATTTAAGTGCAACATAATTATGTACGTGTTGTGCTGATCAACATAGGCGCTTCATTACGAGCTGCATGCGGTCGTGTCGCCAGCACCACGAGTTTCCGATTCGACGGCCCAGCGAGCTAGGCCTGCTGGCTCCTAGTCATCAGCAGCTGTCAACAGAGCTGACACTGTGGATGTGGCCTTGCGGATACATGTCTACACTTCTCGTACAGTCGTGTTTAAATTGACATCTTTTGTTTAAAATGAGAGAGCTGAATGAACACGTTTGTTTTCATTTTATTTGCAAAGTCATTCTGAGTGTCCGTGCAGGGGCGCCGGTTCACCGCTCGCTCATTTGTACCATGTGTCCTAAATTGTCGTATGCTGCAAGTCGGACTCTTTGACTCGTGACAGATTTCAAAAAAAATTTCACCATGTGTCTAGTGCTATGCGACTTCACACGTTTTACCAATATGGTGACTGACGAACGCTATGGCTATGCAGATATCTGGCTATGGTGAACTATCGCGGTCCTCGGCAGAAGTGCGGCTAAACAGTGAAATTCTTTCTCACTAAATTGCACCATTTTATGTAATTTAATGTGCAATTTTGTATAAAGTTTACAAAAGAACTCTATCCCTAGTGGTACGGTGAAAATGCATGGAGTGGTGAGCAAGGTGAAGAATGGGAAGGGGGCGTTTGCTCGGTAGTTGACGCCAATTTCAGATCTCTCTAAAGTGGAGCAGGAGCGCTTGCGCAGGTAGGGGCATGTGCTCGAAATTTTACGGTATGCATAAGAATTGAGTTAATATATTGTAAATGACATTTTTTAGATCCATTTAACATTTCCAGCTCTTGAGGTGCTTTTAAATATCACAAAGAGATTTGAGAAGCGGTGCTCATGTCTAAGACGCCTTAAAATTTTCTTAATGTGGTGCATGGGCTACATCATCTCTTCTACCATTACAATGAGACTTGCAGCCATTTTGCGTTGCTGATCCAGGTGGATACATGAACTCCCATGTGGTAACATGTGCGAGCTAATGATGCAAGCTTAGTGTCTGACACCATGGTTGCTTTAGATGCTCAGTTCAAATGCATTTTCATTTCTTTCCTTGTAACATTTTGGTATCCTGCTTCTCAGGGCACGTTGATTCGAGTCTTTGATACACTCAAGCGAAACTTGGTTGTGGAGCTGAGAAGAGGAGCCGATCCAGCTACGCTTTACTGGTACGCACAGTTGCATATTGGTTCTTGCCCGGCTGGCATCTTTAGAATGTGTTCGTTACATCCAACACATTGTCTTTCAGCATAAACTTTAGCCAAGACTCGGAGTACATTTGCGCATCAAGTGACAAAGGGACAATCCATATTTTCGCATTGAAAAACACCAAACTAAACAGACGATCAACGTGAGTTAGTGCTCGTGGCGCTACTGTTACTTTTTAACATACCACTGCAGTGTGCCTTGGTCACTTGGCAACTTGAATGGCATATCTTAAATTTTTGCCTGTGCACAGCTTCCAGAAGATGGGATTCTTGGGTCCCTACATGGAGTCACAGTGGGCCCTGGCAAATTTCACAGTACCAGCAGAGTGTGCCTGCATTTGTGCTTTTGGCACGGGGTCATCGGTATACGGTAGGTGGTTGGCTCTGTACTCAATACTTAGCAGGCAGAACTGTGGAAGCTACGCAAAACAGACTGCACATTGAAAGCTTTAGCTGTGAACCCGTAGCCTTGGCACGACCATTTCAATGCTGCACTGTTTGCTGCATTTAGCACCTGTCCTCGCATCTATATTGAAAGACCTTTCTTCATATGTATGTGCAACTTAGCCTTGGGACTGTTAGACAGCACTGCTTGTGCCTAAGCAAAGAAATGTGGAACCTCATTAATTTGGATTTCACAGGACCAAAAGAACTGTCCGAATAACTGAATGTCGAATTATCAAGATTGTCAAGAAAAGAAACAAATGCTTACTACGTCAACATGCCGCTATTTACTTAATAGATTGGCAAATCCTTTTTCTATTTTGTACATACGCAACGTGGAAGTTGCAATTCTTGTCATCTCGGGACTTAGCGCTCAAAGTGACGAATGCCTCACTACTTCTTTTGCAGAGCAGCTGTGATTTCATCCGAGACATGCTTTTCACTAACGCGTGTACATCTCGATAATTTTTTTACCACTGAGCTGGTCGCCAACAGATTGTCCTTCCATTGCGATGTAGCCGACGCTCTTAATCCTCGACTGCTTCCGCCGCGTTTGTGACATTGTGAGCGCAGCCATTGCACTTAGTCGAAGCGAAACTATAGACTGTTTGCCGCAACCGCTGCAAACGAAACTGTGGCCACTATTGATGCAGTCATGGACAGTGACTACACAGTTGTAAAGTTACATGGTCGATCCGCGTTCCGAGTCAGAAACATAACTACTGACTACCCCAAATGCTGTGGACGAAACCATGGTTGCTGGCAATGCGATCATGGATGGCAGTTGCAGTTATGAAGGCATGCGGTGTGGTGTTATGTGCTGCAGTTGGCTCAAGAATAAAGGCACAAATAGGCACTTGGCATTCTGGCATTCTTGTTGTTCACGTACGATTTTCACTGATGGCAATGGCGGTTCGGACTCCACTGCTTTGTTTTGGTAGGGCACTAGCACCGCTTTTGCTCTATTACGTTGCACATGTGCAGCTTTCTGTGCTTGCTGAGCTCTGAGAGTTGTCTGTATTAACTGGTGTTTCACCCAAGTACGTGTGGATTAACAAGCTTGATTCAATTAAATAATGCATGTGCCTGTTGGGAGTCTGAACTAACAAGGGTCAGAATAATGAGGTTTTACTGTAACACTTTCATGGCCACTCCTGAGATAGCTAGGGAAACCACCCTCTCACAACCCCTGCTTCTCCAAAGTTATACAGTCGAACCCGACTATATCGAACCCATTTACATCGAATTATTCTATATATCGAACAATTTCTGGACATGGTATAGTTACAATGAGTATATATAGCAAAAGTTACGCTTACATCGAACAAAAATAGCAGCGACTCCCAATATATTGAACGTCAAGCGGCGGAAAAGTGCCCCCAGAAGTTTGCTTTCCCTCGCGGTGGTGGGCAAACCCGGCGACGCGGCTCCATCCGACCGCTCTCCTCATCATGACCGCGCTGCCTCGGACGAGCCGTCGACACCCCCCTGCAAAAATTATCCTGTCCCGCCTGCAGTGCTTGCTCAGACAGCCAATCAGGGGCTCTTGTGCCCTCATCGTGCAAGATGGAGAAAGTGCCAGTTGTCTCGCTGCTTTTGTGGTTCATTGTGTGTGCGCCTTGTGGGTCTTCTCCCGCAGTGTTGCCGTGATGAAGCGGCAGAGTTCGCCTTTCATCGTGAAGCTCGGAATCATAAATCAGGTCGGACGCAGTGAGAAGTCTGATGTCCCCGCAGCTTGCAAGATTCCGAGGAGCACTCTCAGCACGATCTTGAAGAATAAGGTGGAGATTAGGGCTAAAGCTGCCAGACTCGCAACCCGGTGCCCGTACGCATACGCACGGCTGTGTACGAGTGGTTCATACGAAATTGCTTCAGCCGTGCTGGCTTCCATGTGCTCAGTGATGACTGTCAATTCTGATGAATGCGACGAAGTCGTTGCCGGTGTTGCCAAAGTTTGGAGCGAGCTGTCAGAATTTCCGGAAGCTGTTGACGAATTAATGGTGTATCACTTTTGTGAGTGCAAATGATGGTGCCGCGACCATGGGAGAGCCCGAAAATGTAGACTACATTGCCAAAATTGTACCGAGCACAAGTGAAAGTGGGCACAATGAGGAAAGCAATGGCGGTCCTTTGCCCACATCCTCCGAAGTGATTGGTGCGCCCGCACTAGTTTGGTGCTTCTGCGCAAATGCTGAAGCTTGCGGCCTCAGCTGCTCCAACTCCTTAGACAATGTGGAGAAGTGCGTGCGTTGCAGGCAACGAAAATGCAGGACTATTTCATGCGTAACTAAGCTAGTTTCATCGATAAAGTGATTTTATAAATGGTATGTGCTTTTATGACATCCAATTATTTAGCAGGCTTATATCGAATTATGCTCTATATTGAACTGATAGGCGTTTTTTTCGAGTTCGATATAGTTGGGTTCAACTGTACTCATTGTTTTCAACATGCACTCTGCCTCTTGGAAAGCAACTCATGCTAACAAAACCATTGCATACCAGTTGCACTATCTATGGAAATGTAATCTAAGTACATGAAAGTGTAATAAGCACATAAAACATGTGTAAATTAAATTTTGAGCAGCAGGTAGAGCACAGGTTGTGGTGCCCTGTCATTCCATCTTGGCAGGGCAGCCACAGTGAAGCATTGTGACAGGACAATCTGCAGTATGACAGACGAAGGAATTTATGAACTGTTGATGAATTCTGAATCGGGAGAAAGCGACAATGAAGACCCAGCTTTTACGTACCACGAAATGTTCGCTGAACCAACGCGTGAGAAAAATAATCCAGCAGGAGCTGGGGAGCAGTCGGGGAAAAGAACACTGTAGTCAAAGGGTTAAATTCCGGGCACTCCATGTAATTTAATCTCGAGAATAGGCAACCTTTGTGCACTACCCAAGGTATCATAGTGTGTTCAAAAGTGGAGGTGCACAGGCAATAAATGTTTTTGAGTGCAGATTATTATTATTTCCCACAGGGGCATCTGCATCAGCAGGCGTTTGGTTTGTGGAGACACCACGGACCCGAGCTCATGGGGGTTAGACCCTCCCGCGTCTAACCGTGTGCGGCTTGGCCGTGTCCGGGGAAAAGAGGGTCCTGGGGGTTGAGCTAATGCTGGGTGTTTGGACATTTAAAGGGATTGACAACTGGCCAGAATGTGTTGTGAGATGTTGATGAAAGTGAATTGACTATGATTTATAGTGATAGAATCCAGCACACTGTTTGGGATTTAAGTAGGAAATAGGGTTTTAAATTGGCAAAGAAAGTCGGAAAAACCAGTAAGTGGCGAGGCCTGGTGGTGAAATCTTGATACTTCGAAATGAAGTCAAGAGATTACTGCACGTAAGTCGACTGTCATTAACCCTTTCGCTGTCGGACCTTTCTGGCCGTGACGCTCCCCCAGTGTCGGCTTGGTTTCAGGGAACGAGCATAACAGGGAATGAACATAGCAATTTATTTTTGATTATGATTGGTATACAAAGGTAGCGAGGCACTGGAAGTGGTAAGAGAATACATCTACTTAGGACAGGTAGTGACTGCTGATCCAGATCATGAGAGTGAAATAATCAGAAGAATAAGAATGGGCTGGGGTGCGTTTGGCAGGCATTCGCAGATCATGAACAGCAGGTTGCCATTATCCCTCAAGAGAAAAGTGTATAACAGCTGTGTCTTACCAGTACTCACGTACGGGGCAGAAACCTGGAGGCTTACGAAAAGGGTTCTACTTAAATTGAGGACGACGCAACGAGCTATGGAAAGAAAAATGATAGGTGTAACGTTAAGGGATAAGAAAAGAGCAGATTGGGTGAGGGAACAAACGCGCGTTAATGACATCTTAGTTGAAATCAAGAAAAAGAAATGGGCATGGGCAGGACATGTAATGAGGAGGGAAGATAACCGATGGTCATTAAGGGTTACGGACTGGATTCCGAGGGAAGGGAAGCGTAGCAGGGGGCGACAGAAAGTTAGGTGGGCAGATGAGATTAGGAAGTTTGGAGGGTCAACATGGCCACAATTAGTACATGACCGGGGTAGTTGGAGAAGTATGGGAGAGGCCTTTGCCCTGCAGTGGGCGTAATCAGGCTGATGATGATGATGATGATGATGACAAATAACATAGTCAATGCAATATTCACATTTCAGTGTTCTGCAGCTGCTGTTAGTAAACATAATCATCATCATCAGCCTGACTATAAAATCCGTTCAACATCCGAATCTGACGATGCGGAACCCTCTTCCTCGCATGCGACTCTGTCCGAGTCCGAATCCGAGCTCGGCTTGTATTCTAAATCGGAATTGAGCCACCGCTCCAATGAGCAGACGAAGGTCCCGCGCGCTCAGCCATCCAAAAGTAACCGCGCGCAGGGAGGATGCGCTTTCAGTCGCCCGCATAACGGAGAGAAATGGGACGTTGCGTGATCAAGAAGACAGAGGGAGATGGAAAAAGGCTAAACAAAGTTCAAAGGGCTTTACGTTTACTGCTGCAAGTCGGAAGCGAGGGTGCGGCGAGAGAGCGAAAGCAGCAATCGAGTCACTCTTTTCGGAGAGGCAACGGCACGTGCGCCTGAACTTGACGCGCCGTAGCAGACACACCAACAGAAGAAAAATAAAAACCTTCAAACCAACGGAGATGGCAGAACAACCCTTGAACCCATAACCACACGCGCGAGGCATGATCCAGCAAACGCGGAGCCACAGCGCCACTCAGCAAAGAGAAAGTGGGGAGTGGTAGTCGCACCATACTCTTCAATACATGGGTTAGACAGGTCGGGGCGAATATACTAACTTGTAGAAAGAGTCAACAGATAGCCTGGCCAATCCAGGAGTGCCAGCTTTGCGCTAAGGCGTGAAATTTTGAACGCACGATAGAGAACGTACCGGTACGTCGGTGGCACTGCGGGGGGGAAGCGCGATGACGTACCGGTACGTCCGTGACAGCGAAAGGGTTAAGTAGAGTATAATTATTGCTTATAATTGCAGTTAGTATATTATTAGACACTTGTGCTTTATTCTATGCATATTACGAAGTGAAGAAAGTCCACGCTAATGAGCAGTGCTTGCGTAATGTCACATGCATGGTGGCACACATGCTGTTGTATGCACGGTAAGTATAGCACGAGTTTGCAAGTACCCAGAGTTTTATAATCTCCCTGTGATACCATCGATGAGTTCTGCCGCAAATGGGTGCACTTTTTACCTTCGTATCGACGTCTATGTCACACTGGACTGCCACTGAGCTCTTCGCCAACACGAAGGAAAAACGCTGTTGCCGACAGTCAGCAGACTGAAATGGGTGTCGAGTCGGTCTAGTGTGACTGAGCATTTACCAATCGGCATTCTCCAGGTGCGCTGCTTGTGGTGGGGATGGTGGTCTGTCGTGAAAGTCGGATTCGTCTCTTCCACTGCCACTTTCATCCATCAAAGCATGACGTTTGGGTGCTGCTTCGTAAGGATCTAAATTCCAAGCACGCATGCGAGCTAAAATCCTTTGTTCCAGCTCGCTCAGGTCTTTGAGAGATGACATCGGAAATAAGAAGTGCACGCTTGGCTACAGCAATGCAAACTATGTATCATGTAAAAGCGTCGTTTTGTTTTTGATGCACTTGGTTTCATTTTGACTAGTCAAATACCAAAGCAGTTGAACAGGAAACCTCAAAAACACATAGCTATTATCGCAGAAATACTTTAACACTTTGGAAAACATGAATCAGAGGAACATAGACTTGATAAGCAAAATAATACTTTCTCGCAGCTACGGCCGCACTTGACGTCTGCCTCCCACTAGTGCTAGCCTATAATCGCTATCGCGCTCACCTATCACAATTTTCAGCATGCTTCCAGTGAATGACATCTTCACTGCAGATTGAAAAATTTTGCTAAGAAATGTTGCCCGGCGTTTTCCACCTTACTACTTTATGATTAGACACTCTGGCTGGTAAGCTTTCCATCGCACTACAAAAAAGTGGAGACCATGAAAATTGGTTGTCAGTCCCTTTAAGGCCCCTCAGTGGAGGCAACAGACCTTTTGGCCTTGGCTTCACGTAGATGGCACCCCCGGACTCACCCTCCCAGGGGATATTGGCAGTCGCCTTTTCTTGTCCCTCTCCTTAGTCTATTGCTCTCCTATCAACTTACCTTTTTTGTCCCGTCATCTCCTTCCCAATTTTTATGTTTCTCCCATGCAGCTGGGGTTAACCTGATGCTGTACATCCAACTTTGAGTATGGCACATTGGGTTATAGCAGTGATGCACGACTGGTGTGTGTGCAAGCAATTGCTCTGTCAAACTCGTAGCGTCCTCTTGTTGGGTGGGTGGCTGCCAATGCTGCTGAAGTGACATCTCGCATGCATAGAGCATCTTTCCCTTTGCTACCTGATCGTACCTCTGCAAAGCACATACACACTGAAGTCTCCTTGAGCTTCTTCGTTCAACACAAAGAATCTTTTCCACACTACCGCGTTATCCAGAATGATAAACCTGAAAAACCAGTAAATGTTATTTCACCTTTCCTTGCATGGAAATCCCTAACAGACACCATTGGACCAGGCTATAAAGCTAGCAACATGGCCAGTGGCGACCTCCTTATTGAAGTTAGTGACAAGCTGGAACATGACAAACTTATAAAAGTCGCAGCTTTGCTGACATCAAAATAACAGTGACCCCACATCGCTCCCTGAACACAGTTCAAGGCGTGATCTCCAATGCTGACTTGTTAGAACTAACTGAAGCCGAACTATTGGAAGGCTGGCAAGAGCAAAATGTCATTCAGGTAAAAAGAATAAAAATCAGGCGAGACAACAACGAAATCCCAACAAAGCATCTGATAATTATATTTTCCTCTAGTGTTCTACCAGAGACTATCGAGACAGGCTTTACTAAGACCCGTGTCAGGCTCGACATTCCCTACCCTCAACGGTGTTTCAAATGCCAGAAGTACGGCCACAGCTCTCAAAGTTGCCGAGGTCAACTCGCCTATGCAAAATGTAGTGATAAAGGTCACCCCTCTGATAAATGTTCTGGCACACCTCACTGTGTAAACTGTGAAGGCGACCATCCGGCACATTCCCAATCCTGTGAAACATGGAAAAACAAAGAAATAATTACCTTGAAAATCAAAGAAAATATTTCATTCAAAGAAGCCAGAAAAAGGTGTTCAGTTTTTCACAGTACAGCTTACGTGGATGCGGCGCGTCAGGGGGCAGCACTGCATTGACCTCCACCACTTCCCTGGCCCGTGCAACAGCACACCTTCGGGTGTAGTGCGTGCCCCCACGGCGGCAGTAGGTAAAACTACTCCAACCACCCAGCCAAAGAGCTTGGCGACTTCTGGGCTGTTGGGCCACAAGGCCTCTACTCGCCAGTCAAGGCCTGAAACACAAACATGCCACCTGCAAGAGCGGTCATCCAGCGCCTCCCGGGAGGCAATGGATACAACACCAGTGCCGCAGGTGCCGAAAGAGCAGCATGGTTCGCTCGACTGCGCTAAGAAAGAATAACAAAAGATCATGGTTCTAGGCAATGACACATGAATATGAATTTTAATTTCTCCTGAACATACAGAACACATTTTTTTAAAGCTTTACAGTGGCCATGCAGGTAATACACTGAAATACCAGGGGACTAATCCATAATCGGAACAACATAACTGAATTATTATCCAATATCAGCCGCAGATGTTCTGTGTCTACAGACACATTTAAATTCCAAACAAGTGAATTTTCTCCGGCAGTACTCAATTTTTCGCAAAGACCGCAATGATGCTGTTGCCTCATCTGGAGGGGTAGCAATTATTGTCGACAGGTCTGTTGCTTGCCAACATATAGCCCTTCAGATGCCTATTGAGGCCATGTCTGTGCGAGCAACTCTCTTCAACAAGTTGGTAACTATCTGTTCTATTTACATATCGCTCAGCTATCAGCTCAGTAAAACAGTCTTTTACAGCCTTATTGACGGGCTCCCGGAACCATACATTATCACCGGAGGTTTTAATGCTCATCACACTATTTGGGGAGACTCCCGTTGCGACACAAGAGGCCGGCTAATAGAAAACTTTCTTGTGTCCTCTGGTGCATGCCTCTTTAATAAAAGAGAGCCCATGTATTGCAGTGTCCAACATAATTCGTACTCTTCAATAGATTTAGCAATTGGCTCTGCGGCCATCTTTCCGTATTTAAAATGGAGTGCAATAAAAAATCCTTTTGGAAGTGACCACTTCCCTTTAACCTGATAAGCAATACGAATTCCCTCCAGATGTTCCTCGGTGGAAACTATCATCTGCCGACTGGGATCATTTTAAAGAATCAAGTTATATATCACAAGATTTTATCAGTGAATTTAGCATAGCCGACACAGCAGCGTATTTTACTGGTTTTATAATGGACACTGCCGAAAAATGCATCCTGCAGATTCGCGAGAACCCATGCAAAAGACGAGTCCCCTGGTGGAACGATTACCGTAGGCAGGTGCGAAAGAAACAAAAAGTGCGAGGCATTCTTTGTCGATAAGCTAATGCGGAAAACCTTATTGCATTCAAACAGATGAAATCTCTGGGAAGGAGGACAAGAGGGCATGCAAGGAGGGCAAGCTGGGAGCGGTTTCTTTCTGGTAATAATTCGTACACACAGGAGGTGAAAGTATGGGACGGGCTGAGAAGACTGAAGGGGCAGTAAATCCATCCATTGCCCTTGGTAAACGAACAAGGAAACGGTCAGAAAGGCCCAGCCAACGCTCTTGGTGAGCACTTTGAGTGCATATGTAGCTCTATACACTATTCCTTGTCTTTCCTGAAATACAAAGAAATGGAGGAACGGAAGCCACGCAACCGTATATGTAACCCAGATGAACCTTTCAACCAACCTTTCTGCATTGCCGAGCTGAAAGCTTCCTTTAAACGCATGTCAGAATTCTGCTCTGGGTCCCGACAGAGTTATGTACGAGGGGACTAAACGCCTTCACAGAGACGCACAAATCATACTGCTCGCACTCTTTAAAGGGCCTCTTGCCAGGCCCCATAGCAAATTTTGTTTATACACTCGAAGTTGTTACGTGTCCTTTAGGGAGCGTTCTGCCGGAAAAACTTTTCAAATCGGCCTTAATAGCTGAGATAAACATACTTCAGTGCTGCAAACTGATAATTTCAGGAGGCGAGCTCCACTGCCAAGCGAGACACGCTCTGCACTCGCTCTGTCTAGCCTTTGCTTTGCAAGCGAAATTCCTTCCCTGCGTTCTCCCATACAGCACCTTGAAGATCGCGTGACGCATACGGCAGGGGCCCCACCTTCATTTTTTATTTTTCTCCTAACTTTTCTTGCAGTGCGGCACACTTCTGATGATGGCATTGCACGCGAGCTGTTGTGATTGTCTCGTTTCGCGCAGTGCACTATTTTGCGCACGGTGCACGAGGACACCTGACTAGTGCTATAGTTCAGTGCTACACGAATACTGAGGGAGACACAAGCGGATCACAGAGCATGACCCCGCGCTTGAATACAGTAGAAAATGACATAGTTTCGGTGTCTCAGCACATGACTGCACGACGTGGGAACAAGCAGACGAAACGGAAGTACATCTCTCTTGCTACAGTGCGAAGTAAAACAAAAACATGCAGACATTTGGTTTGTGTGTTTTATTATTTCTCTAAGCTCTAAGTTGTCTATTCAAGCAACATGTTACACCAATAACAGACGTTGCCTTAAATAATTCTCGAAGTCATGTGTCACCATGAGCGACATCACAGTGCAAACACATGTACATAGGTGCACTTGCGTGTGTACATCATCCTCTGGCTTGGAGCGTAGTGGCCACAAGGAGAAGGGAAAATAGCGTTTTGCTTGAAATTTTATATCTTTCTGCGGTGCGTGGTGATGTAATACTTTGCAAACACTATCGTTATTGCGCATTGTATGCTCTGCGCTTGTGAACTCAAAATGGCCAGATCTGGTGAGGGGCTCCTTAAAACTCTCTGGGCAGCTAGTCATCTTCAATCTTCATGGGAAGAAGCTATTGCCATCCCTGTGTTAAAATAGGGCAAAGATCCTGCCTCTGTAACAAGCTATTGTCCGATGGCGCTAACAAGTTGTCTCTGCCAGTTTGAATAAATGATAAATTGTCGCCTTCTACATTACCTTGAATCAAACAAAATGCTTGATCCGTACCAATGCGCATTCAGAGAAGGCCGGTCGCCAACTGACCACCTCGTGTGTGTTGAGGCCAATATTCGTGATGCTTTTGTCCATAAGCAGTTCTTGCACATTTTTCTTGACATGGAAAAGGCTTACGACACAACGTGGCACTATGGAATCCTCCGAGACATGTCACGAATGGGCATCAGGGGGAACACACTGAATGTTATTGAGAGTTGCCTCTCGAAATGTAGTTTCTGCATAAAAATGGGCAACACACTCTCTCGTTCATTTACACAGGAAACCCCGGGGTACCCCAGGGAGGCGCCTTCAGCTGTGCGCTTTTTATTGTGAAGATGAACACATTTCATTATTCGCTGCCTCCAGCCATCTTATATTCTGTTTACCTAGACAACGCAGAGATAGGTTTTAAATCTGGTAGCCTTGCAGTCTGCGGAAGGCAAGTCCAACTTGGTCGAAAGAAAGTATCCAAATGGGTTTATGATAACCCACATTAAAAGTCCTGTGTCGTTTTTCAAGTAAAAGAGGACTGCACCCTGATCCCACTATTGAACTGCAAGGACAGCACATTCTTGTGAACAAAGAACATAAATTCCTAGGTGTTATATGCGATTCAAAACTAAGTTTCGCCGCCACATTAGATACATCAAAGCCAAGTGCCTGAAAGCAATGAACATACTAAAAATTCTCTCCCAAACCAACTGGGGCAGTGACAGAAGATGCTTACTGAATCTCTACAAGAGTCTTGTACGATGACGTCTAGGCTATGGTGCTGTTGTGTATCAATCTCCTACACTGAGTGCCCTAAAAATTCTTGTTCCTGTTCATCGTTTAGGAATACGCCTGGCTACAGGAGCTTTCAGAACTAGCCCGATACAAAGTCTCTATGTTGAGTTCAATGAGTGGTCACTCCACTTGCAAAGGTCATTGTCCAGTTGCATGTATTTCCTCCTGAAAGCGCACTCTAACCCTGAACATTCTTGTAATGAAACCGTAAACAATATGACTTGTGCCACACTTTTCCAGAATTGTTCAACGGTGAGAGAACCTTTCTCACTGCATATGAGGAACTTCAACGAAGCAATGGCCGTCCCACTTCTTAAAAACCCACTAATGGCTCCAGCCAAACCATTACCACCGCGGCTGTGGTAGCTGATAGATTAGGACATGTCTTTTGTAGAAGTTGCAAAGAATGCCCCAGAAATACTCATAAAAACGCACTTCCTAGAACTTCAATCAACATACTCATGCCCAGAATTCTTCATTGATGCTTCAAAGGTGGATGCCGGCATTTCTTGCATCCGGAAACAAGCATCCTTACAGTGGAGGCCTCTGAACCCTTGTAGGCTGTATGGTACATCAAGGAAACAAAACTAGAGAAAGGAATAATATTTACTGATTCATTGAGTGTCTTCAAAGCCTTAATCTCTCTACAAAAAAATAAAAATCCTGAACTTTATGCAAGCTTCTGCGCTTTGTACGCATCTCATCAACATATCGCATTATGCTTGGGTACCTGGCCAAAGAGACATCGAGGGTAATATGCTTGCCGACCGCATAGCAAGAACAGTAACTACAAAGCCAAGTAATTCTTCCATAGCTGTGCCTGTTGTAGATTTAAAGCCCTTCATATGTAAGAAACTGAGAGGCCATTGGCAATGTATGTGGGACACTGAAATGCTTAAAGGGACAGACTGCCGCTCAGAACATGAATCGAGATAGCCCCGCTGATGGAATGATTCCCTATTGTAGCGGCTAAAACAACATGAATCGAGATAGTCCCGCTGATGGAATGATTCCTTATTGCAGCGGCTAAAACGAGCCATGTTTTTCCCATTAAACGTGGATTTATATTTTTAATTCATTACTAAAAGTTGCAAAAAATGACCTTTGGTGCCTCACGCGGCAATAACATGAAGCTTCATAACAGGTCCACCACGCGACCTTCTACTAGTGTGCGCAGATACTGGTCTTTTTATTAGTATTGAAATGTAGTATACTTTTTATTGTTACGAGTTTTTCCTGACTTACAATGTGCAGATAAGCCTTCGTTTGCAGTGAGCAGAAAAGTGGCGCTGCCTCCACCTTCGTTTTCACTGAATTGGCTTGGCTCGTCTATCGACAGAACGACGACAGGGACGAGTCAGCCATGACTGACATGATGTAGGCGTGTACATGGGGGAAAATCCTGTACAAATATAAGAAATGTCTGTACAACAACACGAACTTATTGCACCAGCCTTTTATTTTCAAAAGTGGTTGAAAAGGTTAAAATGTAGGTGGCTAACCACAGTTACTCACTTCTGTGAAAGCAGAACGATGGGCGGCTTTCACAATTTTTGAATCGACATCGCTCTCATTTCTCAGCGTTGCTGGAGGAGGGACCTTACTTTTTTAGAGGCTGCTCAGATTGAAAAATTCTGCTTACTAAATATCTATGCACTTTTGGAAGTCACCGCTGCAGATGTAAACATTACTGAGGGTGAGCTTTGTGGCCATAAAGAACTAGGTCCTTAAAAATCATTTGTCAGTCCCTTCAATAAACTTCATGTTAATAAGGAAAATATAGGGAATTGGCCAATAATAACAAAGGTATGACAGACTGAGGTTATTTTCTACCGCCTTAGGATAGGTCATACTCCCTCCTACCTATTAACTGGTGATGATCTTCCTGTATGCGATAAATGTGGTGAGACACTTAGGGTCCTTCACATCTTGTTAGAGTGAGAAGAAATAGCTCAACGAAAAATGTACTTTTCCTCTGCATACACACAATACATTCCCCTCCACCCCGCAATGTTTCTCGTCGTTGAACCGCTATTTGACAATAAGTTAGCTGTAGCGTTTTTATGAAATGCTGGCATGTCGCATGCTTCGGACCAAGGTAGACAAACACATTCTCTTGCTAGAGGCTGCCGCTGCGATAGCCATTTTTGTAGCCTTGCGTTCAAAGGCTTATGGTGGGGTACTCTTGCTACGGTTACACATTCATTCAGTACATAATCCCTTGGTAACAGAACTTTTATGTTCATAGCATAGCAGTTGTCATTATCTTAATACCTGCACATTTTACGCACGGACTTTAGCAAAGGACTAATTACAGGACCTCCGGCATGCACCACTAATCATTGTCATTATTTTGATACCTGTATTTTTTACGCACCTTACAGGACTAATTACAGGACCTCCGGCACGCAAGCACGGAGGTCGTGGCAGGTGCACGACCTCTGTGCTTACGTGCCGGCATATTTTCAAATGCTCTCTACAGCCAAGTTGCATGCACCATTCACATTCTGATTCACAACCCTGACATTTGTCATGTTCTGCCATCGGCACTTCATTTATTATCTTTGTTTGGCGCTCTTTGGCCATATCTGGCCCTTGCACCAATAAAATCCATACATCATCATCATCATCATCAGGTTAATGTTATTGTATGTTGCTTGCCAAAGACAGCACAATAAAAAATTTTCTTTTAATATGTGTAGTTTTGAGAAACACAATTTCTGCCCATATGTTGTTTTGAAGTGTGCATCGCAATGCTGATGTGTTCCTTATTGGTATGCACTCCCAGTTCGTAGAGGGAAAGCTGTAGCTACCCGAGAGCGATCTCCCTTGTGGGTTCGATCACGGCTGCAGTGGCCACACTTTGATGGGGGCGATAGGAAAAAGCACTTATGTACTTATGTGGATGTTAAAGAACTCCAGGTGGTCAGGTGGTCAAAATTAATTCATAGACCCCCACTACAGAGTCCCTCCTAATCAAATTGTTGTTTTGGAACATAATACCTAGGATTTTTTTTTTAAACTTTAATGTTGCTGAAGAAATTCCACTACAGTGCCCGACTTACTCCCTCACTGTAGTAATTACATGCACAGAACCTAGAACTGAAAGGCCTATTTGAGGACATGAAAAATTAGTTTGAATTCATCTATGTAGAAACATTTGGTTGGTTATAACGGATGTACTGAAACGCCTTTTCTTTTGCAGCAATTTGTGTTGATGGCTCGTTCCACAAGTACGTCTTCACCAAGGACGGCAACTGCAACAGGGAGGCTTATGACATCTTCCTGGACGCTTGTGAAGACGATGATTTGTGATCATTGTGGATAGTCTGCATCTTGTAAAAATTGTACATATTGTGATTGTTTTAGAATACATCTGTTTACACTCATAGTGTTGCTGCTTTGCTTTTTCATGTTACATTTGCAGTCAAATTGCCCATGTTGCCCACGTGTTTGCTGTTAGATGTCATCAAGGAGTTTGTGATCAAATAGATCACATACTTGTGACGCCTGCGGCAGAAAGGATGTTCCACATCCGCTGCCAAGGTTTGTGAGTGGTGGAGCTAGCTAACACTCCCAAGGTTAGTTCTAGTAGTAAAAACATGAATACTCGAGAAAGTGGATGGGAAAACGATGCCGTGGTAGCTCAATTGGTAAGAGCATTGCAAGCGTAATGTGAAGACGTGGGTTCGTATCGCACCTGTGACTGGCTGGTTTTTTGTCCACTTTTTTCTATTAATTTATCATTTCTTTAATGCATTTAGTAAGTACAAGTAATTTCCCTTATGTTGTGCTTGGTGTCTGTTTGTCGGCTCGTGATATGATCAATAAAGAATAGGGCGCCTCGGTTCCCGTTAATCTTGTGAGGCACATGTTTAGTGCGAAAATGATGAAATGCATAGAATGATGCATTGTTGCCAACAGTGGATTTATTGAAGCAGCAGCTGCACCTTCAGACATGTGGAAATCGCTGTCAATTGCCACCTTTAGGCGAAGACTGCCTTGAAGAAAATTTATCTCTAGCTACACTTATGCACATGACCTTTGCCTGATTAAGTTTCACATATTTCTCTCCAATTTGTAGTGGGATTCTTTCAGAACGTTTCTGAGAGGCGATGGTTTGTGAAAAGTGATGTCCACATGCATATCTGCTGTTTCAATAAAACCACTACTGAAAGCAGTGCATCGCCCTGTGTGCACGGAAGTATATTGTGCTTCGTTGTTTTCAGCTAAATAACGAGTCTCGGCTGGCGCGAACTGGCTCAAACCCAACATAATTGAAACCAAATTGTCCTTCGACCAGACCGTCCACCAAGTATACGTAGGTATAACAGCGGTCTCGCATAATTCTGTGCACGTGACTGCTTTGCTGTTTCTGCGGGACTACTTGTTAAAAGCTCTTTCTAAAGGTGAGTTATATTTTAGATTTG
This sequence comes from Dermacentor andersoni, assembly GCF_023375885.2. Taxonomy (NCBI): domain Eukaryota; kingdom Metazoa; phylum Arthropoda; class Arachnida; order Ixodida; family Ixodidae; genus Dermacentor; species Dermacentor andersoni. The sequence goes on along the minus strand of NC_092817.1, from coordinate 51,004,923 downwards.
CGATGGAGGCACTGGTGGATCCGGAGTCCCCCCTCCAAGACGTGCCGACATTCCGGCGTTGACAGCAATGAGCGCACGTGTGCAGTGAATCCCACCCTTGAGTACACCGTTGCGGAGGGCTGAGGGTATGCGCGTCCCACCAGAAGTAGATTTTCTGGCAATGTTCAGAGGGAAGGGGAAAAGGAGTAGCAGTTAATGATCAGGGAGAGCAGGTCCGCAAGGTCATTGTTGGTGTCGTCATGTGCCTGCACGCAATGGTTCACGCGTGATTACTTGCAAGGTTTGAGAATCTGCTCACAATTAAATGTTTCACTCAAATTGGTGTACATGCAGGGCATTCCCTTTTACCCAAAATCTTGACGCCGCCGCCAATGCGGAGTTAATTGTCACCAACATCGGACATTATTGCGCTTATTGCGGACACTGATTATGGCATCGCATTTCAAGGGAAACTTTTTTGTTATTAATACGCCGCTCAACAAAACGATTTTGTGGACTAATATCTGAACTGGTGGCTCTCTCACGCTTGATGGACATGCTTTCGGCACATAATAAGCGTTATTTTTTTTTTTAGTATCGCTTGGTATCGCACTAACCCACGCACTAGCCGCACTAAACTTCACTCAGTGCCGTCGTTCATAGAGTCTCCTACAAAAAGTAGGAAACTCTATGCCGTTAGCTGTCGCACGATGCCGCGTGCGTGCGCATACAAACTTACTGTATATGCTCCCGATAAACAATAACTATATACAAACTGCCCGCCAAAAGCGTAAAAGTACGAAAATAAACGCTAAAAAAAAAAAAAAAACGTGAGCAGTCAGCTGATTGCGCCACAGATTGCGCTGTCTGCTGCTTACAAAATGGCTGCAGCCGGTACGTTATGCAAGTACATATTTTTCTGTCGCTCTGCAATTAAGAATGCTTACAGTGTTTTATCGATGGGTAGCGCGACGCCTCCTCACGAATTTCTAACGGGAAGTGCAGGCAGTATATCAGATATAGATTTAAACTAAAGGTTCACGAAATCTTTTACGCACTTTAGGATTCGGTTGTAACGTAAAGGGGGTGGAGTGGAAAGAAACAACAAAAACTTTGCGTGACGTTTGCTCCATTCGCACACGCCCATAAGCGCTAACCTTTGAAGACAGCTGTGAGCGCTCCCCTGTTGCGCGTCGCTCTGCTGCAAATAAAGATAAACGTAAGCCGGCGGCAAGTGAGTCAGTCAGTGTAGAGCGCGCGCGCGTGGTCGACTCGTGTCTTACCGCACATATCTTTACACTCTTGTTGTACCGTTGTCGCAAAACGTGCTGATTTTAGCCCCATTGTCTTTCGGAAAACTGAAGCCGCCTTGGCAAGCTGCGTCAGCGTGAAGCCGTGCTCATTGATATGGATGAGAACATATTTGTTTGTGTAATGCGCACGCAATTAACAGTAGTGCTCGGGATCTGCACGGAATGACTTTAAGTGCATCGGGCATTATTTCTTTAGATTAATGTGATCTTTCATCTTCGTTGCAAGGATTGATTGAAATGGAGGGCTCTACGACGTGGACGTCAGATTCAACAGAGGAAGAGGCTCGTTCTGCGGACGTTCATCCTATCTGCTCAACACTGTGAGTTGCAGCTGTAGTGTATATATATGTAAAATCTAGAGTGACTTTTGCTTTAGTTGCATGCTTTAATAACGCTGTGGTGTTGACGCACTGCAAGCACTGGACTTTTTATGTAGTGATCTGTGCATGGCCATGAGAACCTGATAAACTTGTAATAATTCAGTCAGTGTTCTAATTGTTGCCGTCCTTATATATATATATATATATATATATATATATATATGTAAGTAATGTTGATGTTTAAGTTGAACTTCACACTTCGCTTTTTTGCGCCACTGTCAGTATATACTGAAATTGTCATGGCAATATTACACTAAAGCAGCTTGACAATTTTAGTAGATTTTTATTTTCCAGCTCATAGCAGCAGGCATTTTGTCAGTTTCACGCTAACCATTAACCTGTTAACATTTATTAACGTATTAAGCTGAACATTTTCACTTGGTATATTGAAACTGGCCAACCTCCTCATTTTCTTTTCCAATTTAATTTTAGACAAATGTGGTAATTGGCATCATAATTATGTTGTACCTCTATGAGCATATAGTTTAGAGGTGCAGTGAAGTGCAGTGGCTAGAGAAAAATAATATCCCTGTTTCTAAGCTTCACCCGCTGTGAGAGGCAATCAAGCCACCATACAGCCACCATACATAATGCACAAATGCGTGTTGCAGACGATTGTCCTTTAGAATTTTGTAACTGGTCAGTTGTCTGAGGTTGCTGCACAAATTCATATGTTGTTGGCGATGGCAGCAGCCCGTGCATTTATGCATTCATGCATCATAAATGTGCATTTACAGAAAATTATGTGAGGTATTGCACAATCTTGTGGCCTGTGTGGATTGGTAGCACTTGAAAGTGCTTGTAACCTGAATATGCACATAATTGGCTATTTGTGAAAAGGAAAATTGTCATCCACACAAATGCAGCACCAATCTGCAAAGGAAACCCACTCGGATTTCTCAGAAAGAAAGCTTTGCAGTTGGTCCTGGGATTTGAACCTGATACCAGGACAAATTTTTTCTCAATCTGAAGCTTTCTTTCTGAGAAACGCCCGTATGGGTTTCCTTTGTAGCTTCATGCTGCATTTGGGTGGATGACAATTTTCCCTTTCATAAACATTCCTTCACCTTGTGGGATTCTGCAGAACTGATTTCCCAATTGGCATTTCACCTTCAAATGCTGTTATTACAGGGGTTTAGGTTCCACTTCTGATCCACTCTGGAATTGCAACCAGAATTTCGGCAACTTTCCCAGTGTCCCTCCTTCACTGAGATCTGATGCAAGAAGCACCACTAGGTATGAAACTTAATGTGTTTCTTTCTTTCCACATGGTCCTTGAGCAGCAGATGTGAACTTGGGTGTCAAAAGCCGACTCTTGAGTTTCTTCCTGCTAGCCCAGTTTCTTTTTGATTACATAATTTGTTATTGTATTTCTTTCCCCCCCCTTTTTTTTTCAAGCGGTGACATTTCGTATTCTCTTAGTTAGGAAACATGACTTCAAAACTGAAGGCCAGGCCCTACCCGATATTGGCTCTGTCCAGCATATGCATAGCAACACACTCAAATGCAGTGATTAGCATGAGCGTGATTGAAATGCAAATCGGAAATAATCGATTAGAATTCATGTCTGTATTATCACATGGAGCTGCAATATCCAATCGTTCTATAACCAGTTTCTAAGCTGGAGTAGTCGCAAGTGTACGTTTTGGTGTCTGAATTGACCCACTGTTACAAATGCACGTGAGCTTGGAAAATAAACAATCCAATAGTTTCGAAATTGTCCACATCTGAGTTTGTGCTGATTGTTCATAGTAAACTGTACTTGTACCCTGGGAAGGGCCCATTATATTGAATAACACAGAAGCAAGGAAAATATATTTGTGTGAATTTTGCTAGAGAACAGTGCAGGGTCACTGTTGAAGCCATGAATTGTTGTGGTTGAGTCATTTAAAAGGACCTTGAAGCAACTATTATCAAAGGTGTTTGGTATTAAAGGGCATCTCCTCACAAAACTTTTTCAAGAGAAAGTTTTTGAATCTATCTTCTATTAATGGAGTTTATTGGTAACCATATAAAGGAGGGGGGGCCTGCCGTGGCTTTGTGGCTTTCCTCTCCTTTTCATTATTTAAACTGCACGTGAAGCTGTGCTGCTGTGCCCATGAAAGGTGATGGCCGCCATACTTTGCCAATTATTGCACTGAGCTTTTGCATTGGAATAATTTTGAAATAATGTGCCATGATCATCTGCAGAGCTGCCCAATCTTATGGCCCACCATACCACCACTGTGGCATTATTCTCAGACATGAGGTAGTGTTGCTGTCTTAGCAGTGATGAGATTCCTCTCATTTTGCTTCTGCCAGAGGCAGTGCCTAATTGTGATGTCAAATGAAAATCTTGCCAGTGACCATTGTGTTTAAAACAGTATAGGCATGCAGTGAAAATTGATGGGTATTTCAGTAGATTCAGAGGAATAGCAGGCTGTCTTTTGAATTTAACTGCCGTCTTCCAACTGCAAGTACAGGAATAATATTAACCTTAGATGCCTATGATGGTATTGCTACATGCCAATGGATATGAGCCTTCCATGCCGATATGTACGTGTTTGTGTGGAAGGGTAAGGGAACGTTTCTGGGCTGTTCAAGACATGGGCTCCGAGTTGTGTTTTGGTACTTCGCCAGCGATATAACTGGTGGAACAATCTAGGTGTTTGCGGTGCATGCAGAACCCATGGGGGAGGAGCAGATTGGGTATCACAGGTCTTGCTCATCTGGCTTGCCTGGCTTGTAGTTGTAGTTGACATCCTCTCTGGTCTGGACTAAAAGGGATTGAATTGAAGTAGTAGTTCATGCAGGCAGCGGCTGTTTCTAGCTGTAGGGGCTGTGGCTGTCCCCAAAGTACTTTGGAGTGATGGCGAAAACTTGTGAGCGGAAGTGCATGTACTTCGGACCTTTACCAGTTATGTCACAGGCAAAGTACAAAGACACAGCTTTGAGTCCACATTTTTACTGAAAACAGCCCATAAACGTTCTCCTCCTCTTTAACCCAGGTGTGTACACATCAACGCAAAAGACTCGTACCTGATGGCATGTGGCTGTATTGTCTAGCAACTAAACCGGTTTGTTTGTCTTCAACTGTTTTAACAAAACTACAAACAGGATTTTCTGACATTGAACATAGCACATGCAGTGGCTAAAGGGACAATAACCTTCACTGCTGCACATTGAAAAGCAATTTTTTGATTGTTGCTATAGGTAGTAAAACTGTCATAAAATGATTATATATAGTGAATTCCTTCTGTTTTCCTTCCCTTAACAAAACCACATCTGAAATTTAGCGCATGTGACAGCAATTCAGCCATTAACTCTGTGATTCCATGCAGTAGTAAAGCTTAAACTGTGTTTATTCTTTCCGTAGAGTCATTCGAAGCCAACCTCATTCGAAGACAGCTAGAATTGTTTTAGTGGAATATCTACAATTGTTGTTGATGTAGTGATATTTCAGACTGCTGACATTCGGTTGCCTTTTATCTGTAAATAGTCTGCCTGTCTGGAAGATAAGGCAATGTGGAGTGGTATACCTTCAGAGGGGCTGTAGGTGTAGTACTGATAAGGCTCAGAACTTGTGATAAGGTCATGTAAAGGGGGTTGGGGGGAAAGGTCCTTGAATCCATGGGGTTGTTTACCTAAAAATGGCACAGATAGCTTATTGTCATTATCAGTACATTCCACTCCTTTTAGAAATTCAGGGTTTAAACCACAAGACTGGTATATTGTATTTTCATGGTTTTCTGCATCTCTTCTGCATTTAACAAATGTAAAAAATGATAGATGAATTCTCTTATCTCTAATATCATGAGAGATCCCTGGGGGACTTCCTATGATAAGTTATTGTGTATAATTTTGGTTTATAAGAAGCTTCAGAGTGATTAGTTATAGATAATATGCATGCACAGTTAAATTAGCAAAGGAAATATAAAGACAGTGTGCAATGAACAAAACCAACTGTGGTGAAGATTTAACAGCCAAAACAAACAAGTATTTGTTGCAGCAATGTCACCAGAAGATATTTTTAAAGAGCGCTGAACCACTTTTTATCAAAGTCAAAAAATGCATGCAATAGACTATCTCAGAAATACTTTGCTGCAAAAAGTTCTTCACTGTGTTCAGCAGAGTCAGAGTTATTGGCATTGAAATGTGACCTATGATCCCCTTCGCGGTGCTCCTGCTCCTTTTTCAATGCCTTGCACTGTGAAGGCTATGGCAGAACAGGGCATGCCCACAAAGCTAGGCCTACTGAACGTCATCGTGGCATGCAGTTCAAATTTGACTTTGGATGTTCACGTAGGCACCGCTATTTCTGATTTTGGCACCTATGACGCACCAAACGAGGTTGTCCTCAGTGGGCCGCAGTGCGCTCAGTCAGTGGACTAGTCGTGGCATCTATGGCTAAATAACAGACTGCAGCTCATGCAACTGTAGTTTGTATGCACAGCGTTTGCTTTGTGCATGATAGGGCTTGAGTACGTGCTCGCGCTAATATGCTCCAGTCTGACTGTGCTACGTGGTGCAGAGCGACTTTGTCCTGCACCAGCTTGACTGACAGATAGTAGCCACATCCAACTTGCATGTTTTGAAGCGTTGCCAATAGCTCAATATGAAGCGAAGTCTACCAAGGTGTCTATATAGCTAGAAGCTGTCAGGAGTGAGTGCTCACTGGCAAGCGTGCATGCGGTCTGACCTTAAGTATCGCGTGGTTTGAAGCTAGTTGAGTGTTTAAAACTAATCGAAATGAGTGAGACCCGACAGCTACAACACCAATAAGCAGTCTGGCCGAACTTAAGTTCCTGTGCAGGTGGCCGCAGCTGAACGTGAGCAGATGATAGTAATAGTATTGAAAAAAATCGTAGTGCAAAAGTAATATAAAAAGTAAGAATTAAATAATTTTAAAACTGTCAACATGATGTTGTTTTCACAGGAAGATATGAGATTATTATTAATAATCGATTGAAAAATTTTATTATCAGAATAGTCACATTTGTGACTAACTGATGGCGCTGCAGCACCACTGCATACATCTTAATGGAATGTGAAGGTATTCTCCCAGTGAGACCCATAGGTGACATACGTTTGCAGAAGCACTGAGATTTAAAGTGGATGGAAGCATTAAGTGGCCATTAGTCTAGATAAGCAAGAGGTGTTCAGACTATTGATGGAATAAATAAAGCAGGGAAGAGAGTGATAGGACTGGATCCTTTAACAGTACAAGCTAAATATAGATGTTTTAAAGAAGAGAAAAAAATTTTAAGGAGATGCATTCAGAATGTTTGACTGAAAAGCATATATGGCATACCTGATTAGCTTAAGCAGGCTAAGTGACTGTCACCGCCCTGTTTCAAAGGGTATGCCAATAAATAATAAAATTCATCATCACCGTAGCGTTCCTTGACATTTAAGTCCCAGTACTGAGGCACTCTAGTCATTCAAATACGGACGGACGGACGGATGTTATGAGCATCCCCTTTGCAATGGGGTGGTAGGTTGCACCACCAAGCTCTTGCTATTATACTGCCTAATGTCCTACCTAGGTTAAAAAAGAAAAAGAAAAAAAAGCACAAGGAACTCCCAGAACTAAATTTTCTGACCCCCTATCGTGAACTTTGCTTTTGTATGTCTGTTTTTTTGTCGTTTCCCTGCTTTTCTTCCACCAATGTTCCAATCGCCTTTTACTAATCTCTATTGCAGACATATTTACTTTTCCCCTGCTCTTGCTGAACCTAAGGGCTTCAAGGAGGCCAGTGGTGCCTAAATTGACCGATGGGCAGATGTCTTCACATTCTAACAAACCATGCTCCATCGTTTCCCTAGCTTTGCTGCAGCAAGCACATGCTTCTTCTTTCTTCTTATATCTCCCTTTATAAGTGCGTGTTCCAAGGCATCCTGATCTTGCTTCGAAAAGTAATGAGCTTCTCTTTGAGTTATCATAAATTGTTTCTTTCCTGATTTTGTTTTTTCCTCTTAAGTAGTTACTCATGACAGGTTTCTTTTCCATTGCCGCCACCCATGAGATTATTTCAGCCTCTCTAACTTTCCGCTTGATGTTCTTTGTTGCTGTGTTACTCACCCTACAGGCTGCATACTTGCTGGTAAGCTTCCTAGTTCTTTTCCTCCACTGTGAATCAATGTTTTTCCTGTACTGATACCTCAACACTCTCCCAGTCCATTTACTTTCTTCCATATTCCTCAGTCGTTCTTCATAATCAATTTTACTGTGAGCTTCCCTCAATTCAAAACTAGTCCAGCCCATATCACCCTGCACAGCTTCATTTGTTGTCTTCCCGTGAGCGCCCAGTGCGAGGCGTCCCACTGACCTTTGGTTCCCATCGAGTCCTGATTGTACCCCTGATTTCAAGCAAACAACCGTATTTCCAAAAGTAAGTCCTGGAACCATTACACCTTTCCAAATACCACGGAGCACCTCGTACCTGTTGTATCCCCATAGCGCTCTGTGCTTCATTATGGCTCCATTTCTCTTCCCCTTTACTGTTATATATAGTTTTTTCCTGTGTTTCTATATATCTATTGCTTTAGTTTATCCATATACCAAAGCATTTATATTCTTTTACCCAAGGTATTTCCTGGCCCTGTATTGCCACTGTCTGTTCACTGTTTTCATTGAATACCACAACACCTGATTTTCTAACACTAAATTTCAAACCTAAATTCTCGCCTTCCTGTCCACAGATATAAGCCAGACGTTGCAAATCACTTAGCTTGTTAGCTAGCAACACAATGTCGTCTGCATAAAATAAGCCTGGAAGCTGGCGCGCTGCTCTACTACCGTACCCGCCTGTTTGTAATATGAGAGATCAAACTCGATATTACTTCCTTCTAGCACCCTCTCCAACCTCACCATGTACATCATAAACAGCAGTGGGGATTGTGGTGTTCTCACCCGTGCTCTTGGGGCAAAGGAACGACAACACAGTAGGGCAAATAATCACAAGGGCATTTATTGCACCTTTCATAGATTAATGCTTGCTAGCTGAGTGGCTAACCCCAAAACATGTCGATGGGCGCGCGACAAATAGCGGAAGTTCGACTCACCGCGACCGGATAGCGAGCGAATATGTTCGCCCCATGCTGGATCCCAACGCCTGGTCGTTCGCGCGTACGGTCACGCGAACGGTGGCGCGTTCGAAGGAGCCCTCGCGAGACGGTCTCGCAGAAGCATGGATCGGCGCACGCGCGGAACGTCCGCGCAGCTCGCAGAACCCGAACCAAAGAGGAAGCGTCTTCTCCCTTCTGCCCCCAAGTAACCCCGCCGTGAGGCGGCGTTAACAGAGCAACACTCGCGCCATCTCTCGTACTGCGCTTCAACCACACCGACCGTCACGGGCCCCAGGCCACGCGGCGAAGCTGGATTACAGGAGACGGGAGCCATGCGGGAAAACAACATACCTGGGGACGCGTGATTGTCGCGCATCCCCACAGGATAAAGGGCATCCCTGACTCAGTCCCTTGTTGATATCAACTTTCTCCTCGCTCCTCATCCTTTCCCATTCAACGCAAACTGTATTTTCTAGTAAATAACTCGGAAGCTGTAGACAATCGTCACCTAAGCCTTCCCTTTCCATAATATCGCACGAAATGTTGCGGTCTACGTTGTCATATGCTCCTGTAATGTCTAAGAAGGCCATATATAACGGTCTGCTTTCTACTCTTGATATTTCAATACACTGAGTAAGAACAAATCAGTTATCATCCAAACGTCTACAAGCCATCCTGAAGTTCTCCCAAAGTGCCATTATTCTCTGCCCATGCTTGCAGCTTTAATTTAATTGCCTGCATTGCTAGCCTGTATATCACCAGTGTAATGGTCAATGGTCTATATGAGTGAATCCTAGCTTTTTCCTTCTTGCCTTTATAAATTTATTTCATTCTACTGTGTCGCCAACTGTCTGGTAGTATTTGTTTATCTTATTAAGTTTTTTCCACTGCTTTCACCAGAGCTTCCTTACTTTTTGTACCTAGTTCATTAATCAGCCTAAGGGGAACCTTGTCTAGCTCTATGGCTGTGTGCTTGGGAATTTTCTCTTCGGCTTTCTTCCATGTGAAATTTGTCAGCCCCAGCTCCTTTTCCATGTGGTTTTCTTTCTTGCTCTTTTTTCAAATACAACTTCGTCATTGCCTTGGAAAGATTCGGCTGTTATTTTTCGGATGTAATTTAATGCCGCGTCCCCTTCCAGTTTGTTTCCATCTTCGTCTAGGATATGTTGTATTGTTGTCTTCCTGCCTAATAATATTATGTGGTTCCAAAATATTCTAGGTGCGGCTTCCTTTTCTCACATATTTCTGACAACCAATGTTCACTTTCACCTTTTATCTTTGCTTGCACCAGTATTTGAACCATAGACTTTTTCTCCCGGTATATTTCTCATTTACTGGTTACTTCATCCTGCAGCAACTGCGCCTTCTTTGCCTGCCTGTGCTCTCTGGATGCTTTCTGTCGTTTGGCGATCGCTTCTCGTATCTCCCTGTTCCACCAGCTTTTCGGTTTCTTTTTTTCTTTCCAACGAACATGTTGTTTCTCTTTCCGTATTTCTGTCGTTATTGCACTTAGAAGCTCACTATATTCCAACTTTTTACTTGGCCATTTGCCAAGTTCTTCCTCGACTCTAGTGACTGACGCAACTGACACAACTCTATATTGACACAACTGAAGCACCACCTGTCGGTAGCAAATCTAACTACTATGGTTATAAAATGTTTCATTAAAAAAAGGTGTAATCTGTTTCTGTGCATTTCTGTAAAAATAACTTAATGCTACTGTCTATACGTGTTGAAATATTGAATGTTTACTTTTTCTGTTACTTTTGTATACCAGATAGTTGCTGAATTGCTGTACTAAAAACAAACTAAGGAAATTCTCTCTTTGGGCTTTCTGTTTGTATAGCACAGTGCGGAGGAATTCACTTACATCCCGGTTCTACTGCAACCCAAACGAATGCCAAACCGAGTGCTGCCATGGCGCATCTGAAGCTGCAGGACACACGTCGACATTTTCGGTGAAGCAATCATCTCAGTTGCCGGTCTGGCTCTGGCTTTTTCTTGCCCGATGCCTGCGGGTTCCCCTGCCAGGCAGAGGGTCCTGCCGTTTTATTCCCTCGGTTGGACTTCTGCTTCAGGGTACGAGCTCTTTCTGTGCAGTGAGTGATAATCAGTGTTGCCATTACAGCAGTTTTCTGATAGACCTTGTGGTTTATTGGCTTTTTTAGTGCCAACAATTTCAGCATGATTAATGGGGCGAATTGGGCATGTTGGTACATATTTAAGAAGGCAGCAGCACAAAAAGGACATGGACACAGACGAGACGACAAGGACAAGTGCATGGTATGGATTTTCGGCATAGTATGGGATTGGACATAGATTCAGAAGGGCCAGTGAGGTGGCCCCTACTCTATGGTAGGGATCAGTGGGCCACTGTGCAGTAAAAGGGAACACTTCACTGCGTTCATACAGTAATTCTTGCAAGCGTGCAAGTCAGAAACTCACTCACTGCTGTTTGCTATGTTGTTCTCCAGTAGAAGAATGCCGCTCGTATAACTTTTCCTCATGACAAGCGCACACAAGGAAAATTACTGGCTTTTCCTTATCTTCATTTACCGCTGCTCTTGCTTCGCTTCCCCATCTGCTGTGGTGACTCAGTAGTTGTGGCATTCTGCAGCTGAGTGCAAGGTCACAGGTGCTAATTCTAGCAGTGGCAGCCTCATTGCGATGGGGGCGAAATGCAAAGACGGTCATGTACTTAGGTTCGTGTTATATAGATTCATATTCATGTGCAAGTTAATGTCGAGGAAACCTATGTGATACAAAATTAATCTGGAGCCCTCCGTAATGGCATTTCCCATTGCCTCAATGTTGCTTGCTTTGGGATGTTAAAATCAAACACCTTGACTGATTTCACACGAAATCTTTTTTAGCACATTTTTATCGGAATAATGAATGTTTTCAGTGACACTACTGGGTTTTGAATGCTATATTATATAATTCATGCACTTAGCTTTTAGCAGAATGGCAAAAGGGACTTGTATACAGTGTCATGTGGAATGACTGCACATGCCTCTTTTTGAACATTTTAGGATGTAAAACATGCAGCAATAGGGACATTGCCATCAAACTGAAGAAGTGCTTTGGATCTCGTTCTCTTGTACTACTTGAGGCTTCAGTGCAATAATAATAAATACATGTGGTCCTTGAAGATGCCTGTTCACAATATTTTATGTTTCTCCCTGTTGGAATTCTTCGATGACACTTATAATGAAATTTGGCTGTATGTGCTTCTGCTCCTCTTCTCTGCAAAACATGAGTGTCCATGCTGGCTCCCACACAATTTCTGCTACCCTATAAGGCTTCCTCGAAAACATACAGCATGACGAGCCTCTACACAACTGTTAGTGCCATTGGTAATCTTTGCGCATCTCTGATTTGCTGGTTCCCCAAAACCTTGTTTTCCAGCCTTGACAGTGCTGTCATGCATCGGCCTGTGCCTTGTGCACATTGTTTATGAAGTACGGCTCATCATGGTGTCCCACGGAGAATCCAAGACCCTCTACCGGTGTATCAGTATTTTTTTGGTGGTCAGCTGGTGCATCTTTGGACTGTACGGGCGACGGCTGGCTCGCAGACTGTTCAGTCACCCTGCCTTCATCAAGGTATGGCACTTGGTTGACACACCAGATGTGCAGCTTTTTGCTCTTGACCTCTGTCTCAGATCAGCTGAAGCTGCAACACTACTACAGACTAGTATACCTGAGCTAACATGAAGGCTTGTCATTAAAGGGAAACTCCGACGATTTTTTGACCATGTCAAGGCAATGAAATATTTAGGTTCCTGAGACCTCCTTGTCAAGCGTCTGACAGTAGAATTGTTCAGCAAATTCGAAAATAATTTTAAATAAGCAAAAAATAGCAAAAATGTAACCGAAACCTGACCAGCCGAGCGAACCTCTTTGTGTGACATCACGAGTGTCCCCGGCAGGGAAGGCGCGCAACGCATGCCGGTCTTGCTCGCTGAGTGAACAACACCAGCGAAGATCAGATGCTCAGCTTATTCATGACCGTGCCGAATCTTTGGGTGACAATGTCAGCTGCACCAGCTCTTCAGATCTGTTACATATTGACGGTTATGATTCTGAATAATTCAATAGCCGCAAATAGCCGTTTGCATTCGCCCCCCACTCCACTAGAGCCAGCACCATGTGTTACATATCGTGCTGCAGCATAAAGACCAAGAGTAACCCTAACCACTGACTTAATACTTGCTGCTTGCTATTTTAGCTGTTTTACCCCTTCTCAGGAAAGCACTCCACATGCTTACTGTAAGATGCGGAGCACGAATTTCCGCATTTGTTTCCAGCAAGAACGCCGCGGTTCAAAGCACCACCCGGTGCATTTGTCTATATCGGTAGGACATACAGCGACCACTTGTCGTTTGCTTGAGATTTAATGCTAGCCACTCATTGATAACATCAATTAATGTCAGAACATATCAAAACAGGCAGATTTTGTGCATGTAAGCGTGTTGCGTCACTCTGAATTGTGCTGATACGAGCGACCACACACCTTCGAAAACACCGAGCGGGAGACCGTAGTACAGGAGCGTTGTTATGCTGCCTACTTATCATTCTTCATATTTTCTTCATGCACACAATATATTCTGTAAAGTAGACACAGATGATGACTTTGCACATATGATCATTCATTTAGAGAATGTGTAGTTTTCTCTCAGAAATGCCGATGCCAGTATTGACACTGTTGGCAGCTGAACGAGGCTGTTGTTTATGCTGCTGTATCGAAGGGGCCTACGCTCGCTGCCCATTTGGGATATGAGGCAAACTGTGCACCTCTAAAGCTAAATAATGAGTCTGCATGACAATGCATAGATACACCCAAGTTCGTAGTCGCATTTCATTTAGGGAAGTGTCAGTGAGTACGGCTGACAGCTTTCCATTGAAGATGGCAACGTAATGATGTCGATTCTGCTCCGTATCATTGCTTCTAGCTTTTGTGTGTGCACTGTACAAAAAGAGAAATGCTTTATGTCAAATCCGTATGGTCAAAAGTGAAGAACAGAAGGAGTTTTCTTCATCTTGATGGCTTAATTAGCTTCAGGTCAGTCACTCAAGTCTGTCAGCATTAGACGCATGAACTGTGACGTATACGTTTAACCTTGGCTGAACGCAGTCAGCATCGGCTCGAATTGTGTGTGTGGATGGCCGGGGCTGAAGTTCATGCAGCCAACAATGCAAAACCACTTGCCTCCCATTCCTTGCCCATCTACAGGGTACCCAACTCTTTCGACAGCAACTTCTCACGCCATGCACTAGCTCACGATCGTCGACTCCTCGTTGCTGTTGTCTGCATTATCCCGGCATGCTTTGCATGGAACACTCTCGATGTCATACGTAATGTGACCCTTAACTGAAGAGGAGGTGAGGTAGGGCGTTTGAGGCAGTTAAACTCATTTGTAAAAAATCTGTGCCACTCTCAAACCTGATTTTCTAAGAACATGACAAACGTGCTCAGAGGAATGTACCCAGCAAATTTCATTGAGAACCGTTGACATCGAAAAATCGCCGGAGTTGCCCAGTCTACCGGAGTCTAGCACAGAGGTTACACGTTGCAGCCTGTTTTGTATAACAATATATGCAATTTTATAATGTAACAGTAGTTATAGACCTCCTTGGCATTTGCCTAGGGCATTTGTGGTGCAGCACGTTTATGCACAATTATGTCAGAAAAGAGAAGTGCTCAGTGCTGCCTTCATGTGCTGGTATCTCTTCTGACACAGCTAATAAAAAAATAAGTAAGGGAGCAGGTGCAATGTGTTTTTGGGAACAGAATCATTATCAAATCTAGATGTTGACCAAAGATTTAAAAAAAAAATTTCATCTGTATCAAGAGACATAGGTGGTGACCTCCATGCAAGACTCGAGCACTGGTAAAGCAGAGCAAAGAGAAAAAGAATTTCACACAGAACTTTTTTTTCCAAATATACCAGTCTTTGTGTACATATATAGTATCATGAGCTTGAACCTTTGTGACTGCCTGCTTTCAGGACATCAGGATGCACTCCAAGACTTTGCTGAAGATCAACGCAGCAGTCCTTGCCATAATATTGGGAGCAGTATTTCTGGCTGTGAATGCATACAGTGCACGTGCCATGATACAGGGTGAAACGTGTGCGCTGATTGCTTTCCCACGTGGTGTTTGCACCTTGCATTTTCTTCTGCGTGTCATCTACTCGATCTTCTCATTGATGTGGCATGGTCTGGTGTGCATGGTTCTGGTGTCTGTTGCACGAACACATACCATAGGTGAGTGGGAAGTTCTTGGCCTGTTCCCATCTGGCCCTTCTGTTTGTTTCCTAACAGATGTAGCTAGCGTCTGCTAATGCAGAAGTTCCAGTTTGTAATTATAGGAGCAAAAGGGCTTTTCTTGAACTGCAAAGTTATCTTTCAGAGAAACCCGTAGAGGTTTCCTCTTTCTAGCTTCGTACTTCATTTGGGTGAATGACAAATTTACCTTTCTTGAACATGCCTCCACCTTTCAGGTTTCTGCAGAACTGATTTGATTATCAATGGAGTACTTACTTGAAAATCTTGTGTCCCATTTTTTTTCTAATTGGCTCCATAATTATTGTATGAAGCCGTAATTCCTCAAGTATGCTGCACATAATTACAGATCCTTTAATGTGACTATGTTAAAAATGTGAAAGATATTATTTGTGTCACTAAAACTGGTATCGCAAACAACTCAAGCGCGTGCCAGTCGGCATGGTGGCTCTCTTGGAAATGCAGGGAAACCTGCTTTCCCCTCTTGTCTAATTGATTACTGAATAGACCCAGCTTTCTGCAGCACAGTTATTGTGTATGTGTGTGCGTCAGTGGTGTCTGGTACCACGAGGCTGTAGCATCAGGTTTCAATGATGAGAGTAGTCTCCTGCTTCATGTCCAAAGCCACGCTGCACTTGATGCCTGTTTTGTATACAGTCAAACCTCGTTAACGCAAACTCGGTTAATTTGAAATCCTGTGTAATTCAAAGATTTTCTGTGGTCCCGTGTTTTCCAATGTAAATTTGACCAGATAATTTGAACCGGCGGTCTAGGCCAACCCAGTAAATTTGAAGATTTGGGGTGCTATGTGGCAATTCCCGATCCCCATTTCATCGCAAACCCGACGAAACGACGACCATTCGGAGCTGCGAGGCGATGACACGTAGCAATCGCGATTATTTATAGACGAAGCGACTGACCCGTAGTAATGCTAGCATAAAAATCAGTCCACAATATGCTCCGCGCGCCGCCGAAACGTAGTAGTTTTTGTCATGTGCTCTCGCCCCCCACTCCGCACGCGGTCGCAGCGTCAGCGCGTGTTCCGTGCCGCTGCCACTGGCTGCTGTTCGCCCATTCTCTCTCCGCACCTGCGGCGACGTGTGTGCGCATACCACCGCTCTGCGCTGTTTCTTTGTGTGCGGTGGTGAGGGTGTTGCAGCAATCTTGGTGTTCTTTTTTTTCTGAACTGTGCAGAAGTGCCACTGAGCAAAGATGCCAAAGTATCAGACTTTAATGCTGCAGCAGAAGTTCTGCTTGATCCAAGAAGCGGGTGAGAACATGTGTTCCAAGATCGAGTTGGCTGAAAGGCACAGCGTGCCCCTCTCGACGTTGTCCACAATATTGAAGAACAAGTCAAAGGTACTGGGCCTACAGCAAGACATATTCTTCGAAGCGGTCGCGAGTACGGGTTCCCACGTATTAAGATGCGGAATCAGCTTTACTTCGCTGGTTGTAGAAAGCAAGTGCAGCCCACCTTCCCGTCAATCTAACGATACTGCGGGAGAAGGCCAACGACTTGGCTCTACAACTAGGGCACAAAGAGTTCAGGTGTAGCAATGGAAGGTTCAGCCGTTTTAAAGAGCGCAATAATTTGACCTTCGTAGTTGTCTGTGGCGAGAGCGGCAGCGCAAACGAAAGTGTTGTCGACGACTGGAAGAAACACATTGGCTCCGTTGCTTAGCAAGTACGGTGCAGACGATGTGTACAACCTTGATGAAGCAGCCCTTTTTAACAAGATGCTGCCCACAAAAACATTCGCAGCGAAGGACACCGCAGTCAAGGGTTAAAAGCGGGCAAGGAAAGAATTACTGTTCTGTTCGGCGTGAAATTGTGCGGTAAACACAAGCTGCCGCTACTCATAGTTGGAATGAGTGGGAAGCCTCGCTTCTTTAAAAATGCACGGCTGCCGCCAAGGGATGAGCTTATCTACCGGCACAATAAGAAAGCCTGGGTCACAGGCGCAGTACTTGAATATTACGTTTGGCAGCTTGACCGCACGTTCATGGCCACAGGCAGGAATGTACTCTTCGTTGTTGATAATTGCCTGGTGCATTTCTTCCTCCGAACACCACGTCGATCTCGCATCCAGTAGACCAAGGCGTCATTCACCACAAGGAAGATTTACCGCCACCACCTGCTCAAGTGCAATCTCTTTTGCTACGACAATGGCAAGGAGTACTCCACTGACCTGTGTATGCATGGAAGCAAGTGGAACCCACTTTGATCATGTGGTGTTTTGAACACACTGGCTTCTTGAAGGAAAGCATCGTCAATGCTGATGCTGATTATTCATGTGCACCTGATGAAAAAGAAGCCGAGTATTGCGACTGCATCACTTCACTCTGCGCAGAGGATAGCGAATCCGGTGCAGTCAGCTTCGCCAAGTATCTGAACTTTGAAAATGATCAACAAACGTGCTACTCAGACTTGGAGAGTGAAGCTATCACTGATGCGACCATGTGCGATGACAGCGACGACGACGCTAACGAGCCTTCCCGAGCACTTGCTCTCGGGGAATTTATAGAATCGCTGAACGTTATCTGCAGTTTTGTTGAGTGCCACGGTGGAAATTCTCAAATGCTGCACGTAGTTGGCCAACTAGAAAACATGACCCTTGGAGCCTCGAACTACAAGACGCAGCAAACCAGCATCTCTGATTACTTTAAGTAATCCAAAGATAGCCGAATAAAGGTAGCACATTCCTGCAACGCAATTTTTT
Organism: Dermacentor andersoni; assembly: GCF_023375885.2. Taxonomy (NCBI): domain Eukaryota; kingdom Metazoa; phylum Arthropoda; class Arachnida; order Ixodida; family Ixodidae; genus Dermacentor; species Dermacentor andersoni. The sequence continues at coordinate 50,987,198 of NC_092817.1, read as the reverse complement.
GCCTGGGTTGTATTTTTTTTGTTTGTTCAGTTAATTCGAAAACCCGCTTAATTCGAAGATTTTTTGCGGTCCCGATGACTTTGAATTAACGAGGTTTTACTGTAGTTGTAGTAAAAGGTAGCATAATTAATATTTGTTGCTCAGGCTCCATAGCATAATTACAGGCTCAACAGCTGTCCAATAAAGACATAAAAAGAAGGCACAAATTTTGTGTCTGTCCTCCCTTAAAATCTCAGTAGTGATATTTGCCTGATTTGTTGATAGAATGATTGATTGGGTTTTGTGCACGGAAATAATTACTGCATTCAGGGCTTGAAAGTTACAGCATGAAGAAATGGTATGAGTGAGGCTAAAGACAATTGCAGGATGCACGAAACAGTACACGAGTGAAGTTATTGAAGCTTTCCTTATATCCACTAGTAAATGCTGCATAATCCAACCATCCCTCGCCCTATCCCAAAAAGATATTGAATATCTGCACAGGCACCTCACTAGATGTTTGTTTGTTTTCATTCTTTCTGCAGTTGGGCATATATAGTGCACATGTGGGCTTTATATTTAACTACTTTACAATAAAAAATAAATAGGACACCTTATTTAATCTTGCCCACATCATTTCTTTATGCTCAAGTTTCTAAGCCGTGATAAGTTCCAAGTATCTCAGCTTTCCATTCTCTTCTATAGCTGAGTTGTATGCGACTTCTTGCCCTGATTCTAAGTTATGCATATAATTGCCGTACCTACTCTCCAGTATAATGTCTGTTGCGTATGCTTGAAAACATTGTTCTGCATATTCTTTGATGCTGCATCCTAGTTAATGAAATGTGTAATAAGCAGAATGACTTTCCCGAACATTTCATTGTCCATTTTTTATGTGGCCACATGTAATAGAGATATAAAACAATACAGTGACCGCCTTCAGTGATGTGTGAATTCTAGTTAGCTTTGTGGGTCAAAGTGAAATTGAATTTGTGCTTATTCCCACCAAAACTAAGGGCGATGAAAGTGAGCAGAAATTCATTAGAAACAAGTAAACAAAATAACATTTTAGATGGAAAGCATTTCCTCGGGGCAACCTTTTATAACTGATTTATAAAAGTTGAGTGCTAAAAAAAAATTAGGGTGTGGAGTTCTATGTGCCAAAACCACAATCTGATTATGAGGGTTCACCTGGGGTTCTTTAATGTGCACCTAAATCTAAGTACATGGGCGTTTCACATCCCCCCCCCCCCTCCCCCCATTGAAATGAAGCCACCGTGGCTGGGATTTTATCCCATGATCTCGTGCTTAGCAGCCCAACACCATTTCCACTAAGCAACAATGGCAAGTGAAGAAGTGCTACTCTATACTAAAAGTCTTGCTAAAGAAAAGTGGTCTTCATGGCACTTTAAAAAATCTTTTCTTTTTCTCTTAGTAATAGATTACTAGAAAAAAGGCCCAAATTCTTGGGTGCATTGAGGGAGGTCATTTTCACCAGCCCTGTGTTATACATTTTTATTATTCACAACTCTGCTGTGATGTTGCACCTCTTTAGCTGATTACAAAGCTTCCTAATGCAAACATTGGGAAACTGAACATTTAGAATTGGCGGCTGTATATGTGCGTGAGCTGTTACATTTCCTTCTTTTTTTTTTTAAGCATTGACATTCACTTTCAGGTATACGAAGGTTCATCACGGAGCTCGAGGCTGATGCAGTGAACTATGAAATGTGTAATGCCAAGCAATATTATAGTTCTCCAATGACAGCTGAAGACATTTGTGAAGGTCAGTGCTTACATTGTCTCGAACTATTGTGCTGGCATAAACATGTTACCACAAGCATGATGCGGTGACAGGTTACAGGAATGATGGTGATGAATAAGCTATTTGAAAAAGATAGGTCTTTCGGCCGATTGAGAAATTGTTAGCTGTAAAGAATAGAGACTGAGGCTTATGAGCTCTTTGGATGGTTCTCCCGCCTCAGCTGTAGGACATATACTAGAGATGATTATTCGCTGCATAGGAGAGCTATGTTATTGTCTGCCATATTTGTCAGCATCCACTTGTCGTTGCTTCGTGGAGACATTGCAGCATATTCATATGGCTGACAGTTCGGTAGGATAGGGAAAATACTTTACCAGCTAAAGACAGATGAAAACAAGTTGAAAAAAAACAACAACATAAGACCGAGCAGTCAGCTGTATGTCAGTTTTTATTACCTGAATTAAAAAGAAGTAGAAAAAGGGAAACGAATGGTAAAAACAAAAGGTTTAGCAGGGAGTCAGTGAGATTCACAAGTTATATTTTTTAATTCTTTTTTTTTTCAGTGATGCATATCACCTTCTTTGTCCTCTTTGCAACACGACAGTTCATACGTGTGCATCTACTTGAAGTTTGTCTCTTTACTTAACAGAAAGTGTTTGGATTGAGAACAAGATGTCTGCGAGTGGCTCCTACGTTCCGGATGACTGCTACAGTCAGGGATCATCACGCAGGCATGTCCAGCTGAGAAGTTGCGAGGATGGCCCATGCATTTCAGTTCTCAGTGGAAACTACGATGCTGTGAGTATGTTAGCGGTTGACCTTCTTTCTTTAACCTGTGCTTTCGGCGTCCTCACAGGTTCAGGATTAAGAAAAACATGTTGCATGGAGAAAAGAGCATAAATGCTCATCCTATTAGCTTCTCTGTGATTTCACGCTTTTCGGCGTCGAAAACTATTTAAGTGTGAACGTGACCCAGCATGAGCTAATCTCTGTATAACTTGCATGGCTTATGTGTATGTACATTGTAAAGAACAGTGAAGAACGGATCTGGTTTTAGTAATTATTCTGTGCTAGAGATGGTTAGGGCAAGGTAATACACATCTTCCTATAAATTACAGAAGCAATATAGCCATTGATGAACATTAGTTAGTCGAATGGAAAAATAATGAGACTGACAGTAACATTTATATTTGTTGATTTGTAGCTGAAAGGGTGCTTGTCATTTAAAAAGAAACCACAAAATTAGAAAATTAGAAACCACAAAGCTTATGACTTTAGCAGTATTCATATGCTACGAATTAGTTGAACTGTAAAAGTTCAAGAACTCAAGAACTGTTTGGAACAGTTCTTGAGTTACATCTATATAGTTCTACATATAAACATTGCCTATCATTATAAGTAGGTTGAACTATACTTGTATAAAAGAAATTTAAATGCTCGTAGCTTACCCAGTTCTTGGATAGAGGGCAATAAGTAACTCACACATGGTCGCCCTTACCTTTCCTTTGATTTGGAAGCTCAAGTTTGTTGTAACCCTTATTGATAACTAAATGTTCTGGGGGTGTTTGTGCCAGTTACCTAAGAATTGGGGTCAGTCTTTTCCTGCGTTACATACTATTGCATAGCAAAGAAATGTAGATACATGTTGCTGCAGTCCTTCTCTCTTTGTAGGTTTTCTGTGAAGAAATTGCCACTGTAGTGACATTATATTGTGCTGAACACACCAGTCACTTTAGTCGCTTTTGATAAATGCAGAGTTAAAAGTAGTGCTTCTTTTCATATTTCTCTTGATGCTCAAAATTTATCGGACCGTTGTCCCACTTCAACAACAGTTACAAAAATGATTGATTTCAATCCAGGATATCACAAGATCAGCAGACCTGAGTGTGGCCACCTCTCGGGCACCTCGAAGCTTGTCAATAGCTGAAATACTTCACGTGTACTGGAAGGTGTCGGTAAGTCCTTTGCTCCTGACAGCAGGGCCAAAAAACAATTTTTCGTTGTAGTTGTACAGAGATGCTTAACCGACGTTCACTACCGTTATTTTCCCAGTCTCTCTGTTTTGTTAGTCTACCATAATATTTTGCTTTTGAGTATGTTGCAGCTTTGCACATAGGTTACAGGTTTATTTAGTGATTACGTAATGCTCTGCTTATGTGGGAATCTTGAACATGGTTAAACTGAATTTCACTTGTGGCGTACTGCAGTTATGCAACTCTACATGAAAAATAAAATTGCAGGTATTGCCTTAACCATGGCAATTCAATATCTAGACACTGTTAGCTTTTCTTCGTAACTGTGCATGACTGCAGTAGGCTGTAACTGAGGTTCAGCTTAATTGTTGGTCAGAGTGCCCGTGTAACAAGGTTTTAAGGAACGCTAAATTAGTCTAGACCGATAAAGTATTCTTTTGAAACTCATTTTTCATTAATCTTGCAGTAAGTGTTTGATTATTGGAGAGAAAAAAATTAAGGCTAAACTTCCATTTCTTGAATTTTGTGCTAAAACCCACACCGGTACGTCAGCTTAATTTCACTTATCTCAAAGTATTTTCTCATATTTAGGCTGTTGCGGTGCAGAAGAAATTATAGTACCTTGATAAGATCAGCTTTTGGCCCCTCTATTATAATATGTAGCTAATCTCTACTGATAAAAAGTTAACTGCGCCCGAGCAGAGGCGGTCAAAATCCATGACGTCATGGCAAGCTGGTGTGGGAACCTCAGTTTGGCACCACCACCTGTGTTTCGTTTGTCCATCTTTTCTGGCACTGCAGAAGCATCCGTTACTAGTTCAGTTTATTTTTCTCTCTGTTTTAAGGGGAACCTTGCCCATTCCAACTGGAAATTTTCGTTACACACAAGAAGTCATGAAGTGCTGCTTACAGACCATTTTACTGCAATAATTTACTGCAGTTTACAGAAGCACCGAGCACCGTCTCCTTCATTTTTTCTTCTTTTTGCTGAGCAGCGCATTTCCAGGGGCTTTATTGGGCATTCTTTATTGGATGGCTTTAAGTTGTGTGTCATAATTACTTACATTGTGGGCAGTGTGTCTTATGTAGAGCCATTTATACATGTGACCTTGATTCTTTGGCAGGAGGCAGGGCTTCCTCGAGAGAAAGGGTGAACTGGCTTTGGTATGATATTTCAGCAGTTTTTGTGGCTGTGCAACAGTGGTTTGATACTTGACAGACACGATCGTCAGAGCATGATCTATGTACTGGTCTTTTTTTCTTGCAAGGCCAGAAACTGGTGGGACGCCCTGTGGGTCTAAAAGTGTTTTTTGCATTCAGCCCCCATTGAAGTGTGGCCTCTGCAGCTGGGAATAAAACGCACAACCTCGTCTTTGGCAATTGAGCAAGCAGCCACTGTGGTACTTCCTATTTCAACCTATATTTGTATTCTGTGCGTTCCGTCTTACTACTAGTGCCTGACTTGCAACGACACCAGAACTCACTCTGGTAACTTTTCGTGTCACATAAGATCTCTGTCTCGTGTAGTGTTGGTTCATTGCTCCCATTTGGTCCGTTTTTAGTGCCGGCTGCGCCTGACTGGGCAAGCCCTGCAGCGCTGGGTGGGCAGCCTCATAGCCCTGGTGGTGTTTTGGTGCTCGTCCCAGTTGGTCACCTGGCTCAACCACTCGCCTACCGTCTGGGAGGTGGTGCAGTTTGTCTGTCCGCTGACCCTGCTACTTGTCATCACTTCCTCCATTGCCGAGGTCAACTTGGAAGGTTCACGCATGATCAAGGTGACGACAGATAACAGGATGTTGGAAGGATTGCCAAGTCATTCCTTGTTGTGGTACTGGCATGAACTACCCACAGAAAAGAGTGTGTGGCACACATAGTTGTGTGACCTACTCTAAATATGTGAAAGAAGTGAAAGGATAGGGGTGTCCTGTGGCATTCCGATCTAAGATGTGCAAGCCAGAATGGCACTCTTGCATGACCTGATCTGGTTCCTTCCTTGTTGCCTCAAAATATGACGTAATATTGAGGAAAAGATTTAGATAAAAAAGGCGACTTGGGCAGTTTAAATTTTGGAAAAACAAAGAGCAATATAGTTAAACCTCATTGGAACAAAATTGCATCTGACATGAAAATGCCTTTGTTATATCCGATATTCATAATCACATATTCATTAGAATCATTACATGCTGGTGTAAGTGAGAAACATCTTAGATGTATGTTGCAGTAAATCTGACAATTTATTGTATCCATTACACTATATCTGCATTCTTATGCCAAAGTTGAAATGTGCATCGGCATTGCTACTTCGTGGAATTTTTTGCTGAAACATTCTGCTTTTTAAATGGACAGTAAATGCAAATAAATGTTAGGTCTAGCTGATTGTTGTACCTTGGTCCTGAATATCTCTCAACATTTTTTTCTTCACCAAGAGATGGCATAGTGGTTGAAAAAGTTCTGATCCATGTTGATAGATTGCTTGACAAGAACAGGCAAGAATTAGGGGTGTATGAATATAAAGATAGTTGAAAATGAATTGAATATGACTGCAATAGTTTTATATATCAAATCGAATACTGAATAACGATATGCACATGCATTTATTAGCAAGCTTGGCGATATCCGATGTTCCAACATGTTGGAACATCGAAATTACATTGTCAACAGTAAAAAAGCACACTAGCAAGCCATTATACTAAATGATTGTGTGTTTCGCTCATGTTAACTTGAAAAATTGAGTGATCCCACTAGATGTTTGTTTTCGCCAGCCAGTGCCTTACTATACAACATCAAATGCCCATAAACTTGGAGGAATTTGACCCTGTGCCAGTTGTGAGCAATGAGCAGCGCAAAAGCTGCACTCACATCCAACCTGAATGAAGTGGTGCTGTGCTGTTTGCTATGACCATTGCTTAGAAAGTAACTGCATGAAGATTCCTTTCTTTTTCCTATTCTGTAGACTTTTGTTAATTTGACTCCGGTTAATTTTGTTTTTCGGTTAGTTCAATCCTTGCCAAAGGTCCCAGCAGGGCGCCCATGCATGTATATGGGCCCAAACTTTAATTATTTCATCCTAAAATTGGCCTTCGCCAGATAATTAGAACTTGAACAGTTGAACACACATCAGCTCCTGACAAAAACACATTTTCAGTCTGCCCTAGGAAGATTTTCAAGCAAAAGTGGTAGCTCACAGTGTCTGATGACAGTATTTACGTGATTTTAACGCGTACTTTCTTATTTTCTGAAGAACAGCTGCCGTAAATTTCCTGCGCGGTGCAATCGGACACAATAACAAAACACTGCGAGACGTTTGTATGCTTTACCGCATAACACTAAAGTGTTGCGGCGAAGCTGATCTTTGTACAACACATATTTAGATGCTTGCTCATTTTTCTTGCTACAAAATTGGGTGCACGTTAGATTTCTACCTTGTTTAGTAGGGTTAATGACATTTGTACGTTAGTTTTTGCTTTGGACACTTGGAAATTGGCCATGTGTTTGAAACGGAGGCGTGTTATAATCGGGAAAATACTCCCAAATGAATCAGCACTGTGTTCATGTGTTTTTCCTGTAACTCGACCAGCCGGATAAGTAGATCGATTTCGTCCGTCCCGTCAAGGTTGAATTAACGGAATCGAGCTGTATTTTATGCCACATGTAAGCAGATCGTCTGCATCACACCTTGTGCAGCAAGGCCCTTCTGTGTTTTTCCTTCAGTGTGAGACATCTGACAGACTCATTGTTGTAGAGGCATTGCATTTGTAAGAATATAGCACACATGCCAATATAATGTGAGGTAGTTTGCATTATGCCACCGGAAGAAGGGAGAGCGCGCCCCCAATCGCACGAAAAAAAAAAATGTTTTGAATATAACTCCAAGTAAGCATGTGTAATGCATCCGTACTCAATAGAATAGCGCCTTTTACATACCACGATGCGCGCAGGCTTCGTGGCAATGTCCATCGCCTATGAGATCTGTACTACAAGTTCCACTTGGGCGCGTATTGCCGTAACTAATCCGCTATCGCTCTATTTTGAAATATTGTAACAGGCGTGCCGTATGCTGCACAGAGGTGCAACATGGGCATGCGGTGGGGAGCTGGCATATATGCACAGTGAGGCCACGGGGACGGGCATTGCGGCGGAGGATCGGCCCATTGGACCTGTACTTCATGAAAGAGCGTTCCTATTTCAATTGATTCTATTGCGTAATCGCTCCCAACCCCTTTTTGTTGCGCATTAAGTGCACCTTCGCTCTCCGCAAATCCCTGCTACTTGCCACTGGGAGGCTGGCTTTTCCGCAATACTTAGGAGTTTAGTGGCTGAGCGCGCTTTACAGGTGAATTTTTGCCACCAGGATGAAATTATCACAAAATTCATCAAAACATCAGACATATAATCTTAGATTACATAGAAAAAAATTCTAAGAACCGTGTTTGGTCCCGCACAGCCAGCAATATATTCTGTTTTTTTCTAATATTTGTATCCAACCGAATAACCAAAATTCTTGAATAGCTTATTTTCTATTTGAATAGCAATACCAAAGATATAATATTCGAAATTTTCGCATTCTCGCACACCCATGGCGAAAATATGTTCCAAGCGTATTGTTGAGCTACCGTATTTGCACAATTTTAACGCACACCTCTCTTGAATAAAAATTGCATTGGAATTTACATACGCATTACAATCTTAACTAATTTTACTCAAAATCAAAAACTAAATTGATTCTTCTTAAAGAAAGAAGAGCTCAATGTAAGGTAGCAAGCCACACTGCCATTGAATGGATGTTTTTTTTTATGGTTTGCGCTGGTTTGCGGTTGCCATTTTCCAGTTTCCTGTAAGTGTGGCTTTTCTAATGCATTATTAGTTAGAACTGAAGATTACTTACTCTCTGTGGTCGGTAGACAGCAAAAAGGAGGTGTCATCACACTGCGATATCGACTAGCTGCTAAGATTCAGCTGTGTGCGCATCTGCGTGCCTTTGTACGTTCCATAACATAGTTTCAGCATGGCACGCATCAACTCAGGTTTTGTTACTTGATATGTGTGGTAGAATCGGCACCAAGTTATTTTTTGGGGTATTTTGGCGGTAATATAAGTGCACATTACAATCGGGGGCTCAGTAGAATCGTGCAAATATGGTAGTTGGATCATTGTAACAGCAAATTGTGCCAAGGAACACAAGGGACAAGAAAGGAGACGGGAACAATCACGAGATGCATTAAGTGTCCTGATCTTTTTTCTTGTCCCTCATGTTCTTTGGTGCCATTTTCCAAAAGTATGTATGACCACGTGTTAGTACAGCGCTGTGATCATGTGCTTGCCAGACACAGGGTGAAATAGAGAGGATGCTGCACTACTGCAAAGAGCATTTACACAGCAATGTGTGGATGGCTTGTGTCAGTGTTCCAGAGAAAGGTCCAGTGAACTTAGCAAGACCCTACTTTAGGTTGATTCGCAATGTAGGTATACTTTTATTATTAGTATTTGACTACCATTTACGAATTGTGAATGGGACATAACATGTGATCAGATTTATATGTTCTCAATAGGGGTGTCACTGCTGTCCTACATTTGTTATTTTATTTGCAAAAGCTCCATGCAAGGTGAAACTGAGAATTTGCATAATTTGGAGCAGTCGTTTATTATCTTAGCTTGACATAAAATTTGCCTTCAGGCGTCCCTTAACATGGATGGCCTGCACTTTCATTTAATAATCGGGTATTGTGACATCTGCACAGATCTAACAATCATTTGCAGTGACCATGTATTTAAAATGCTGCCTACAGTGGACTCCAAGTAAGCAAAACTCATTTAAATGGAAATTCCAGATAAATGAAACGAGGGTGCTAACATTGGTTGGCCACCCATGGGCACAGAGTTTATAAACTTTGTTTAAATGATATGCTTTTTGTTGTTAACTCTGGCTAAACTAAACTGGACTAAAACTGCTACCTACCTTATAGTGCATTTCACCGTCAGTGAAACAAGAAAAGTCTGAAAACCATATCAAATGGTAATGAATAGTTCAGGTAGTAGTGAATAGTTAGGGTGGTAGTGAATAGTTAAGGAAATCGAATCCATCACACAGTTGCAGGCAAGTTAAGGCAAATTACATTGACAAAGCTGCAGCAGTGTTTCCACCATGATGGCTTCACTAGGCGAGAAGGGATCCCTGAGGAGGAAGAAAATTAAACTACATTCGGGTTCCCACTACTGCTTTGTTCACTTTAGATGATGCCTTTGTTGCCTGCTCTGACAAGACCATTGGGGTACTATTATCACATAAGTTCGTGGTGAATTATTCGAGTGGTGATGACATATTAGGTATTACTGTTCCAGTGCATATTACTGTTTCACATCAGACTGCAAACGATGCAAGTTCAGAGTCTCCAAGGGCTCTTTTGAACACAAGCGCTGCACAGAGTACTTAAAGCTTTTGCTCGTGAACACTTAGCTTGTAAATAGTGCAAAAGAAGTTGTGATATTATAAGCATAGTGAAATGATGTCTGTTTTCTTCCACCTGCAGTAAAATTAGAAAGTTCATTGTCTTTCAAGTAAAATAATTATTATTGATTTTTGTATCCTTTGCCCAAACAGAGCTTTGGATAAACAGAACTCCTTTTTTCTGCCCTTTTGTTCTGTTTAAGCGAAGTCTGCTGTAGTTCTTAACCGCTGACTCTCTGTATTGAGTGTGGAATGTTATGAAAAGTGGAAAGAAGTCGCAATGACCAGTGTGTACGAGTAATGTTGAGGCATATTGCTTAGTGTTGGGCTTAGGTAAAATAGTTCATGCTGTGCCTTTACCATTGCATGCTTCATGCAATATCTTTGTCTCCTCTTGCAGTGCATTCGTCCAACTGAGGAAAGACTCGCAATGATGAATTTTCTTTTAAAAGCACCCATTCAACTGAGCGTGAGTTATTTTGTCTGTACACTACTGCATTGTAGTATCAGTAAGTATTGGAGGCATGTCACGCAGTTGAAGTGAAAAAGAAAAAGATGCGAAGTGCGGGATGTAAAATTGGCTGTCATTGCTTTGTGCTGTCATGGTAGGCTTTACAGTTCGCTGCCAAATTTAGTAACTTCTGTTGCAATAAGTTATTACAGAGTTGGAGAAATTGCTGAAGTCTGCTTACTCTTATGTGCATGTCTAATGTGTACGGAACAAATCTTCACTCGAGCCAGACTTGCTGCACAGTCATATCGAAAACATAAGTTGTGAAATATTATCACTGCCTGCACTACTTGTCATGGAAGAGTACATCCAGGCTTACATATTCTTTGTTCTTCCTTTCATTTCGTTAGGGGGGGGGGGAAGCATTCCTGTATATTCTGTTTCATGCAGTGTGGTTGCTATGGGGTTTTCTTTTTGTTTTTTACAAAGGATCGTTATGGGGTTTTTATAAGAGAGTACCGTATTTACTTGTGTAAGACCCGGACCATCTTTTTCGGAACCTTGGTAGGGTGTCAGGCATATGACTACCTGCTGAAACCCTGGTCACGAATGGTGTGCAGAATAATACAAAAACTGGCTATGCACTAAAGGCCAAACCACACATACGCTTGCCGGTGCGCCTGCACATGCACAGATGGTGCGGGATTGGTTTTACGCGTCTAAGCGTGACGCAAGCACGGATGTCGGTTCCAGACAGATATCGGGCTCTAGCTAGCTACCCTGCGTTTCCGTGTGCCTGGTTATGCAGCTGTGGTGTGGTCATGCGAGAATCTGCTTGTTCATTGCTTTTTGCGTTGGTCTAATGGCTATAAAAATAAAACAGTTGCATTTATCAATGTTTAAAGGGACACTAAAGCAAAGCAATAAATCAGTTTAGACTAATGAAGCATTGTTTGAGAACCCTGCAGGCAGTCATTTCAAAAAAATATTTTGATTATTAGATGAGAAAATGAAGGTCCAAGTATCACTATTTGAATTTTGCACCAAAACCCCAGCGCCAGTACGTCACTGTGACATCAGGGATTCCAAAATATGTTTTCGCATTTGGGCCACGTTGGCTGAATAAAGGTTCCCGAAACTTGCCATGTTTAATATTTGGTTCCTTTAGAACACAATGTAGTCGATCTGTACTGCTATATATAATTAGTAGGCCCTAGAGGATGCCATCAAAATGCAAGACGTCACAGCCCCCAGGTGCGGGAACTTAAGCAGGTGTCGCCACCCGTATTTCGTTCTTGTGCTTTTTCTGGCTTACCAAACATCTTATCGTTGTAAGAGTGGTGTTTTTGGTGTTGTAGAACGGTAATTTACTGATGCAGAAGAAATCATTTTTCACTTTAGTGTCCCTTTAAGCATATTAAAGCACTGTCAATAATGAAGCACAAGGCAACGTATGTAAAATTGTCCATCAGTTAGTCTAGTGGGCGGCATCTCTTGTAGGTGGAAACTGCCATTCCTTCTAAGGTGCAGCAAATGCAAGGCACGCAGGCGCAAGCTTGTGTGTGTCTGCAAGCTTACATGTGGTCCCGGCTCAACATACATGTTTGTGCACTGTTCACGAATAATGAAGTTACACTTCATTTTTCATGGATTTCGCTCTCGATGCTGCTTATGAATTGTTGCAGGTTCTTGCTTACCTCATTCCCGGCCACGGCGGCCGCATTTCGATGGGGGCGAAATGCGAAAACACCCGTGTACTTAGATTTAGGTGCACGTTAAAGAACCCCAGGTGGTCGAAATTTCCAGAGTCCTCCACTACGGCGTGCCTCATAATCAGAAAGGTTTTGGCACGTGAAACCCCATAATTTAATTTAATTTTTTTGCTTACCTCATTGGTGCACTTGCAAAGGTGGTTGTCCTCACTGCCATCCATGCCTGTTAGCTATTCCAGCAACTATAATACTTTTAGCGACGGTACCAGCTGATACCGAACGCTATGCATTCAAGGTGCAGTTTTAGGGAAACAATTTCCTTTTCATATTTCTGACCTTGAAAGCAGGGGCTGTGGGTTTGGGAAATGCGTTATATTCTGGTTTGTATATATTACCTGTTCTACCAGGGTCTTTATTAGAGTGTGACAGACTACGCTCTCTTTCATTTCTAGACATTCGGGTTTTCATTGAGCTATGGCACTATTATGACTGTCGTTCTTGGCGTGCTCATGGCATTTGCTTCGAAGCTCATAATTGTGGAAATCCAAGCCAACACAGGCTGATCTTGTGTCTCAGCACTGTCCATGAAAGATTGTGGGCAGAAAGAGTGGTAAGTCTTTTATTTTGTAGTAACTTGAGTATGTTGATGTAGACATGGCATTTTAAACACTGTGCATGCACAGGGCTGTCAATAAGTCGATGAACAAGTTTTTATGGGATGGCTGATATGTCTTTTGATAAGAAGTCCTTTTTATTTTCAGAAAGCAGACTGAACTATTCAATTGTACATTTAAATTTGTGTGTCACTTCTGTGCCAATTTGCAAGCACCACACTAGGGAACAAAGCAGAGGACTAGAAGGTATTTCTTGGTTTTATTAATGCGAAAGTATTGTATGCCCCATGAAGAAGAAAATCTAGCATTCGGTGTTATAATTTGATGGTACCAAAACCCACGTGACCAAGTAATGACGTCACATTCCTGGCGCTGGAACTGCTGCGGCTCACACTGTGAAATGCCACGGAGAACAGCCACGATGCCGGATAGGCGCCATGGCCCAAACCCAAAAAAACAACCTGGGGCGCCCCATAAATTGGATTGAGGTGGATTAAAGCGGATTAAGGTTGGTGTAAATTAGGCAAGGTGGATTAAGGTGGAGATTTAAATTAAGTTGATAATTTGGACAAGTCCTCATGCTCTTGCATCCAAATCACTTAAGAGGAGACGCTACTCGAAATAGTAACTTATTTTTTATTACTTGTACCAGACGTCTGAAAACTTATAATGCGAAAAAGGGGTAAGGCATGCAGACCCGGACACAATATAAGTGGACAACATGAACACCGACTATCAACTGAAGGAAACACTGCGGTGAAAAAAGAAAAAAAGACACAAAACTCCAAATTCAGTCAATTATAGAGTTTTCTATGCAGATCTTAAATATGGGATTACTTTTTGTGTAGCTGTGTGATGCATAACGGCAAAATATAGTCATCTTTGTGAGCACTTTTTTATGAACTAAATTTTCACAAAAAGAATTGTGCTGTATAGCTTGGTTAGCTCTTTGTAGATCACAAAGTGCCAATATCTAGCCAAACAGTGTGTGCAACTATGCAAAACGATTCGAGCATTTTAACAAATTTTTTTTCTCGATTCCCTGAAATATAACCTTGTACTCTTACAACTACTGCTTGGAGATATTGCAAATTCAAGTAGGTATCAGCACTGTAGAAATCTTCAAGAGTATGCATGCGAAATTTCATTAGTATAAGACTATTATAAATGTACAAAGTTATTTTCCTGTGATTGTGGAAAAAATTAGTTGAAGTGTCCTAATTTTTTTTCATAGTTGCAGTAATTTTAGATGCTCTTTGAATAGATATCAGCACTTAGCAGTCTACAAGGAGCTAAATAAGCTACAGTGCAATGCTCTTTATCAAAATTTATTACATAATAAAGTGCCCGTGGAATCACTCTATTTTGCCATTGTGTAGGACATAACTCAAGAACTATAGCGGCTACACAGAAACTATTTACATATTTGAAATCTTCTTGTAATGCTCTCTAAGTGGGTGGATCTTCAAATCTCTAGTACAAATATTTAAAAGATGCATTTTTGAGGAGAGTCTCCCCTTAAGGATACTTAAGTGATTGTCAACTTTTTCCTTTCCATATACATAAACTCTGCAGACTTCTCTTAATTCGACCCTGACAAGACTTTGCAAGTTGGTTGAATTATCAGATGAATCAAATAAAGAGAAAAGGAAAATATTGCCGGTATTTTCCGTCACGTCATTTAATCTCTTCAGCATTAGAATATGTAAAAGCATCCCATTATGATGCTTCTGCTGCGCTCAGACATGCTCATAAAGTAAACCTTGCAACCCTCATGGTCATCACCGTTGATCACAAAGCTGTTCGAATGCTGCAATGAGATATCTGCACTCCATAAATATTGAGCATTTTTAGAGACCTATATTACATGTCAAGACGTTGCATTGCAAATTGGTTATAGTTTTCATTATCGAAGGTGTCATCAAACATGTTGTGCCTTATAACCCTTGAAAAAATTGTGGTCCATATTTCACTTTCTTTTTTAAAGCTCCAGAATGAAGGGTACCAGTGGCCTTGAATCATCCTAAGTGTTGCTGTTGGCTGAATCTCTGCGTGAAGTACTTGGCAGCTTTCAGGCAAACAGCATCATGTTGACACCGTGTCAAGAAGAATGGTGCAATTTTCACATGTTTTAGTGGTTGCTCCTGCAAGCTTATATGATGGAGCTTGTGATATATTTCAGAGATTTACCTGTTTACTATTTTAGCTGTTTACTCTCATGCATTGTTTTGATACATCACCTCTTCGCTTGCCTATATGCTTCTGGTAGTGGAGGTCTGGGTGAAGCTTTGCTGAAGTTATATACAACAGAGATACAAAAAAAAAGGTCCCTACTATATCAGATGTTCTTTGCACAATATTTTCTCTTTTGACAATGTCCTGCTATCATAGAGCAGTTGTATGTGTGCAGACCAAATTGAGCGCCTTAAGTGCACTACACTGATGCAAAATGTAGTGAAAACTCAGCAGCTTCTTGCTTATGCATGATGGCATCTCTTACGTATAGCTCACAATTTGTGTTTTTGATCTGTCTGGGAGGAACTGCTTCATTTAAATGAATTCTGTGGTTATTTGAATTGCAGTGCTATCAGTTCATCAGCGTCACAATTAATTGTGCAGCACTGGTAAACAGAACAAAGAGGCACAGCAGACGATAGACAGTGCTGTGCGTAGTCTGCTCTCCCTGTTTGTCCACTGTACCTGTACTGCACAGTTAATCATAATAACAAGCCCGATCACTGCATTCATAAGTCAACCTCGACTAGAAGTTCAACTCTACTCAAGTAGAGGGCAATGCTGCCCCCTCGATTGAGGACCTTGTGCTTCAATAATGTACCTCAGGGATAATTGTGATGAGTCACTTGAAAAGTACTTCATGGCCCCAATGCATTTTAGCAGGCACTGAGAGGGCCTGGTTATGGAATTTTAGCTTGGGAATCTTCAAGAAGCACATTATTTAAACATTGTGACTGGAGCTCTTTAGTCACGCCGATTATGAAAGTCCTCATAGACTCAAATGTTTCAAAACCTGGACACAGTGATCAACGACCAGCGTGACGATGGCGATGGGGGGGGGGGGGGGGTTAATGCTGACTGCCGAGTCACCTATGGACAACAATATAAACTATGAAACAGCACTTTTTTAACAAGCGCAACAAGAAATTAATGTCTCGGCAGGCACTCAAGCAAAACTAGGTAAGCTGTATTTTTCAACAGGAGCTTTCTTCAGCCAGTTTAGTAATTTCATAGCAAGCAGTGGTGGCACGCTAGTCTAATAAACAACCTCCCCCAGAAAGGTGCCTGACATTGTACAGAGTTTGACATAGACGTTCGGAGTTGGTGTGTTTAAAGACCTCGGGCTGTGACCACTTAGGACAAGGTGCAGTGCTGCCCTCAGCTTTATGCAAACTGAGATAGAGTGTGGGGGAACGATTAAGATTATGAAGGCAAGCATCAAGCCCACTCTGGTGATGTCAGAAGTTCCACAGCTTCTGTTCCTTTTATCGTGAAACATTCCACTATGCCTTATTACTGATGAGTGAAATTTTTAGTCACTGAGTGATATGAAGTTCACTCCCTGCCATTATACAGTAGAATCTCGTTAAACAGAACCTCAATAGACCACAGATGCATTATTCCAATAAACAGGAGTTCTGTTTACCAAGAAAGATGTGCAGTAGTGCAGTACTTTGCTCTATCATACACCCTCTTAATACTGTTGTCAGAAATGTTCAGCATTAAGAAGTTAATGTAGCAGCTGGTTTAAATAAACAAACAGAAAACAACAAGGTGCCTGCCACTTAAAACATTATTCTGCGACCAGTATAGTCGCTGACCAATAATTCGGACTCAGCGGGTACTGCCTGCAAGTCGAACTAAAAGTAAAAAATAACGGATTCCCCACAAATTTAGTTACTTAATAGAACAAGAAAAAAGGTTTCTAAAGGCATTGCTATGCGCACATATGCTTGCCTGCGGCCTGGTGAGTCTGTATCCTTTGATTGTCGTGCTGTCGCTGCAGATAGACGAAATCATGGTTAATGCATGCACCAAGTCCGCATCCTCTGTCAACTTTTAACAGAAGTCGACTGCACTTTGATAGCCGAATGATAGCGGGGTTTTTCACAACATTAATTTTAAAGCGCTTCCCTGACTTATTATCCACCATCGTTCGCATAAACATCGAGGGTGGAATTGCCGCAATTTGAAGCTGCTTGATTCTGAGCAAAAAATACTCACAACAGCAACTGCTTTGGTATGTAACATGCAAATTTATGCCCTGGACACCCAATACATGCCAAGTGTCCAGCAAGAATGGCTTTCTTCACAGATCGGTACTAAAAAAAAATGCTATTAGAGGTTGATTCTGTAGTTCTGTTTAAGGAGACTTGCGAATATTTTGGTTCCGATTAAGGCAAGTTTTTTTGCATCATTCAAATACAAAACCAACCAACTGGTGCGCCTATTGTTCCGCCCAATCAGCAATTCCACTTAAGCAATTTCTGTTTGCTGAGATTCTACTGTAGTGGTAAAAGACATCTGCATGCACATTTCGTGTGAGCAGTGAAATGTTCTGGTTCCTGGCTCTTTGTGTACTACTTGAATGTCAATCATTGTAAACATTGTTGACTCACGTGTGTTTCGCTATTCACATATTCATGTTTCACTTGTCCAAGACAGTATGCTCCCGCCCACTTAATGTTTAGATATGATCTGCAATGCTCATGATAAGGCAGCAAATCACTTGACCGCATAATTTTTTGTTTGTGGTATAGTGATGTCTACTAAGTGCAAAGAGATCCACCGTGTGTATTTTCCTGTGCTTTCCATTTGTTCCTAATGCCATTATGGTTCCACCGTATGTTTTATAAATGGCATTATTTTGTAAGTTGTATACAAAAATAAAATATACAGGACAAATGTGTTGCATAAATATGTTTATTGCTATACAAGAGTAAATCCCTGAGCTTGCTTAGATGCGCAAATTTATTTCCTCTTAATCTCTTTAAAGCGTTTTTTTTTATTATAGGTGCCATTTTAGAAAACAGCCCAATTTTTTATTTGCTGTGTACATACAATGGCACTGAAAATGTAAATGTGTGCAGTACCTTTTTTTTCAAAAGTCCTGCCAGCAGGTCTCTAGGAAGGTAGGAATGGTGCATCAGAATAATTTCATAATTGATTTGAGATTTATATTTACTGGCATATGCATGCTATTGTATCAACAGTGACTGTCACATTTTGTTAATTGGTTATTAATGCGATAAGTAGGAATTGAAGCACAGAAGAATTCTCCCAATGACTTGCATACCTTGAAATTTAGAATTGTTGGGAAATACAGAGCTAAAGTTGATGCTTCAGTAGTGGTCAATATAAAAGGATGGTAGGATTTCATATTTAGGTATAGTTCATAAAGCGCAGCCGAAACTGCATTTGACGGCACTGCTTGCATGCATACGTCAGATTCACATGGCCATTTGAACCTTTTCTGACAGTTTTTTCTGCTGTGTACAAATCACTCTTGGAAGTACAGACATATTCATACTCCGCCACTTTACATGCTTCCTAATATTAGGCAGTGGTGTCATCAGAAATATTGAACGAATATTAGCATGAGCTATTTGCTGTATTCAATATAAAAATAGAGCAATCTCTTTACAGCAATACTCTCATATTTTCAATGTTGTAGAAACTCTTCTACATGCTTCTCCCACATAAAGTTATGACATTTAGCAAGTATGAAACCTCGGAAACGCTTGTAAGGTATTTTATACTGAAGTTAGTCTCAACAGCCGGACCTGGTGTCATTGACATTATCTTGATCGTCATGACACAGAGAAAATTGTGCTGTGTTTGCCAACTTTTATTTGTGATAAGTGTGGTTCTTTTAATGCAAGAAGCACGTGACAGACATTTGACAACTTTGAAAATATGTCACTACTGCTGTAATGCTTCATATTACAATTTCTCGAGTTTTCGATGCTGCTGCTTCCTCTAACAGTAAAAGCCACAGAAAAGTGCACTCTTACTCAGTTTCTTTAATTTGGCACGATAACATTTCGGCACATGACTGCCATGTGGGGCGATTCCGCAGGCAACAGGGGAGATCATAGTTCTGTGCACTGTATCGTGAGACAACCTTAGGAGTAGTGTAATGCTCTGCGTTTGCTCCTCTGCATGTGTGTTGTTCCTCCGAAATGTTATCAACACACCACCGCACACTAGGGAACAGTCACCCTCTCCCTGTCACTATGATGTAAGCAGTCTGGAATCACAAGCACTGGTACCATCTTGTGTGATGTGCTGTTGCAGCCTACACGTGCCATTGCCATGGGCTGGCTGTTGCGATGTGGTGGAATGGTACTAAAATTGTCACAGAAACAATCGCGCATAACTCTCAAAGTCAGCAATAGCTTCCTTGTGTGACCCTGCTGTCTACCTCCACGCCATGCCAAGATCCACAACATACTTTTTATGGACACATCAGCCGACACACTAAGCACAACGTAATATCTGTTCACTTCAAGAGGTGGGAGAGTTGATAGATTCGAAATGAGACATGGTGTTGACGGTCATGTCAATGCACACATCTGTGTTGGGTGCACGCCTTCCTTTGTATCTCCTCTCTTGTCTAGGTGACGTCATCGCAAAAGTTCTCCAATCGTGGATTACGCTCTCTACGCCTCAGCACCTGCGCTTACTCCTAGTCTCCTACTCTCCTCCATACATCCTGTTACCCTCTTTGTCTATAAAGCAAGAAGCACCAATGATCCAAAGTCGGTGAAGTAGCTAAATAAAGAAAATGCAAATGAGATGGTTTATGCTTAATGCGCCTGCAGCTGGCACAGGCACTAAGCCGGTAGAGAGACAACACTTGGATGAGAACACGTAAAATCTAAAGGAGGACACCATGGTGGGGTTCTATCCATCGACTGGTCCCCTCTGAATTAACGTGTGGCTCTGAGACCCCTTACATTTGATGTCGCAGTTACATTCAGCCGGATTCCCTGTGACGGTGTTAGCGTGAAGCAAGCGAGCCGTCATTGTACAGCTGTTGGTTTTTAGGAACCCCATCTCCTAGGCTAGAACAGGTGCACCTCTGAAATTTGTATGTTTCTGCAGCGTCTATTGTACTTTGAGCAGGTCTTATTTTTTTAAAGATTGCTTGTGACAGGTAGCTAAATTTGGCCTTTTCAGGTGTCTCAGAGACAGGCATTACCCATACAAAAAATCACGAAAGAATGAGTAACTAACTTTTAAATTATTCATTTGGGCATGTGTTGCAGTTGCTAAAATGAAGCTGGATAATAATTAAGTCTTGTATTTGCCGAAATCAGGAGGTTGTCCAGTTTCAATATAACCATCCCCGAAATGTGCCACAAAATACATAAATTTACTTTACAGGAAATAGTTTTTAATTGCATAGTGCAAAAACAAGCTATAATCGAAATGCCGATGTATTTTTGGCATATTTTGTCAACAGATATCACTATAAACTGGAGCTAGGTTCAGGATTTCGGTTAACTGGACATGACTCTGTTGTTATCTGGCTTAATCTTCTGCGATTTAATCATATCAATTTTTTAATATATATTAGTACTATTTATTTAGCTGGCATTGCAAACATTGCGATTTGTGCCCCATCGTCAGGTAATCCACATGAATAGGTATAATTGTTCTATATGGCATGGGTGATTAAAAAGAATCTGTTAGAAGTATCAAAGGAATGGTAGTATTCCTTTGTAACACAGGTCTTATGTTCTAAAATTGCTCCTGGGCTATGACGGACGCCGTAGTGAAAAACTCCGGAACGTTGTTCACCGATTTGGTGTCCGTGCACACGTTGGCTAACTTTTACACGTCCGGGAAGCATCCAGTCATTTATGTTCACGTGGGCCCATGAACTGTATGAAAGGTTGAAGGGAGAGATAAAGGCTGCGAGGGTTGCCCAGGTTGCAGGTGTTCTACCCTACCCTGGGGGTTGCAGAGCCCAGTTGCCTTGAAAAAAGTGCAGCAATAAGGCAAGCAGGTTTGTGTAAATGATAGGTCGTATGCATGCACATGAGGCGCATGTTCGTGCAAAAATTTGAACAGTTGACAAGTGTAATCACAACCAGCCATTCCAGTGTGAGCCGTGTTTGGCCAGAAGTCTGCTGTGTAACGACCACAGTAACACTTTACCAGTTATGGCATTACGGTCAGATTGTAGGAATCGCGTGCTGCTCAACGTAAGACAGAGCATGACTAAGGTTTGGGGCGCTGCCGTATGGCCGCGGCGGGCTTTCCTTTGATCTTGGCAATCTTTGCGGCAGACTGCAGGATCCAGGGCACGAAGGTAGCCACGCGAGTGTATACGCCTGGGTATCCTGGCAGGCCGCACTGGACGCCAAAGGACACGACCCCCACCACCTCCCACACGTCCTTGCCGTCTCGTTTCACTCGTACTGCCAGCGGTCCACCGGAGTCGTGCTGCTCATAGAAGAGTTCATGCCGTACGCAATTAGCCAAGGGCAGGTTTACATGCCTCTTTCTTCGGTACTGTTCTGGACCACACCGAAATTGTACAGTTAACTTCCAGAGCAAGGAAATTTGCTTAGCAAGTGAGAAAGAGGGAGTTTAGTTGGACCTAGGTACGTTAGCCTAGTGACAGGCTTCGTATACGCACTACTCCACGTGAAATGGTGATATATGACAGAATGGAAGCGAGAAAATCACATGCGCACATTAATGCATACACGCGTCCTAGGTGCCCTAGCACAAAAGTTATTTACCGAATTCAAGACTTTGTAGGTGTACGTCATGAAGCAGCATCAGCTCAGAGTGAACACCTAAAAAAGTATTTCCGAATGCAATCTATTTAGCTGATGGTTAAGTCTCCGTAGGGATAATGCAATTCCGCGGAAATTTACTTGAAGACCGCAAGAAACATTCAGAAAGGCGTTCCACTGGCTACCGTAACACTCCCCTTCTCCAGCAAAGCTTGTTGCAACTTTGGCAAATAATTCCAGCTAATATGGGTTAGCTCTTTAACAGCTGCTCTGCCATGTGACTCGCGCCTCATGCGCTTGTAGCGCGTGCAAGTGCTGAACCCGAACAGGGAAGGACGGGACGGGAGAGGACATGGCTTAATGCAAGATGGCCCAGGGAAAGAGAAAAAATAATAAAGCCATGTTATTGAATTGGCTTGTATTGTAAACCATACTGCAGTTGCCATGATTATTTTAAAATTAGGCGCCCATTTTCGAGAAGTGGGAATCGCGCCAAAAAGGAAATGCATAAAGCTATTTTTGTCAGCTTTATGTATTGTTCCCGTTTAATGCGTAGAAAGTCTACAATTACACATAAAACTTGGCTGCACCATACCTGACAGGCGTCGACTCCGCCTTCGGTGATGTTTCCTGCGCAGAGGAAGTCTTGGTCGACGCCGTGATGAAAGACTGTCTTGTAAGTTCCGAGGGTCTTGTAGAGCTTGTCGCATTGCTCATTGCTCACGAGGGGCACATCAGCTTCCTGAAGGTTTGTCTGCAGTTTCCCTCCTGCAGATCAAGTCCAGGGGAACGCACATACTGCAAACTTGACACCCTTGCCATCCTATGTGTAGTTAAATCATTTGTCCAGAACCACAAGAATGCTACATTGCCTCATGCCTTTAATTTTTGAGACGAGGTACTGCAGCTGTTTCGAAGAGTCCACCTCCTAAAGGCACTCGATATTGCATTAGGGGTACAACCGTCATTCCTCGAAGCCTCATATAAAGGAAAACTCTGTTGCTTTTTCTTTTTTAGAGCGCAACTCTTAGGCGTATGTTCCTGCGTTGAATGTCGGCGACCGTCGGCGTAACTGAGAGAACGAGCATCGCGAAGGATGAAAGAACGAACGCGGAGCGCAGCGAGGGATGAAACAGGGCGAGAGCGAGGAGGAAAGTGGAGGGGGAGGGTGCAGCGAAAGCATGAGGAAGAAAGCAGAGGAGGAGAGGATGGCGAAAGAGTGAGGAGGAAAGCGGAGTGGCGCACGAGACGTGCTCCGCGGCGGCGACCAGGCTTGCGGCGAGCGTGTCCACCGATACCATACATGGAACAAAGCGCCGGCGTGGGCTTCGGACCCACTGCGCATGCGCTACTTAGCCTGCGCCGTCGCCGCTACAGAATGCGCTCCGCGAGAGCCACGCGTTCCCGTGTTTACGCTTCCTTTCTGAACAATGAGCGACACAACCGGTGAAAATGCTTCGTCTGCCGCTGCTGCTAAACGAGCTGCCCAAGGAGAGGCTCAGTGCCGCCGCGGAGAGGACCCTGTTGTTCAGAACAAAATTCTTTGCCACAATATATCGCGAATTCAAAACAACTAAACAGTTGCGCTTAAAATTCGCATTAGGGAGTATCGTAATCGTCGGTGACCCCCTTTTTCTTGCGTTGCACCAGATTGAGAACTGATCTCGTCAACGTGAGAGCATGGAGAATGTTTCTCTGGATATTACCACCTGTATGTATGTTATTCTAGCTTTCCCTGCGTCATATTGGTGTCGACAAATGTATCACGGCAAACATAGTGCATTTCCCAAAGCAAGTCCGACGTCGCCGCTCTTCATCGCACGATCCGCCGCGGACAACAATGTTGTCCATTTCCGCGAGTAGAAAAACCTGGCGTCACCCTTTACCCTCTCGCAGTTAACCACACACACCTGAGAAACTCATGTCTTCTAGCAGACAAAGCTAATAATCTGGCCGACCAAGCAATTTTGCCTGTTCGCGGAACGAAATACACAAGCATGCGCGAGACGGCGGCTTGCACCCAACGGAGCACGACTGGTACCGTAAGTTTTCCGCCAACCACGCGTCCCTTTCACGTGCGTCTGTGACGCAGCTCGAGAGAGTTCCTCGACTTGGAGACGTTTATTTCACAGACGTTTCCGCAGCAGAGTAGCCTTCACATTGTGCAGTCATTCTTAGGTTTCTTTACTTACGCGAACTGTTGCTATCTATATGGACAGAGTCACGAAACAATGCCCATCTCAATGGGAGGAGTACCGCGGAAGAAGGGGAAAAAAGAAGACCTAAACAATACCAAGAAGGTTTACCTATACGGGGTGCCGGGAGGGAAAAGAAAGTTCGATGCCCTAATGCTCATTCAAAACAGTTTAGTCTAAACCTTAGTTTAGAGGGGGGGGGTCACTACAGATGCAATATTTTTTTTTTTTTTTTTTTGCATTTATGTCCACTTGTCAAATATCCGTGCCAGCAGCACGTTTCTGCAAGCCGCAAAATCGGACTTCCTTTTTCTTATACGGGTGTAACACTGCACACTTTTTATCGCGATCAAACCCGATCCGGGACGAACTTCTGTGCCGCGATTGGCTCCTTTTCGCAAGCTGCGCGAAAGAGCCAATCGCGGTCGAGAATTTCGATCCTGATCAGGCTTGATCGCGATCGAAAGTGGTAGTGTGACACCGGTATTATCCACGGGGGATCTCCTCGGTGGTGCACTTTGTATGCGCAACTGCATGGCGATAGCGACAAAACAAGAGCTCGTAGTTGTCGGGAAAACAAGCAGGTCGTCATACTTTCAACAAAGAAAAAATGGGTGGTTACTTCAAACAGCTTTTTTCTTCCTTGCAGATTTTCCTTCGGTAAAGTTTTTCTCTCCATCCTTTCCGGTAATCGATATTTGCCTGTCATCGGCATACGCATACTTGCGGGCAGCAGCAAGGCGTGGTAACTTGTGTGTTCACTTCAAAAAATGCCTCGACACCGGCCTTGAACAAAGCTTCGAAATTTTCGCCCCCGAAAATTTCTGAAATCTTGCTTTTTACAATGGCCCGTTGTCTTGCACCTTTTGGAATGGGTTCTTTTGTGTGTTCGCCCTATTCATGCCCACCGTTGTGTCCCCTGCATCGGAGGCGAAATAAATGCCCGAGTAAATTGCTCTAATGATCGCTTTTGTAGTTATTGAAAATATTCCCTCTTGAACTTTTGCTTCCTCATTCTCTGTGCTTTCTCTTATTACGTTCCTTTTTCATTACAGCAACCCACTTGCTGACGAATTTTCATGTGTCAGCCGTCGCCGCTGCGGCCAGTAGAACTCTACGCAGAAGGCTTTATTTGCCCTGCTAAGGTTCCTGCGGTCTACGGGCCTTCATGATCAACTTTTAAGAACGTCGCCACGTACCGCTCTGTAGCGTACGTGGTTCTCCCCTCCCCTCCTTCTGCTCTCTTTCTTTCTATCCCCCTGCCTCTTCACTCCCCCTCCCCCCCTCCTCCCTCATACGCGAGCTGGCGCGGACGCGTATCTTGGAGTCTACGCCGCACCTTTCGCCCACTTTTCCTTGGCGCGACGGTGAAGCTCAGTGTGTGTGCGTGGGGGAGCGGATCACCCCCGTGACACCGGTACCACCGTGCGACTTTTTAACCGCTGTGTTGCACTGCATTACCTTCGGAATCGGCCCACAAAAACGGGCTACGTTTAGCTTCCCAAGGAAAGCTCAACGCTTTTAAAAGCCATAGCTGTAGCTCGCTCCATTGCACTTTGAACGAAGTTGCGATTGTTTCACCCTGCCGTGAGCGCAGACGTTGGGGCTTCGCATACGTGTACGCACCGAACCCGTTGTGTCCCCAGCCCAGGATGACTCCCTGGTGGGCGTCGGGCGACTCGTCCTCGTCGGGGAGGCAGGCGGCCGGCATCTGGGACTCGCTCACGCCCGCGTCCTTGTGCAGAAGCAGCAGCGCCACGTCGCTGTTCTGCTGCTTGCCGTTGTAGGCCGGGTGCAAGTGGACGAGCTTGACCTTGCGCTCCACCGTCTGCGTCATGGCGCCGCGCACGCGGCTCTTGGATATCTCC
Organism: Dermacentor andersoni; assembly: GCF_023375885.2. Classification (NCBI taxonomy): domain Eukaryota; kingdom Metazoa; phylum Arthropoda; class Arachnida; order Ixodida; family Ixodidae; genus Dermacentor; species Dermacentor andersoni. The sequence continues at coordinate 50,961,428 of NC_092817.1, read as the reverse complement.
AGGCTGCCCAAGCGCACGAAGAACTCAGTGTCATTCCTGCGTCGATCGAGGGAACGGTTGCGGAAACTTGGCGCCTTATTGGTAGACAAAGGGAAAGAAAAAGACGGTCGCCTGACTTCTCCCATTGCTCCTTATCATTATTATTATTCCATTAGCCTGTGCTTTGGCCTGAGCCCAGGACAAAACGAAGTTTTCCATGGAATGGCACTGATCGTAGAGAGATCATTTGTGTGTCTGCCATGAAGGACTTGTACGTATTATTTGATCCATAGAGGCGCTAGAAGGGAGTTGAAAGAAAGGAGCCGTAGTTGACACTTGTGTACTAGAAAAATAAATGCAAATTATTTCCAGCCGACCATCATATGCGCGGCGTACATTGAAATTTTAATACTATAGTTTTTCTCCGCAAGGGTACATAACTTAAGAATTTACCAGTCTTGGGGTAAGCACAGAAGTACGTAAAAGACAAGCCTCGCTTCCCCAAAATCATGTCGATCACGTCGAAACCAGATTTTGGGGAAGCAAGCTTCAGCATGAGTCGCTACCCGTCGTTTTTGTTTTCCTCCTCGATATAACGCTGCTGGACGCCCAGCCACTTGCCCCGTTAAGTGACCATGAGATGCAAATGGTATAACCAATACTCACGCTTTGTAGAAGCAGTGTGCTGCCGACAGAACCACCTGCTTCGTGATCAGGACCCCGCCGCACCAGAAGTTATCCACCTTGATCTTGTCTCGGAACACTGCCACCTGGAGAGTGAGAGATGTCTGCCAATGTTTCGCTAGGCTTAACATATCCTGCAAGCAACTCGGAAAGCGAAGTAGTTCTACGTGAATATGTTGGCGTGACGTGCTAGACCTTTGCTAGCGCAAGGAAAGCAAGCACACGAGAAACGCGAACGTCTAAGGTAAGAACGCTGCACCACTACTTCGAACGAATCAAGGATGCTAGAAATGTACGCAGTGGTGGATCACCTATGCCCTTTCTACTCTGCTGGAATATTTCATAGTCTAGTCCTCCATTCACCCTTCATACACACAATAGCAGCTCTGTTCCGATCTTTTGTCGCGAGACATTCCAGGTGCCCGTAAAGCATCGAGGCAGTTACGGTCCCGGCCGCTATATCTGTTTCTCTTATCGCACCGTCGTACCCTCTTGTTGTATGTGAATAATTAATTAAAATCGATCGATTCATCAGTCAATTGACTAAGCGATGTGGAGGCGTTCTAAATATGTTTCGCGTTGAAACAAGTGTATTTTCGTCGCGCAACGTTGCTAGCGGTGTGGCATTGGTTCGTCTACAGTCGCAGACGCTGTGTGCTGCTGACATAAACGCGAATAAGTAAAGCTAGCTTGCAATACGTCCTCATTTTTTTTACCGTTTTCGCCAGTGATACCGACATGACTCATTCTTGCGGGGCGCTGAGTTTCAGGGCCACAGCATGTTTATCGTGTATGTTGGAACGTCTGAAAGATGAGCAAGTTGGTAAGGATTCAAGGGGCTGAAAGGCAGGCGTGCAAACAGGGACACGAGTAGAACGAAAAGGACAGGGTTTGTGTTGTCCTTTAACGTTCTGCTTCTGCCCGTGCTTTCACGTGTGTGGTACCATGTTTAGCAAGTAATTGCATAGTGGCAGCACATCTCGACCTCTATTAGCGACACGTTAATATATCCTCATTTCCATTTACCATCATGTTTCAGCTTATAATGAAAGCATCTGTACCTTGACGAAAGGAACACCTGAAAAGCGCCTGCGAAATGAAAGCCGCGCAAATGTATTCGCTATCATTACCTTACGATAGACTGGGCATGATGCTTTCGACACTCCGTAGATGCGTGCAAGAGTGCTTAGCGCCTTAAATTAAGAAGCGTTTGTCAAAGCACGCTTCTCCGCAATACGGCATCGTGTGAGGAGAAGTTTCTTGTGCTTAGCGCCACAACGTGCTCGTCAAAGCTCGCTTCTCCACACCGAAGTATGTCCAGGGGAGAAGTCATCTTTAGTGCACGGCTCTATGACGTGTTCGTCAAAGATTGCTTCTCTACAATACGATGTTTTTTGTGGAGAAGCTGTATTTAGTGCGTGGCTGCCTAAAGGGTTTGCCAAAGCTCGCTTCCTCACAACACGACGCTTTCCGGGGAGAAGCCGCCTTTACTGGATGGGTCCCGAATGGGATTGTAAAAGCTCGCTTCGCCAAAATGCGACGCTTTGTGTGGAGAAGACGGCTTCAGTGCGTAACTCCTCAAACTGTTCGTGTAAGCTTGCTCATCCACAATGCGACATGGTAATATTTGAATTGTCCTGTGCGGTCTTATTGACGAGGCAACCTAAAGTTTGCCCGCGCGGCACCAGCGCCGAATGCTCCCCTAGCGGACCGATGGAAGTTTCGAGGGTCGTCGCTGCGCGAGCGCGCGCCCGTGATCTGTTCGGCGGGAGCGCTCGTGCTGGCTCGGGCGCGTTGTTTTTGCGATGGCGAGTGCGACCTCATCAGCCAGGAAAGGTGGCACGCAATACTGCTGTATTGTTGATTGCCATAACAGCCTCGAAAACACGAAAGGTCGAACGCCGCCCGTGAAATTCTACAGATTTCCGGGGAAGTGGTACGAGAAGGTCAGACGACAAGCATGGATAATTGCAGTGCGCCGAGTCAAGTAAGCACCATACTTTCGTATTCGCGTGCAATATCGCGGCTGCTCGATGAAACGGAATAGTGATATGCCTGTTTTTAGCGCCCAACCGTTTGTTTAGTCATGCCGCGCTGTTGAATTGTGTTGACATCCGCTGCTTGTTAGCGGTAAATGCATGCGTGTTGCGACGCTGAGCTTGACGACGCGAGCTCGATTCCCGGCCACAGCGGCCGCATTTCGATAGGGGCGAAGTGCAAGAACGCCCTTGTTACCGCGTGCTTTGATTTTTGTGCACGTTAAAGAACCCCCGGAGGTAATAAGTATTCCTGAGACTAACCATTACAGCGTGCCTCATAATGATTTAGTGGTTTTGCATGGTTTTGGCAGTTAAAACCCCCGAATTTATTTGATTCTACTGTGCCTTCACTCGCAATCGGCATGGACGAGCTTTAGAGAATTATTTCCATTTTCCAAACGCTGCAACTTAATTTACTAGTTGTGCAGGTAACGAAAGGGGACGCGCGCTAGTTTTGTCTGATAGCAGACAGCATTTAATGCAAGCCGCGGTCGTCGCGTGCGTCGGTAAGCGGCAGATCGGAAAGCAGCCGATCGAGACGTGCGCGTTATGTTTGTTGTTTGGCCATGCTTTCTAAGTTCACAATATCCAAGCTTGCTTTAAGGTAATTACCACCTTGCACATTCTTGCTGATTCACTCTTCCTGCCAAAAACCTTCGTTTCCTGTAGTAGCCGGCCATCGGTGCAAGCTTACTTTAGCTGTTCGCCCGACGAGGCACTAGATTTGCTTTGGTGAGGCATGTATCTCTAATGCTTACGCTCGTGCTGTTGGTCCTAAGGCCTGTTAGCGTGGTCTGGGTTCATTTCACGGAGCAGTCTGTACGAGCCAATCCTCATTAGCAGTGAAAACGCACCTTGCTGATTAATGCGATGAGTTGCAATGACTCCAACATCTGCATTGAATAAGGCGTGATATACACTAAATATTTATTGCAGCATGATTCAAAGCAATATGCGCCTATGTAGTATATAAATTGTTAATTTTGAGCAGATGTGTGTTTTGGCTGTTGTGTTCTAGGATTTCGTGCATCCTGGCAAGGAAACTGCTTTAGTGTTCTGGTGAAGCAGCGTACTGACCAGGACAAGGCAGACACACACATGAATACAAGACACTCGCTGTGCTTGTGTCTCTCCTATTTGTACTGGTCAGTGCGCTGCTTCACCAACACGGTATGATGATTAATCACCAACTCGCCCAACTTCCCACATTACTGCGTTAGCTTTATAATGCAGTTCTCTTCGTGCCACGCAGTGACGTTATTGGGGCAAGAAATAGGCATCAGAAGTTACAGGCACTAGCATCTCCGAATCACCATGTATTAAAGGCATGTACAGTTTGCCAAAAACAGCTTAATTTGTGATTTGCCTGAACCTAAGCCTGAGAGGGTATAATGAGCCATAGGCTAGGCCACGTTGTTGAAGGTGGGAAGATGGTCTTTCTCGTTGTGCCTAATAATTTGTGCCTAATACATGTGTTCTTTCTGTGTTCGCAGTGCTGATGACACTCCCTGGGAGCCATCCAAAAGCATGCGAATTTACTAAAACAAGCAGGCTTTGCGAAGCGAAGACATCGATAACGCTTGCCGTTGTTCGCTGACAGCTCCGCGCAAATCAGAACGAACACAAACGTGTAATTTACTAATGCTCCAGCCAAGAAATTTAGCAGCAAAAGGCGGAAGCACAAAATGAGAGCAGCCGTGTGCGCGCACTCAGCTACCGAGGAAACTAACGGCAATCGTCACCGTCCCTCCACATCTCTGCAAGTATGCATGACCGCTTTGTGCCTGCATCATATAGAAATAAAGTGGCTAAACTTCTGAACTTGGTGTATACCTCTAAATCGACATCGTATACGATCTTGGACACCTGTGACACGCACTTGGCTTTCACTGTCACATCACCGTCCACGATTTGTTGAACGCCGTACACGTGCGGAAGCAGACGCTCCCCTTTCGTGAGGTTGCCGCCACGAAAGAATCTGTCCGCGTCGGCAGCCTTCTTGAAACCGCATTGCAATCTCTGCGTCGCTGTTGCGCAAGCAGGCGATCTGCCGCCGTCGAAAACTGAGCGCCGTGAGAACGAGCAGCGAAGAAACGCGCGGGCGAACCGGCGTAAACAAAGCGGAGACCGCGCTGCATCACGTTTCCACATTGGGGGCGCTGTCAGGAGGCGCAGTAGCGCCGCCTGGCCATGGTTTTCTCGTCTATAGCGGAGAAGGTTACCACTGCAACACTAAGCGTTGTTACCGATAAACAAGTAAATAATTAAAGAGCAGCCGAGGCCAAACTTGGGTCTCCTCAATTTCGAGGCTGGTGCACAAACGGCTACACTTTCAGAGCATCTGCATGTGTTCTGAGGTCCTCATGCCTCGCAACGTAACGTACGGTGCACGTACACGCGACAGTTATGACGTACACGCTAGTTAATCCGTCATGGATATGGGGTGCACGAGAGCAAACAAAGATGCAACAAAAAATAAGATGGATGGAATAATCTTCTTTTCTGGCAAAAGCACGTTTCATTTTTTTTTTCTGATACGCCCCAGACACGGGAAGATAGCCACTTACCACGAACGGGTACTCCCCATGACTGCGGACGCTTCTTCCTCCAAGCACATAATGCACTGGGAACCGTTTCTTGTCGCCCTTGCTGGGGGGATTCCGGCCGCATACTGGAAAGCGTTTAGTTATCGTGCAATGTTGGCCGTCTGATGTGTATCGCGAAGCCGTTCTTATAAGTAAAAATGATTCGGCACTCGAACGGTAGCGGTAGCCTGAGGTGTGTTGTCGACGGCTATCGAGTACGACTGCGGCACATGTGCGGATGCCGCTGTTTGACGTTTGAAGTTTATTTGTCCTGCCTGCTTACAGGAACGGGAGCAGAGGCTAAAGGCTACATAGCCTGACAAAAGGCCTCTGCTCCTATTACAGTTCGGTACGCAGGCCGATATACATGACAAAATATTGTATCTCTAATCATTTCGAGCAAATATGTATTTCACAGTAGAGAAAAAGATCGTAAGAAAGAGAAGAAAGAACAAAGCAAATATCGTGTAAGTCTTATACATTCTCAACATTCACACAAGTAAGTGAACACAGGTGAAAAAAAAAGACATTTGTATCACCCTGACAAATGACCAAGTATGACAAGACAAAAACGTTTCATTATTTAAACAAACTCAATATGATTACGTGTCAGGATGGACTTCATCATGGTACTAAAATGTATGTGGTCAGAATCTATGAGACCATGTAAGCGATTTAGAAATGCCGGTACTTGGTATTCTACGTGTTGTTTACCATAGTTTGTCCTCAGTGTTTGTGTCATGACGGTCATCGTTGGTGAGGTCGTGAATAATTTGAAACAGACAAACATTAACGCGCTGCGCCTCTGCCGACCGAGTGCCATTGACGTGCGCACTTTTATTTTTTGCTGTGTCACCTTTTGGATCCCACCATCCGCAGTTGCAGGGACTATAGGTTTACCGCTCAAACGCCAAGGGAGTTTATACATTAGTTTTCGCAACTGTATTTGCGCTTGTTCTTATTTTGTGGGCGGAGGAAGGTTGTTTATTATAGTAGAAAGTGATTGTCAAATTTTTTTTTTTATTTTATTACGAGCCAATGACATCACTGTGGCGTCACAGATCACGCAGTATTCTCATGTACTGGTTCCATTCAGTGTGCGAGAAGCCTATAACAAGTAGCTGATGTACTGGCCGCTTGTTACAGAACTTCAAATACTGCGTTTTCCTATTATTAAAAACAATAACAGAAGAAATTTATTAGACTCGGCGATATTTTCCATAGTCTGGGACTTCCCGTTGAGCTGGTGCGGGAATTTAGAACTTGTCATTGCCGCCCACCATATTTATTTCTGGGAGAGAAAGCTTCACGTTTTGGCAATGTAGTTGGCAGTCCATCAGTTTAACTTCCCAATATGGCTTAGCATAATACTTGCTTTTTCTTTCTTTTTGGCTTAACTTGCACCACCGAAAGAAGGCAACGCTTCTGAAAAAAGTACGTGGCCTGCTTATAATGCCACACCTTGAGGTTGACGCTTCCACTGCAAACAATTCGTTCACGAAGACATGAAATACGTAACCGTTGCTGCTCGTTCGTTAGCGGACATCTTTTCTATTATGAGTGATGACGTCGCGCTAAGTGACATCGCTGTTATTAATGTAGAGTCTCGCCTTTTGTGTTGTTCTGCGCGGAAGTGACGAGCCCTAAAGTGAAAGCTCTAGCGCTCGAGACTGAGCGGACTATACACTATGGTACGGAGGACGCGTGGCGCAGTACGACGTGCAGTCTCGCAATTGCGCTTCTGGCGCCAGCGGCATAGCCACAGAGCACCTATAGGTATAGCTAATATAGCTTCATTTTCAGTGGTGCCATATTTTGAAACGAGGTGTAGTTGGCGTTGCGGTAATAAAGCGAGGTTGAAATTTCATCTGCGGTCACTCCTTCTGCTTAAGAAACGAAGGGCGAGCGAAGGGTAGTTATAGGCGACTGCGTACGTAGCCTGTTCTCCTGGAGTACGGCCAACATGCGGTCCTTGTCGGCAGCGGAGCGCTGCGGTCTCGACTCCCGGCGGCAGCACACGTGGTCCGGGAGCTCGCACGTGTTGGATCGCTCGCGCCGCGCCTCCGGGCACGACGACTCGGGGACGCAGCGGCCAGGCTGATCCGACGACGGCGCCTCGCAGTCCGAAGTCCGCATAGGCAAAGACCCTTTCGCTGGTTGCAAACAGAGACCCCGGGATGTTTTCGCTCTAACACGTCTGAAACAGCCATTTAATTTCAGCACTCAAGAAGCAAAATGGTAGGCCGCAGTCGTGCGCCATTGTAGGGCCCTCCATCTGCCACGTGCGCTCTTACTTTGCGATTAATTACAATTGTACATAGACTGGCCTTCCTTCGCATTAAAAAAGAAGACGTGAGCATGGGACGTGAGGCTTGTTTATTATGCCAGGTAACCTCAAGAACATAAGATAAGGAACAATGGACTCGGTCAGTCCCTATTGATAAGACCACAGCAACGCCGAGTGCTGATGGTCCCTCTTCTACCGTCGGACACTTCCAACTCTCCGGGAGGGAGATTTCACCCCCCCCCCCCCTTCTTCCTCTCTCACGCTCGGCAACCACAGACACGAAGGCTTGCGTGAATATCGGAGACACTTCCGGTACAGCCACTGTAACTCCGGGCAGGGGCGGCTATAAAGGCGATCGAAGGGGGGCAGCCGACGTAGCCACATGCTCTACTCACCTCCCCTGACCCTTTCCCAACAGTAAAATCCTGGAGCCGCCCCTGCCACCAAGATCGGCGCGATCACTCGCTAGAGCAAGTTTCAGGTGGTTCTGAGAACTACTGCCTTGTGTGCAGGAAACAGGTCATTCATTGCGCCCACCATATTCACTCCAATTTCTTAATATCACTTTGTCTAATCACCTGTCAGTTCTGACTGCGTTCTCCTTATTTTTGCGCACTTTGTTAGCATGTTACTGTGATACCAGTTATCTGGGCCCATGCATATTCACAAAAAGCTCTTGCGCTAGAAGTGTTCGGAAGAGCAGATTACGACCAATCCCTATGCTGGACATGTTATTAGCGAAGGCCGCCCACCAATGGCAAAGAGCACTTACGAACGAACATCTTTGTGAATTTGGCCCCTGATCTGCGCATTACATGTGACCTGCACAACATCACTTCACCTCAGCCTCAACTAAGGTATCAGCTACTCTCGCATGGACGCCTACTCAATACCCCTATCTTTAGCTTTACTAATACCATGTTTCGTTCCATCGCTTGCTCTGCAATCCTCATATTCCATTCTGCTTTCTTTGTACTACGCCGCACAGTTATTTATATAGATGTGCTGTTCCTCTCTCATTTAAAGTGCTGATGATACCAAGAGGGCCTTCAGCTCGACGAACTGGTGACGGTTCATCTAAGGTGTGTCAGCTATAGCTGGCACACCTTAGATGTCCTTATAAGTGAGCGATACACATGTTATAAAAAGATACACTGACAGCGTTGGTACTCACAATCAATTGGTAACTTGCAGCTTGCGCTCGCGACATTGTCTTGTTCACCTTTGGCAGCATGCTACATCCGCTCCCTGATAATGCCAAGTTTTCTCGCAGCTGCTTTCGTGATTTAAATTGTGTCAAGTTGTACCGTTCGGTGTCGCTTATTTTTTGCTCACAGATCAAACGAGACTGTTTAGCCAGTTCTGCCTGATCTCTAGAGCTCGAAACTGTCAAGCCCAGATGTTTCTCTAGTTGGTGATTCGGTGGTTGTCAGAGCTAGCGATTCCTGCGTTCTCACCTATTTGCAATGTGCTATTGTCACTCTCCCGAAGTGAAAGAGAACGGTTGTTAGCTGACATAGGCGTGCCAGAGCATGGCAGGGCTGTTCGACTCTCTTTTGAACATAACTGGTTGGTTAACTTGTGGCTTTGTGTCACTCGCTGGCCTGAGTCTGCATATTATCCAACGGCGCCCCGAATTCCCGTGCTTCTTTTTTTGACTGCTTAGCAAGCAGCCTTGCCCTTTCGTGACAGCTTTCCCTCATTCCAGCAGGACAGACAATTAAGCTAGTTGTTATTTCACCATTGGGAATCTATAGCACTGCAAGAGAGATAAACGAGAACAAAGTGGGTTAACCGAGGGTCCCGATTTTTATTAGTCACATCATAAGAAGCCAACAAACAATCACACCAAGGACAACATGTTGTCCTTAATTGGTGTGAGTGTTTATTGACTTCTTATGATGCCAGAGAGATAGAGAGATAGTAAATTTTATGCAGCAGAAAAGCACGTGAATGAATCCCGGGATTGCTGTCCTTTGGTCAATACACATTTCTAAAGTCCAAGGATATCTCCCATGTTGCCTGCCTGTGTAGCACAATAAGATTGCTAAATAAAAGAAGGGAAGAACACGAGTTAGGCAGGACGGACGGTGGACATCATGCTACACAGAGATTGCAAACGCATCAATGCTCAAAACACAGCCTTAATCCTATAGTAGCAAAATCAGTTGATGTCCAGAGCTCGTCTTGTTTGCTCATTCTACTTCGGTTTCCTCGTCCGACCGATTAACTCCTCCAGCTTTCAGAAGTGAATATTGTGGCTCGTTGTTTCCTGTAAATAAAGTGCGTTGCAGTGGATACGGTGGGCTTTCTTTCGGACTGTCCAGCCGTTCGCCGTTTAGGCGTCAACCACTGGTATGCCCGACGCGATATTTGTCTTCCTACAGGTGTCGGCACCATGCACAGAATCGTGCCAGTCAATTCGAGTAATAATTTTATTTTGTAGAGAGGCAGAGAGATTATGTTAACCAAAGAATGGTTCAAGCCAATTCAAGCCCGTCATATACATGAAAGATACGTTATTTTTCTAGAGTTCTGCTGAGTATTATTACGTGTGTTGTTATTACAAGCTGAGTCGCATGCCTCATGCCGGTAACTGTCACGTCACTTCAAACACATCTCGGTTTGGTCTTAGCCCTATCACTTTGTTGTATGGGAGATAGCGCATGTGGTGTAGCTGTATACGTTTTTCTTAAATGCAGTCGCACCTGTTGGATATACGCAGAATTCCTTTAAACGAAATTTTAAAAAATTCGACCTTTGGTGAAGTGGCAGGCAATTCTTAACACTCAGAAATGCGATGTTATCGGCACATATGTCGATCCTCCTATCTGGTCATAAACATAAATGACCTAGATGGTGGTTGGAATAATAACACAGTCCGTTCATGCGTACGTCTTTATTTCTCTTTCATCACACAACAGCAGTAACGACAGGGTGCTTTCGCAGTATGTTGTGTCTGAGTTTCGACACTGTCATGAAAACTTTCGTCAAGGTCTAGTTCCTTTCAGTATCGCGCGTGACAACATTAGAACGGTCTCACAGCGTTTCTCACGTAATAAGTAAAGGAAGACTATTATTGAATGAAAACACCATATCGTATCCTTGCAAATGATGGTGTGATAAGCGCGTGTTACACGTACTGACTCGCAAGACCCCGAAGCCGTACATATAGTTTCTCAGCAGGCGAAGGCCAGCAAGCTGAACACGTCATCGACTCGCTTGTGTCTTGGTCAAAATGTGTACCGTGTGTAATAGAGTGTCGTCGCCAAACGCCTTTCGCCCGAGCGAAAAGTGCAACGCCGAACCTGGAATCAACACACCGAAGTCGATCGATTTTGTTTTGCACGCACGACGTCAAAGCATACTACTATAACGTTGGCAGAGGTGTATCCTCTGCTTTGAAGCTGCGCCTCCTTTAATTTTACTTTTACGTAATTTGAGGAGGCGGAGAAGCGCTTAATTTTTGCTCCTATAACTCGAGCCTTGACGATGCACGCCTCCTCTTTGCGGATGTTTCATGGAAGCGGAAAAAAAAAAGCTCTGCTCAAGAAACAACGTGGTGAAGCGGCTCGTGCAGCGTGGTCCGGCTGCAGGTCGGCCGGCGCTGTCTCGTTCGGCGTTCAGTTTTTCCCTCTCCTCGGGTCGATTAAGTGGATGTAGGAGTCTCCGGGCTCGCACTCTGGCTTGTCGCATGGCGCGCCGGCATCGTCCCCCTCCCCTACGCACAAGGACAGAAATGCAGAGCATACCATTTGGCACCGAATCTTCGAGTAGAGCTCTTCTGGTGAAAGAGTCTCCTCTTTTTATGTAGTGAAGACCAAATCTCGTCCAATTGCGCATGCAATGACTTGTTCGTGTGTATAAGCCGCGGGGGACCGCGGTGTTTGTTAGTAAAGCACCCTGTTGTTACTTGCTGCTGGTCAAAGCCTGTCTGCGCAAACAGGATTGACGAGTGTGCAAAGGATCGATCAACCTAACACCGTGTAGTGCTAATCGCCGTTTGTGCTATTTTACCGATCGTCAGTGTGAGTGATTATTGTGTTATTTTTGCTGTAGAAGCTCGAAACGCACTGTTTAAGACTGCTGGTGACGAGCACGTCGTTAGGCTGTCGACCGAACGAAAAGCACGGAACATGCACTGTTGCGCCGCTGTAGTAATTCAAGGCCATTTGTGAGCAGTGTGGTAAAGAACATTGAATTTGCTTTTAAGAAGCGATTGATTGTGATCTATGGATGCGAATCTGACATCTTAACATGTAACCAGTGACTGTTTATGAACATTTAGTCTTTATTTAGTATTTGTGTACGATACATGTGTGTTTACGACTACGTCCTCTTGAAAGCGAATCGGTTTCTCCCTTTTTTATTTTAAGAGGGGGTGGGGGAGTGTAATGTTTGGAAGCACTAGACGAATGCGCGTGAGGAAAGGACTGAGTGCTCGACTTGCAAAACGCGCTTGCAGTGTTCTGGCGAGCGAATTTAGATGTGTTTAGAGAAAGTAACCCCGTACGATAGAATAGCTACGCTCTAAGCCACACTTCAACTACCCGACGGTACCCGATCTATTACCTGGAGGATTGCTGCCACCGCTAGGTGCTGGCCGCTTGCCTGGCTTGTCAGCTGGCGTTGGCGGAACAACTGGTCTTGACGGAATCGCTGGTCTTGACGGAATCACTGGTTCTGGAAATAATACGAAAATAGGCCTTTCGCTAGCAGCACATTAGACAGGGTCAATGTAGGCCCGTCGTCGATTAAACTGCCCTTATATTGATCCACGTTTGCAAAAAAACGTTACAGGTCCATACGCGAAATGGCCGTACGGGTGTGAGCCCATACTGCTCATCTTCCTAGCGTGTCTCTAGTTTATTCTAAAGGCTATCTAAGAAATGAACCGACGCAAATTCGAGATTTTGCTCTTGGATTAAGCATTGGAATTCCCATAAACCGAAAGAAAGAAAGAAAGAAAGAAAGAAAGAAAGCAAGAAAGAAAAAATCAAGTAAACAACAACAAAAAAGAACCGGCCGAAATTTCGATATCGGAAGATAGTCACACGAATGGCCAAGATGCGTTGCATTGAGCTGCTCTAACGTAGAGTTACTGTATATGCTACGAAAAGCAGCCACCTTTGGTAGCATATACAGTAACTCTACTTTAACGGTTACGCCTTTCGATGCCGGGAGAAAGCGGCACTTTCGACGAGCCCATGGCCGCGTTCGTCTTTTTCTCCGAGGCCAAGGACGCTCAATGCAGCGAACATTCAAACGGGAAATCCCGCCCTGTACACGTCGTGCGGCCGATGTAGGGCGGCATGCACGCGGTCGCGATTTTCGCCTTCTTCCATCGGAGGCCTTCTGCGACGTGCATGACTGTACCTCGCTCGCCCGGAGGCCCCTTCGACTGCGCGACCTTCACTTAAAAACGCCGTTGGCAACTTTCTCTTTGCCCCATCGAGAGAGGGTGATGAAGAAAGAGAGGGGGGAACGCCGCCTCACCTTCCGAGACACCGTGGGGGAGTTTTTTTTTTTACCCAGTAATTACTTCCGCGCCCGGCAATCATGGAGCGACGGTGTCGACTTGTCGCGCGATTAGCTTCGCCTTGCGGCTACGCTGAGCCTATGCTCGCGCGCGCATCGATGCGTACGGAAGAGGCTGATTGGCATGTACACGCACTCCGCAAACCCGCGTGCCCATGAACTTCAAGGGGAAGTTTGCGAGCCAGCGAGAACGAAATCATCGCATTGGCAGCGTGCTTCCTGCCGTGCACTGATAAAAATAATGATGAGGTGCACGCTTTGTTTCTCCGTTTCTTTTATTTACGCAGTGAGGAAGTTGATTGCAAAATGTGCGATGTCGTGTCCTGTAGTGGCAGCGTAACGAGCTGATTTCGTTTTATGGAGCACTGCGAAATTCATTCGAGTGCTCCAGTTTTGTGTTATAAATTAGGACTAAGCGAGCTTTCTCACTTATTGGTTGTCTGTGTACTGTGTGGTTGTTGCAGGGCCCATATACGATGAAAAGTGGGAAGATGTTGGAATTCGATGCAAGACGAGCGGAGATGGCGTGCTACAGTTTGAACCGCTTCGTTTAATAAACGTTCATTCCTACGTGTAAAGTTATATTAAGCTAAACCGAATGGCCTAGCTCTGATTCGCATCGGTGGAAATTTCGAGGATGACAGTAAACGAAGAGAAAGAGGAAAGTCTGCGTGCATCTCAGGAACTTTTCTGTGTAGCATCGCGCGTGGCGATGACAGTGTTAAAAGACCCGTGCGATGCATATTTGAAAACGTTACACGTATGGAACAACGTCGACAATGAACAAGCTGCAACGTGGAGTTTCTTCATTTGTTTTTCTTCTTCTGTCTTTGCGTTAACAGGGTATTTGTTATACCATCAAACATGGTTTCAGGCAGGCGCACCTTTCGTTATTTGTTTTGTTAAAAACGAGGTCATTTTCGTCTAGAGAACGAGCTGTCCGTAACATTGTAGGCGACTGTTGATACAGAGAAAAGCGGGCAAAGCTCGATTCAAGCGCGATGCCATCCCCTGAGAGAACAAGCGTTTCTTTGAAAACCCAAAGTAGTCGTGAAAGAAATGTTATGCTAACGATGGGGGGGGGGCGTTGCCAACGATACGCTGAACGACGTTCAATATCAGCATGTTTTGCGGTGTTTACGTGCGCCGCCCAGCGCAAGGTGTTGTGGCACATATGCAAGTGGCTATAGGACAACATCCCCCGTAGTCATTCAAGACGAAAGCCTGTGTCACGAAGACTACGCCATTCAAAATGGAAACCATCATGGACGTGTCTTTAGAGCTTACTCTCGTATTTAGGAATACATCTGAACTTGAAGGCCATGCTTGACTTGATCTGAGTGACGCCTGGCGTGAGCTTGCCCGCGATGTTCATATCGTTTCCTTCGGTGCAGTCACGACAGGCGTCATTTAGATCAAGTCAAGCATGTGCCTAAAGTTAAGGTTCATTTCTGAATACGAGATACAGTGCTTGAGGAGCAGGTTCGAAGATCGATACGGAAAGCTCGCTGTGTTTTCCGGATCGGAAAGCACGGCGAGAGAAAGTGGAGAGACGTAGAGACAGGTCTGCAACGACCGCGTTTCTTCCTTCGCGCTGCGCCTCCAATGTTTGGCCATGCGTGCAATACACGGTGGTTCAATGTCGCCAGCGTGTCGTCAGTGTCGCCGCAGGGTGCGGCGTCCTCTCCGCTCTGTACTCACCGCCGCCTCCGCTTCCCGGTCGAGGCGGGACCGGCCCGGTTCCGGGGGAGTTCCCGTGCGGTGGCTGGGGGCCCACATCTGCGCGACAACGAAACAACCAGTTAATGCCAATGGATACACGCTCGCAAGGGGAACAAGCGATAGCGATCCTGTGCAAGCGAGATGTGCATTAATTGTAGTGAACGAAGTGTGTCCAGTAGAAAGCTCCGGCCTGATTTATTTGGCATCTGAAGACGATTTTTCGGTCCACCAAGTTTTTTTAAAAGGGCATTGGTGTTTATGGCGCAGCAAACAAAATGGTGAAAGCCCGAGTCCCGTGCTATGCATTCTGTTATAATCGTGGACATGATGTGCTGCAAGCAAGCTTCACTCCCAGGAAAAGAAGTGCACTACTGGTGACTTTTTGCCTTTCGGAGCGTAACAAGTGCAGCAACGGAACGTGTCACAATATAACACCCTGATAGTAACGTGAAGCTCATTTCCGTGCTTAAGATAAATGCCGTAAACGTAATGCGATTTTCACGCGAAACTGTGGGAGGATGAAAGTGAGAGGAATGTTTGGAGGTTCATTCAAGGTGCCATTTCCGGCCTGCTGCTCACTTGAGTTCTAAGCGTTAAAACTATTTGTAATTCCTTTCTGCGGTTGTTAGCTCTATGTACTTGCATATTACCCATGAGTTGGCCTTGTTACTTCTTCAGACAGGCTGCTCTTTGCTCCACAGCACTCTTCAACTTTCACACTGCGCACGTGGTTGCAGTGAACCTTGTTTTAAAGCTGTAAACCGTGCACTTGCCTACATTCTTTAGCTGAACGGTCTAATCTAATGGGCAATTGAGAAAAGAAAAAAAGAATGTTGGCGATTTAGGGGTAAATGCGAGGGAAATTCGTTAGCATTACATCGCATATCTTTGTGGTCCCGAACGCATGATTAAAACCCCTTTCACCACATCGCAAATTGATGTTCAGGAGCTCTCTCGACACACGGCCTTCCTCTTCGAAGGGAGCGAAGTGAAACTGATAGTGGTTCGGAAAACACACACACACACACACACAAACAAACACACACACACACACACACACACACACACACACACACACACACACACACACACACACACACACACACACACACACACACACACACACACACACACACACACACACACACACACACACACACACACACACACACACACACACACACACACACACACACACACACACACACACACACACACACACACACACACACACGCACGCACGCACGCACGCACGCACACACGCACGCACGCAACTGTAGGCAGGAGTCATACCTGGAGGATAGTTGTCCTCTGACCTAACGGGAATTCCAGAGCCACCGCCATGAGGCGGGAAGGGCTGGTGAGGAACTTGTGGTTCCCGTCCTGCGTCGGCCGCGAATGAGAGTATGCATTCGTTAGTGCGCCGACGGCGCGCAACCGACTCGTTCACCGGTCTGAGCAGACGATCCGGCGCATGCAAGTATATACCTGGCGGAATGCCTTGGGGATTGAATGGAATTCCGAAGCTGCCACCTGGTGGCAAATGCGGTATCAGGGGAACGTAAGGGCCTGTGACGACGTAATCGGGCACAGAGTCATTCTACGAGCACAAAGTGGGCACTGTTGAGTTGACTGAACAGCGAAAACATCGTTGCTGTTGGAGAAAGGAGGCTATCCGCGAGGTGTGCAGTGGTCATATTATGTGCTGTGATTATGTTTCATGATCACAGCTGGAAATGTGTCACGTGACTCTGCTGTGTAGCATCTCAACGCAAGTGGGTGACTTATGCACAGTGACCACGGTAATGGGAATCTAATGTAGATCAGCACATTATGGACAGCCTTGAAATTGTGCATACAAAGTTGTGTACCGTCTTGTTTTATTTTTCATTGTATTAAGACAGCGCAGATTCTTTGACAGGAAGATTACAGTACTCTGAGCCTTTCAGTTGAGTTCAGCAAAAGGAAGTGTCTATCAGACGCTCTCCCTGAGTGCCCTATTCGACAGGTGATGAACGCCTCACATCTCGCGTTTCTTTTTCTTTTTTCTTTTTGGCGAAGGCAAGGGTACTTACAATATATAGAAGAGAATTACCAGCTGTTCGCCTTTTGCCCTCACAGCGCAACATTAAGAGAAATATAATCGATCTTGGCAGGCAGCCTGAACGGAAATTAAAGCCAACACTTAGTATTTGTCTTCTGGTGCGCCATAGTATCTTTTATGTGTTGCTGATTTCTTTTTTTAACAGCAACGTACGCATATTTTCCTTTCTTCTCTCCTTAGCGAAACTCGCGCCGTGTCCAAGCACGTCGGTTTCATGACATTACGCAAGAGCCTTGCAACGTTTCGCACGGTTGTCGGCGTTTTCGCTTTCACAAAGCGTATTGGTCAAGTGGAACAAAAGCATTGACCTTGCCAGCTACTCGTTCAATGGGGCATAGCGCCAAGTCATTTAAGCAGCACTCTGTACTTAAGTGTATATATTTCTCTCTCTTTTCTTTTCAACAGAGCTGCGACGCGTGAACAACGGCATACGAAGGAGGAAAATATTTGTGGCTAAAATCACTGTGCTTCACGAGCCGTTGCAACCATTCCTCGCTACGACGGTTCAGCCACTAATGAGGCTGGGCCTAGCAGAGAAGGTTTAGGACGAAAAACGCTGGAATCTTACCCCAGACAAAAGTTGTGGACCCGGAACGTCACGCAATAAAGTTTTATCTTTCCACGGGCTGTGTGACTGCTTCCAACTTGTTCATTTAGTTGCCGGAAGTATGGTCTTAACATTGAGAGGAGGTGGATCTACTTACTACAGTTCATGCAAACGAAGGGCATGCGATTTCCCGTAAGACCGATTTACCTGGTATCGCTCCAAAGTTGTGCCCTTGAGGTGGGAGTCCGAGGAAGCGCGTATAGTCCTCAAACGAATTGACGCCTGGGATGTTGACTCCATAGGGGCCAAACGGTCCAACTGAGATGTACACACGACACAATTGCAGCGTTAGGCCGCAGACTTCCCACTAAATGATCTGCGTTTTCTGCCGCCTCGACTTTGTGTAACCCAATACTCCTCCCCTCACTCGCCCTCTTTGTCCCCCCCCCCCCCCACTCTCTCTCTTGACAATTTCGCTGTTAAAGTCGCTTCTTTTATTCCACTGAACCAATGGTGACTGGTCTTGAGCGCATCGACTCTTTTGCTTGTTTCATTCGACATAAAGGAACATGTTCCTGGTAGTCACGCGGCAGGATACACTGCCACCCCTTCACACAACAACCCGTTCAGAGTTTAGAAACAGCAATGCGTTCCTCTTGTTCTTACTTGTTCACCGGCAAGACGACGCTGGCGGCACACGAGCCGATAGGGAACAACGGCTGCTTCCCGCCATTCTCAGCAGTGACAAGGTCATGGAAGCAGTTCAAATGGATTATGCGTGCAGGCTAGTTCACAAGCGCTGTTAGAAGCGTGAGCATCGTTCAACGTCAGCTGAGTGGAATGGAGAACAAGATGCGTGGTAGACGCCTTCAGTTACTTCCGCGAACATGGACAAGAAAGCATTTGGCCCCTTTAACCTTTAACCTTTATTAATTATTTTAAAGGAATGTTTATGCCACACTGGACGCGAAATTTACTGACAGCTTTTGTGGACCTAGTCTGCCAAATACACAGTTCTATATTTTCTCGAGCATAATTGTGTCCCTCTGTCCACATCCCAAGACGGAAAAGCCACAAGAAATAATAATGTATAAGAATGTAAGCATGCACCTTCTTTGTTTTCGAACGTAAACTTTCGACGTACGACACGATGTCACGGCCAAGTAAAATTTAGAAAGTGCGACATCACAAACAGACTCGGCGGGACATGCTGGACAGCTCGTATTGGGTACCATTGGTTAGAAGACCGTCAGCTCGAGCTGCCGAACAAGGGACAAAGTGGTATGGCGCGGGTTAGCGTCTTTGGGGAAGAGTGAGGAAGGTGCCGCAATGTACCTACGGTCACGATATTCTTACGTTCGATATACGTTGTTTTCTTACGTTTGATATAGGTGGGACAATATGTCACTATGGCTTCCATTACAACTGTTCGTCGTTAATCGGCTTATCGTTTTGTTAACTCTCCCAAATGGAGCGATTGTTACACACCATTTCCAAGTACGAACGATTTTCCGATTCTGGACCTTCAGTGTGGCATCAACGGTGGACTAAGTGCGGCAGACATAACCCGAGCTATGGCACTTCTCGGCAGGCGAGCAGCAGCGCCTGTCGATTTGCGTAGAGGTTAAGAAAGGATTTGACCCCTGATGGCAGCTGCCATGAGGGGTCAAATGTCACAAAGCACTTTCATATGCAAAAGCGGATTCTGCCTTGGCGGACAGCGCGTTGCAACATTTACCGTAGCGTGTAGTCACAAAATGCCGTTTTTCTACTGGGTTAAGAACAAAGCTATGGAAATCGCGCACCTGGTTAGGCTTTTAAAGAGCTTTAGCTGAGATAGACATACACTCATATAGCAGTAATATTTATATGCAGGTGCTCCTTTTCTCATTCTGGCGTAATAACTTTCAAGTAGAAATCGATGCGTAGTAATTATGAAGCATTCGTTATTTCTTGTCGCGTATGATAGTCGCATAGACTAAAGCAAATGTTGGCGTATAGTATTTAATGTAGTCTGATGCATGACAATGTGGCACTGTCCATTTTTGATAAAGATTACTGCAAATAACAGTGTTCTGATGATACGATATGCTTATTTAATTGCCCTATGGGACAATTATGCATATTTATACGTGCATATGTTACACGTCTATCTATATACATACTGTATCTTCGCGTATTCTGACTGAGGGAAAGTTTCACTGTACATTTCCCCCGCTGCATATGCCGCACGGCCATACTTTACGTCCACAAATTTTACTCTCCGAAGTGTATCTCGGACGTCGAGATAGTTACACGTCGTGTACCGCAAAGTTCGTGCCTCGACTTACAATTGCAAATTTGTGCTTGCTACCCTGAGTTTGCGTTGCTTTTCAGTAGAGGTCGCGTAGTCCATTAAGTATGCAGCGCCATGGCACTGCATATTGTTGGATGTATACGGTATGTACGCTCTTACGGTAAGTGAAAGTAACGTTGTGGCTCAGTGTACGCACACATACGCAGGCGCGCAAATAAGTAAAACAATGTAATAAAAAAAAGTCACACGAGGTGCACGGATGAAGATGCTGTTATACTTAAGTTAGTTTCTTTTATAATTTTGTTCGTTCCAGTTTCCTTTTTTTATAGCTAAAACATTGTTCTCGCATACTCTTCGCGTTCTGTTTCGGCGATTTTCTTAACGTTACATTAACGTTACTTAACGTTAAATTCATGAATTCAAGCTTTTTAGTTGGGAAGTGCTCTTCGCCATCGGCCGGTAGCCTTCTTTAATAATATGTCCCGCATCAGCAGAGGTTGGCATCTGCTTTTATGCACAGTTTCTTTTTTTTTTTTTTTGCGAAAGAACATTTTTGTGAATACAGGCCCCGAGCACCTGCACTGAAGTCGCAGCACGTTAGAAACGACGGTACACGTTCTATTCGATACACGAGCAGTTCGTCTTTCCTCCGTGGAGGTATATAGCGAGTGTCGATCTCAGCTCTCGTTAAGCAGGCAACAGCGCAGACGGCTCGCAAGCAAGGAGAGGAAAGCCAGGGCGGGCGAAGCGTGGAAGTCGTTGCACCAAACTTATACGTCTATACAAGCGAGTTTCCGTGTTTTGCCAAACTCGTGACGGTGCACGTGAACAGCGAGATGCGAAGACGCGTGGAGCGAGAACGGGACTTACTTGCGCCGGCATGTGGGCCTCCCACTGCCGGTCCTAGCCCCGGGATGCCTTTAAAGATGTCGTCTAACACGTTAAACGGGTCCAGCGGGTTTCTAATATCCCCTGCGTGTACAAAAGAAAAAAAAAATGGCTGAAGGCTTAGCTTGGTCAAGCCTGGAAGATTGCGAAAGCAATACCCTTGGCTGCGCCTTGGTTCGGCTGATGGTGTGGACATGGTTGCCCTTTGTTAAACTTATGGCTATACATCATCCGACATAGCGCAAGGCAGCGTGCCGACCACTGCGAGGAGCCGAGCTGTAGCCCCATTTATCCTCCCAGCATGACGTCACATCAGCGAGCGCCCTCTCTCGGTAGCGCCGCAGCAGCGGCGCGCAAGGCTTCGCCTCTGCCATCGATGCCGCGAGCTGGGGCCCCGTCTCTCGGTCTGGCGTGACGTCACACGGTCACGTGACGCGCAGATGTGTAAGGAGGCGCCAGACCACCGATGGGCCGAAAGTGCGAGCAGTATTGCTTTCGCAATAAAAACGCACGTTGAATAACAGCGATCGGGTTTCGGGGGCGTTCGAACCTCCTTCCCACCCTGCACGCATTTGCTCACCAGCAGCTATATATATATATATATATATATATATAGCGCATGCAGTTTGACGGAGGTGGAATGCAAGAACACTCCTTTTACTACGTGCCTGCATTCAGGTGCTCGCTGAATAACCCCAGGTGGTGGAACTCAATCCGCAGCCCACGGTTATATAACGTCTCTCACAGACCATGCGTTTCTATGGGACATTTGCGTTTAATAGGAATTAGTGTCCCTTACTGGATGATTTTTCTACGCACATTACGGCGGTATTTAAGGGTTTTTTCTTGTACCCGTGTTCAGGCGTATAACTGACCCCTGAGCGTCAACGTCTCCTGCGACAGGAAGTTTTAGCAGAGCCGTGATTAGCTGCGGTGTTTGAAAGTGGCACCGAGGAAAGCGCGTCACTTGGGCATTCGATGTTGGTTCTCAGGGAAAGAAAGTTCGCGCCTTCTTGCTTAGCTTCGCAATGCCTCCAAAGAGTCTGGCAAAAGCTATATGAACGTAGCTGATTTACCTGGAACCGCGCCTGGCGCTCGTGTGGGCTAATTAAGTGTTGGCAATGGTGGAACGAGCCAAGGGAAGTCACACCACTGCGTCCTATTGCGCGAACAGCACATCTATCGTCAGCGGCAATTAGTAGCTAGGGACAGCAGTATAGTTCTGCTTGCGCATACTGACAGCACATGAACACGGCACAGTCGTGTTTCAGCAAAAGCAATGCGCGCTACTGCACTACTGCTCATGATAATAGCATGGGAGGGCTCCAAAACGTCAATATAAGGCAGCGGTTAGTTTGCACGCAGGTTATAAATAGTTGCACCGGACCGGAAATGGCAGTTCGGATGCGGAGAAAGCTTTGTATTCGCAGATGCTATGCATGCGCATCGGCGATGAGTCAGTACTGGTCTACCATGCAGCGGATTTCCAGTCGGCGACAACTTCATTCCCTTTGGGTATTTTAGCTGTTAAATTTGCTCCAACTCGCTGTAGATACCGCATGTCTGTCGCGCGACTATCCTGGTCAGCTATACAGCTGACCAGTAACAGCACCCGGCGCAGGCATCTGCGCTCTGAGCTGTGACGTGAGAAGGACGGCAAGAAGCGGCGCTGTCGTCATACGCCATGCTCGGCACTGGAAAAACGGCCGCCCCGCTTTTGAAAGTTTGGGACTTTGGGAACGCAGGGCTCACGTCGCATGATCTCGGGCTTGCTGCGCATGCGCGGAAGTCTCCTAGGCTGTCTTACGCTCGCTCAGAAATTAGCTGTGCCCGTACATCCAAGCCGATTTCCTAAACCACTCCAGATACAGTGTATATGGTGCCAGATAAAGGCTACGGAGGAACTGCGGGTGCGTCCGCGGGCGCTGCAGACTTTCGCGCAGCTGCAGGCGCGCGGTACACGATCCGGGCTTAATTATTTAGATACTAAATGTTTCTTGTCTAAACTCTTTCTTCTTTTTCAACGTATTTTCTCATGTGAAAGAGCTCAATGCTCTGAAGGTGCATCCTCTGTGTATATGCTGCTACATAGTTAGCAAGTCGATAGCTTCGTGGCATCTGTGATTGTACCAGCGCCCCTGGTCAGTGAGCGTTCTTTCTCCTTCTCTCGCTGTCATGATTAACCGACTTATCGTATGTTTCTGAAAGGCAAAGAAGCTACCTGCAGTTGAATGAACTCTATGGACCAAAGAGCAGAGAAAAAAAAGAGACTGGAGACGAGGGAGGCTCGCTATGTGCCATGCCTAGACGCAGGGACACGTTTCAAGGAAACTAACGCGAGGAAAACAGCGCACACGTATACGCCTTCTGGCACAAAGTGCAGACACTGGATTAGCTCGAGGTTGACGTCAACGTGCGCTTAGTTGAGCGAACGTCCATCTTTCCTCGTGCTTCATGGTCTTTCTTTAGCAGTTATGCGTTGAGAGCGACATGCTTCAGCTTCTAAAGGCCTCGTTTGCCTTTATCAGCGTTGATGCACTATTCCGCTAAAGAAAAAGCAAAAGAAAGCACAAGAAATGTTTGCTGTGTGGAAGAGAACGACATAACTAGCTATTCGATATAGATGCAAGATCGTCATTAGCTTTAATAATCGTCATCACAGCCTGATCAGCTTCACTGCAACATAGAGATTTTTCATAAACCTTTCCGTTTACTATTCTGCTCCAGTCGTACCCTCTATATACCAGACGAACCCCCTGGTCTTATCAATCTTATCCTACGTACGTCCCTTACTACGTCTCGCTTCACTTGACTTCCATTTTTTGCTCATGTTGGCATAGTTCAACGAAACCTTCACAGGGAAGACGTGTCGTGAAATACACGTACGATATCACACGACATTTGCGCTATATTTAGCCCGATAGAAGAGTAAACAAGTCGCCAGGCATGCACCTCAGCTCTTTGCTCTTGCGTCTGCGCGCGCTACGCCTCTGTACTGGATACGTATTCGAGTTGGTTAAGGCAGTTTGTTTTGACCAAATAACTTATCTATATGCAAGCTAAGCCCCTCGTTAGTTTTCCCGTTTGGCTCTTTCTTGTGCCTCCCTTTTTTTCTTTTTCTTTTTAGTTTAGACGAGATTAGGCCTGTAGGGAGCTTGCTCTCGACGTCACATATTCCGTTAAGGTTCCCATGGTACTTTCCCTATTTCAGAAATTCCCACCTCTTTCGCTAAGAAAGACAAAGTGGCTTCGTTGGATCTGGTTGGGACTGTACACTGTACGGGAATCGGCAGGTACGTCCGTATCGCTGTTATATACAGTGCACATTCTGTCCACCTTTTATCGTTTCTGTTTCTGCTGTTCCCATTGCATGTCACAACATTGGACTCGGGTAAACGAAAACCCTTCCAGCCAGCGCCGAGGCTTTCGCAACGAGCAAGGGGTTGCAGCATATAGACGTCGCGCGGTGACGTCCCAACAGCACAGTGACGTCAGCGGAAGCTCCCTACAGACTGCGTGCGAGAGCGGGACGCGTGTGCACCTGGTGCTCCTCCTCCTCCTGATCCCGAAGCGGGACGTCCCATATTGGGGCAGCACACGATGGGCCTGAGCAGTTCGAAGCCGCAGATGACCGGGAAGTTGAGTCGGATGATGCCACGCAGCGTCTCCTTGCACTTGATCATCGGCATGCACGTCCCGTCCAGGAAGCCGCGGCCCAGCGGGTTCTTGGCCTGGCATGGACCTCGCTCCACTGCCCGGTATAGGGATGAGAAACGGTTGATTCCGGACACGTTCTGCACGTGTCGCACTCGCGATGCCTCTACGAGCCGCGAAACCGGCATCATTGCCCACGCAGCGCCCGTCATCCACGGCGGTGGCTTCAGCGTCTATGTCGTTGTGCCGATGAGCACGAAATCGCGGGGGACACTGCCGCGTTCAGATGTAGCTGGAGCCTCCCGTTAGCCTGTAGTTGCTCCAGGAGTGGCACGTTAAAGCTCATTACTCAACCGATTATTCAATATTTCGCGAGGAAAGGCGCTGCGAGGGTGCATATTCTACAGTGGCGATATCCTGCGAACTACTGACGCGTCAATGCAGCGATACGACGAGAGCTGAAGCTGCACCAATGCGCCTTATAAAGGAAGTATACTGCCAATTTCAATAACGTGGTTTACGCTGCTTTCCACAGCCGATGGCGGTATAACTTTCTATGGAGAGTGTATGGAGAGCTTGTCCATACGTGTCTTCGTAATGCCAGTGTTACTCTGGACAGAGGAATTCGAGGCAAACACGGAGCTCTTAGTATTAATGCGAGCGCATAGGCATGGTCATATGTGCTTAAGCTGCTTCTCGGCACGTAGCCTCAGCGCCAAATATTACAAACGTGAAATTATAGTTAACCTATCTATAACCGTGCAAGGTCATACCATTGTGTGGTGAAATACCGTATGAATAATTATTATCCCTGTGTTGACCTTCGTGGCTTGTTCTGCAGCATACATTTACACTGAGAGCACTGCAAGCACCATATTTGGTTTCCGGTTGAAAAGACAGATGTGTTAAGGAAATAGGCGACAACGCTCGTTCTTGTTTTGGTTTCCGCTTCCTTCCTTTTTACTCGTGTTACCGACTGTATTTCTCACTTCTAAAGATACAGAAGCCCTGTTTATACAAAACCACATTTTGGTGTGTTAGCTGAAGTTGTCTTTTACAAGAACACCGTTTGACCGCTTGGATTTTGTTCACGATGTATTACAGCAGGCGTTGATCAGGAATGCGCATCGGAAACCAACCGGAACATTCGCTAAGTGCCCATTTACGATCGTGGAGCCCTCACCTGACCATTATTATGAGAACAGTAGTGCAGATCGAATTACTTTGAGCGTTTCCTACAACTTGTTTCAATATACGTGTGCGCAGTCTTCAAGGCATATACACTTGCTTTTGCATATCGGTTATGTGGAACGCGCACTACGATACTACACGAATCTTTGCATAGGTGGCCAACCGGACATCTCTCTTGACCAAGTCACTTCGTAGCTGGCATTTGCTCCTTATACTGAAAGAGCGTCAGGGAATCGTGATATAAACCGAGGAGACATACCACACGACAGGCCACAAGACATACCGGACGTATCTGACAGCTCAGGTTTCATGCGTGGGAAGCGCATGACTTTACAATATTTCACAGTCGCTGAAACGCGCGCTGTTCATACTTCGTGCTTTTGTTCGTCCGATAGTTTTCATAACACCTGCTCATTAAACGCTTATATTAGCCCCGATTCCCATTGTCGATTACATGAGTCGGCTACTCGGCGTGTTTTTCTCAACTACATGCGCGCACGAACCTTGTAATTATAGCGCCAAGGAATCTAAGCCTTTGTTTGTTCGCCGCGACTTCCTTTCTTACGCGAAGGAATGCTATTTATAAATTACGTGGAACGTTATCCTTCCCTTCGCTTCCGGCGGATCTGGCGCATTTGCATGTACGTGCAGTCAGGTTCGACTTTACATATATTTTTTTCCACACGCATTCTTGCCCCTATAAAAATGGGGTGAAGATTCTTCTGGACCTGAATAAAGTTTACTATACTACCTACGTACCTACCTACACCAACAGATAATATGTATAGAACGCGAAAAAGAGAATGTTACGCAATTTGCTCAATCACGCATTGTGACTCATCCGTCTGTATTAGCGTAAGAATGAACAAAAAAGAAAGAGAGAGAGAAAAAGAACGCGGGAGGCCTCCTCTTCTTCCACGCCCTTATCCTTCCATCCTGTTCGATAAAAATGTGCTCGGGCTGCCAAGTGACGGAGTCCAAGGGGGTGAGGGGTGGCATAGCTGATGTACGAGCCCTCGCATATGCTACCGCCTTTAACGAAGGCGGCCTGCAAACTGTTTCGCAATCGACGCGCGAAATAATTCCGCCGTCTCGTGGGACTCGTAAATGAGTCAAGCTGCGTTCTCGTAAATTGCTACAGCGTGCCAGCAACAGCATTGGCGTGGGCACCAGTTTACCTGTACAATCCGCACGTAACTTTGACCTCCGAGCGACGAACATGGGCAAGTAGAAGACGCGCCGCCAATGCTTGAGTGACGCCTAACAGAAGCGGTGCTTGCCTTACATGTTTGTCTTTTTTTAAAATCTTTTCTATATCTTTAAAGCATATACAAGGCTCATCATTACGTACGGTGGTGCCAACACTGAAAAACTAAATCAATTGAGCTGCTGTGGAACGATATTCTTTCAGCTTACCAAACGTTCGAAGTCAAGATATCTTCATTCAACCAATTGATAATAGTTCCTAAAACGAATACGTATTACTTCGAATGCATTTGGTACTCGCGCGCTAAGCTTACTGAAGAACACGTGACAACATCTAATGTTAAAAAAGGCGTCTGATCCTCTTTGCGCTTTGTTCGCGTTCCTGGAAGAACGATGCAAAGTGTAACGAAAAAGAAAGCGAGGCAACGCGTTTTCGCAGATTACTACAACACGATAACAGGAGTTTGGCGTATAAGCTCCACTCTAAACTCATACGCGGTCATATAAATTAAGTTAATAAGTTAATAAGTTAACGCAAGTGATGCAAATATTTGCAAGTATACAGGTCCCCGTCACACGCAGCGGACAGAGTACACGGGATACTTTCCGAAGCTCGAAATCGAAGCTCGAAACCTCTGCTTCTGAAGTTTCACATCTCTTTATTCTTTGTGCGCGGTCTAGTGATATGCTTTCTGATATCACAAAACGTTATGTGACTCCCCTTTACTTTTTAATTCCGATAGTCGCAGCTGTTACCTTTCGTGTGAGGCGGTTATCTCGTGCTGTGCGAACACTGCAGAAAACATCAGTTAAAAAGACAGATAGAGAAAACAAAATAAAACAATGACAACAAGTAAGAAAAGCAGGCCAAGTATCCGAATCACCCCACTCACCTGTTCCCAAGAAGTGAGCGTCGCAACCGAGGTCTGAACCGAGGGCCAAAAGACCCAACGCTAGTAGGAGTACGCGCATTTCCGTTCTGCGTCGCGACGACGCCGACTACACTAGTTGGAGGCGCGAGCGCGCGCGCCTTTACGAAAGCGCGAAAAAAGTGCGCGACGGGTTTCCCCCTACAACGACGTCGGGGCGGCGGCGCTCTTCTCGAAAAAAAGAAAGCGTCGGCGCAAAACCCCTCTCAACCGCGCTACGCTTTTTACCCCGTTGCTCACCCTCGATCCCCAGACTCTCGAATCATGAGAGGGCAACCGGTTGCACTTCTCTCTCTCTATCTCACTCCTGCCGGCGAAGTGAGGCGCGCAGCGCAACGACGACGTCTTGTCGAGCACGCACGACTCGCACTCCGGTAGTGCGCGCTGCGGAAGAGCTCGCGCGTGCTGCAAGCGAGCGATAGTACGCGCGCGAAGTCGGCCCGAGCGGAGGTTGCATCGAGAAGGGAAGGGGGGCCTCGGCAGTGCTGTGTGTGCGTGCGTGTGCTTTTCCGTTCGACTCGCGAGCGCGGCGGTCAAAACGATCCACCGCGACGGGATCTGGAAAGGGGCGGAGGCGAGGCCCTTCTTTCGCCGCGCTCTCAGCGAGCTGTGGTTGCCCAAGAAATCGGCACGCTCGGCGCCCCACCGCGACCGCGTCCTTGAAAGAAAGAAAGTGGCGGGCCTTGATCTTAACTAGTGGCCACTTCTGGTCAGTGATCGCACGCCCGGCTTGGAACGAGGGAACGCGCGGGTCTCGCTAATGGGGGTTGTCGGTTTCTCCGGCCGGTCGTTTACCACGGCCGAACCGGCTGCCCTCGAGGTGTCGGACCATGGGCGGCACGCCGGAGGCGATTGCTCCGATTACTGCGGCCCTGTTTTTTGTTTGTTTGTTTGACAACCGAAGGTGTGGTGAGCCTTGAAGAGCTCCTGCTCGTTCCAGAAACAACGATTCATGCGCGATTTTGGGTTGGGTATAAAGAAAAATGAAATCAGAGATTAAGCCCTTTTTCGGGGATGACTGTGTGTGGCACGTGAATAATGTGGAGTAGTGTCTCATCTGTTGCTTATCTACAAATAGAAGTTCATGCAGGTAGGCTAAGTTTTTATTGTGATTGAGTCACAGAACTCCTTAAGTTTTGCCATTACTAGTTGCTCTGCTTCTTATAGTGCTTTGTGTCCAGTACTAGCTGCGCCTTCTCATGTTCCTTTACCAGGACCCGTGCAGGTCGCTCCTTTTTGACAGCGCCGAGTTAATCCAGCGCGTACTTCAGTGATTGCGCTGAATACGACAGTTAGCGACGTCCTAGAATCAAGATGCAGTCCACATACTTCCCCACATCGTTCACGAGAATGTGCCCCTGTCTTTGATGTTTGAGGGCAAAGCCGCATGGATATTGAGCCTCCGTGCGACTTTCGTGCTGTATCCGTGAGATGTGGCGGATGTTTGCAATATACGTAGCTGGCATTATAGGCATTATGGCCACCAATGTCCACTGCTCTGCTTCACGAACCAAGAACAGCTCTTTCGTCGTTTTTATTTTATTCGTGCCCCAGCAATCTCGCATCGTATCCGCACGCAGACTGGAGTGCCAAACGGAATGCTTGAAAATTGGCAAAAGAATTAAACCCGCCGGAGGAGAGCTGGGCTGTCGCAGCGGATTGCCCGCACCGACAGTGAACGATCAGCGATACCGTATAGAATGTGGCACAATGAGATATCCACAACAAAATTTCTACCGAAGACGAAACGTCGCAGAACATGTATCGCTATGGGGCTTATCAGAGCGAGTAGTAGTGTTGCTTGCTTCTTTCGTCTGCTTCCCTCAAGACGCGTGGCGCACTTATGACTTCGCGCCCACATCATCACTATGGTGACAACTAATAGCAGTCTCCTCCGAGTTCGCGATTCTTTAATGGAATGCCTAAGCTGTGCATCACTCCAATCTACGGCACGTCCTCTTCGTGTGTCTCCACTGGGGACCTGATGGCGGTGGCATTTTCTTTTAAGAGGTGAAACGGCCGAGTTTTCGGCTTTGGCGAGGACAAAATGCTTCACGAAGGTGACAGCAATATGTCGCGCAGTAATTCACTCGGTGATGTAACTGATTAGGCTAGCTGGTTCTTAAAAAAAGCGTATTGTGTGCAAGCGCGAAACGCTTGACAGGGAGACAAGAACACAAATACACGAGGAATCGTGTACCTGTGTTCTTAATTTGCTGCCAAACCTTTCGCGCTTTTATTCAAGATAAATGAGTGACGAAGACAGACTATAGCTCAAATGTTGCTTGGCAACTAACATGTGATCGACTAAGTGTGCATGTGTGTGAGAGAGGGAGAAGGAGAGGGAGGGGCGGCAGAGAGGGAGCATATAATTTAGTTCTTTACAGAAAATCGAGCCAAGCTGAAGACCGTTAAGCCTGACATCATAGGCTTAACTTCAAAGCGCTCGGTTTTAGCAAAATTCAATAACTTTGGTCTCGACAAGCGCAGCAGGATATTGTCATTTTGATCACCATGTACAAGATGGAGGCCACTGACAATTCGTTGGGTACGTTCGGTGGTGTAAGAATCATATGCTATACAGGACAGCGTCCATTTTATATGCTCCAATGTTTCTCATCATTTCTGGCTTCGATGAGTACTATTGTTTCGCAATTCCGCCGTTAAGTATTTTTCAACCTTCGGCCTACACAACTCGAGTGAACATCAGCGCGCATGCGTGCCGACTCCCCACTCGTTTTTCAAACGCTAGAGGTATACTTCACGTGCGATTGCGTTAGTGTTCCTGTATATCGCTACGGGAGCCATATGCAGGGCGACTACATTGCGTGATGCTTCCCAGTCTTCTGTCGGGATATACTTCGCGGAGTCGAGACGTCGCAAGTAGGTTTTTCTTTTCTTCTACTTTCTTTTCTGGCGACTCGTCAGATATTTCGAATGCAGCCTTTCGTTGCGGCAATGGTGGTTGTGACCAAATAGGAAGAGAGATGTGGCTGGACACCAAAAGTTTATGTCAGCAAGCGGATGGGAGGGGAGGAGGTACGAGAGAGAGAGCGAGAGAGCACGAACGGCGCAACGACATCGGATCTGCTTTCTTTTTAGTCGCCTACAAGCGCGCGGAGTTCTCATGCAGAGACAAGTGGCAAACCGGACGCGAAAGCTTTTCCACGAAATTGCGTCCTCTGCTCGCGCCGACAATCCGGGATTGAGCTGCAAACGCGGAATTCTCTATAAACCGTTTTCTATATGCTGTTGCTGTTGCCACGCGTGGAGGATATTGCATATGACAAGTAGCATGCCGGTGCCGGGTAGTCTGCGTTTTGTATGTATACAGATGCCAACACGAGGAGCAAGAAAGAACAAGCAAGAAACGAGGAGGGCGCTGATGTCGTCTTTACTAAGGTCGAATGTTATCTTCTGCGTTACCCACGTCACGTGATAGCAGCGAGGCTGCTATACCGTTCGGTGGGGTGTGCCGATTCCCGATTGGTGCTCGGTCACCAGAGCCTCGTAGTCGGCATCGTCTTCGGCTGTCGCGCGCGTTTCGTGCGCTCCGACACCGCCGGCCGTCGTCGATGTTTTCTCGGCGTCAGGAGCATTCATCTTGCGCCGCAGTTTCTTCCGAGTGGGTTTTACAGTCCTGCGAGGCGAAAGAAAAATTGGGTGGAAATGGGGTGAACACGGAGAGACGGCGGTTTGTGGAAGCTTGTGCTCTGCTTACTGCGACAGATCAAAATTTCGGCTGCATAATCTCCATCGAAGAGAACACGTGTACATGTGCAAGCAAATGACCTCGTCCTATTCCTTCTATCCTTCTCTTTAGCCTCGTTCTGGCGCTATTCTATCGTAGGTTCCGAGGTGGGGGCGTTGTTCTACGCGTGTAAGATATATG
Organism: Dermacentor andersoni; assembly: GCF_023375885.2. NCBI lineage: Eukaryota > Metazoa > Arthropoda > Arachnida > Ixodida > Ixodidae > Dermacentor > Dermacentor andersoni. Next base: position 50,929,887 of record NC_092817.1, on the reverse strand, counting down.
CATAAGGTAGTCACGCTTCTTGCGTTGCTTGCACTTTCTCATGCGTCGGCGAGGAGATTCTCTAGACTATTTCCAAGGTCAGATATGTCCATCCTAATCTCTTTTCAGTGCTTGCCTGCAGTGCTGCGCGTGCGTTTGTGCTGCGAGCCAGGCGACGCTATGCGACCTGTCTTCGTGCCCGCTTAATTGTTGATATTGACTTGCCCTGTCCGTGGTTTATGACTGTTTGAGCGCGCTGTTGCTCAACCACTGAAACTCCTAACTTCTATTCATGACTTTTACCAGTAAGAGGATTACTAGGGTCGTTTGATAAGTGTGGTAAAAAAGCAATTAAAGATGGCATGTTTGCAGAAAACGATATTTTATTTTTCAACATAGTTCCCTTCTAGCTCTACACACTTCTTCCAGTGGTGCTCCAATTTTTTTATCCCCACAGAAAGAAAAGAGAAGGATGGCTCGAGGCCCTTGAAGTGAAGATTTGTCACTGAGATAACCTTTTCATCCGAAGAAAATTTCTTTCCACCCAGCCAATTCTTCAGGTTTGGAAAGATGAAAAAATCGCATAGGATCAAATCCGGAGAACAGGGTGGATGAGGCACAACCTCGAAGCCTAGCTCATGCCATTTGGCCATTGCAACAAGCGATCTGTGGGGCGGATCATTGTTTTCGTGAAAGAGGAGTTTTTTGCGTGCTGACCCAGGTCGTTTAGTGCGCAATTCTTTTTACAGTTGATCTAGGAGTGTTGCATAATGTTATTGTTTTGCGATTTTGTAAGTAGTCCACAAAGATTAATCTTCGTGAATCCCAAAAGACAGTTGTCATCACCTTTCCGGCTGAACAAGCAGTCTTTGCATTTTTTGGAGCACCTTCATCAGACCCATGGTCCATTGCTTTGACTGCTCTTTAGACTCTCTAGAGTGTAATGCTGTATCCGCGTCTCGTCAACTGTCTCAAATCGGCGCCAAAAGTCCTGCGGATTGCGATCAAGCATCGATAAACACAGATAGTTTCGAGACGTCTGCTCTCATGCGCCTTTGGTTGATCGTCAGCAGCCGCGGCACCCAACGTGCACAGACCTTCTTCATCTGCAATTTCCGACGAAGAATATTGTGAACTCTCTCTGCCGAGATGCCTACAATTCCAGCCATCTCACATACCTTCACTCGGCGGTCTTCCATGACAATTCCATGGATTTTCGATACCATTTCTGGCGTGGTGACCTCCACTGGACGCCCCGGACCTGCTTCATCTTGCGTCGATGTTCGGCCACGTTTGAATTCACTTATCCAGTAGTAAATGGTTTTCAGTGATGCTCCAGAGTTTCCATCAACTTCACTCAACTCGGCTTTAATTTGGGCAGTCGTCCAGTGTTTTAAATAAAAGCGTTTGATCACTGCTCAAAATTCACCTTTATCCATTTTGGCGCAATTCGCCACAAAGCGCGTTGCCAATGGCTGTCAGAAGCTTACTAACTGTCGGTACCAGCGTAAACAAGTTCTGCCGTCATATGAAGGGCGCTTCTCGCGCGCCACCTACAAGAAAACAGAATTGTAGCGCCATCTCTTGTATTTTTACCAGACTTATCAAACGACCCTCGTATATTCTGGGAGCGCTAATGAAGACAGAGCAGGCGTAACGCGCCTTTGCGAAAGGAGCTTGCATTACTTAACTATCACTGCCTTTAGTTGTTCGTTTGCATATTACGCTTGACCGAGGCCTGATATACCTATTGGAGCAGTCGAACCAGGCAAAGTCAAACGCAAATGTTTGCTAAAAAAGTCGGAGTTTCGCTCGAAAGGCGTAGCATCGGAAGCGATTGCAAATTATCAGACGACTACAAGAAGTAGTGTTGGTAGTTTTCTCGGCCGTATATATATTGCAATAATCATTCACTTACTAACTAAATTAGCAAACATGGTGTCACATGCAAAAGGAGAAACATGATCAGATTTCATGACCGCGCGCACTCGCTGTCACAACGCTTACGTGATGGAGAGGGCCGCGAAGCGAATGCTTCGTGCAACCTCTCGCTTCACCGAGTGTCGGAAACTTGAGATTGCGCGACCTACAAAACTAGGCATGCGGAAAAACAGCGCGTCTAAAAGTGCCGACCAACTATGCTCGTATTTAGACTTTGCACCTGCCGCAGATTACTTCCAAGACACGGCGCGCGGACCACGTAAACGCTTAACCAGGCGGACAGCCATGTGCAGCCACGGCCGGGCTAGAGGAGGAGACGCCCGCTCTCCTCCTCCAGCGCTCGCTAGATCACGTGACCTCCTACATTGGGCGCGTGGCAAGCATCAAACCACTGTCCTCATCGGCTCACTTTCTCACGCTTTCCCTCCCACCCACAGCATACGGCGCTTGAGGCGCTGTCTAATCGCACTTGGACTTTACATGGAACACCACGGCGTGGTCAGAAATTCGCCCGGAGTGTCCATTTAACTGCTATATCGCAAGAAAAAGAAAAGACGCCAAGAACGCTTACTTCGTTTTCGGATGCTTTGTGACGACGATCCGCGGGATTTTGATAGACACCGACCGCTGCTCCGGCTTCAACGATCCCTTCTTTCGAGCTCCGATCGCAATGGTCCTGCGCCCACCACGCTTATCGACGCTTATGCGTTTTGCCATCGTGTTCGAGGTCTTCTTTCTCACTCCCTTGGCTGGCGTCGTCGCTAGCTTCTTCGTCTTCTTCTTGGCACGCGTCTCAGTCGTTTTCTTTGTCATCTTCTTGGTGACAATCTTGGTCGTGTTCTTGACGGCGTTTTTCCTCCTCGCCACTTTTATAGTGGTGACGCCGTACCTCTTCGCCCTGTCGGTCAGCAGCGGCATCGGTTCCGTCCTGTCCGTCGGACGTTCGGCGTCCAGCGCCCTGCGGAATGCCAGCACGGTGTCCGTGGTCGAGACGTCGTCGACCCTCATCTTTGCAGCGGCGCCGAACTCGTCCGAGCTCCCTGCCAATTTGAACGCAGACAACTTGCACAGGTGCTGATGAACTAGTCGGTTATTTAGTTTTACATTTTAAGCAGCGCACTTGAAAAAAGAAAAAGAAACGCGGACGCACAAAATGTGAAGCATACACAAAGCGCTCAGCTGTCTGAACGCTGCCGATTGGCCGACAAGCCAAACCAACCAGCCAAGCCATGCAGCCTACCAAACCAACCAACCAACCAACTAGCCAGCCAATCAGCTAGAACGACCGGTACGCTATTCTACATACTGCCACATTCCGCCATATTACAGCCGACTATAGACATACTGTCGTATTGCGCCGTGTTGAAACGAAATGAAATGCTAATTTTTCCTACAGTTACAAAGTAGCCACGGGAGAGGGTACGCCCTGCCACAAGCTACTTGATTCAGCTTGAAGACCACGTTGCGTTCGTTGATCACACGACAGCAGTTCAGCCAGTGGAGACGGCCGCCATACAACTGTACAATCTGCCCTTCCACAAAAATAATACATTCCTACGCATTTCAGGATAACAGGGACACCAAGGCCTATACATAAAACCAGGAGAACAACCGAAAAGAGTTCGTTTCATGCACAACATTTCAGTTAGCACAGAGAGGTCAAGCACAGACGCTTCCTTTCCTGAACGTTGACTTTTTGAGCCACTTAGGGAGGCCGTACAGCAGCCTCCTGAGCCAGTTGCAGTTGACAAATTAACACGGCGAACTGTCCCAAAATGGCACTCCAGGATAGCATTGCGGCCTATCGACCGACCGCCAGCTGTCGATTAGGAAGTTTCTTGGCGCGGGCTACGGCTCACCGTGACCCATGAAGAAGGAGAATAGTCCGTCTGCAGACAAGACGAACAGCACGGCGCCCGCGATAGGCAGCACCTGCGCGGCTTTCCTGTACGCGCTTCCTCTGCGGAGTTGAGGGAGAGAGCGGACCCACGGTGAGATTGAAGAAGGCGTCGTAGTAAACGGGTACTCACTCAGTTAACGCGAGGCAACTGGCCGAACGCGTCACGGTAAGTTCGGAGGATGAACACTGGACATTGATCGGTTTGTTAGGACAAAACATTCTATTACCTTTTCTCCAACAGTTTCCAAGCATGGCTGGACAGGGTGGGAATAAATAAGGTGGGAATAAATTCGGTTAATGATCGGACAGAACGGAAGAGCACATTACCGTGTAGAGCTAGTTGGGGAATAGCGTAAGATGAATGTGTGGCGTGAGGTTAAAACCAACAGAACCAATAAGGAGATGCAGAAAGCGCGCTTTTTCTCTGTCTCCTCTTATTTCATCTATTGGCTTTAATCTTGCGCGACGCGTCCTTATAAAGAACGGAAGAGACTCATCAGAGTGGTGTCCCCATGTTTAATATAGTCACTGCGGACATGAGGACAAAAGATAATGTGTTCGACAAGACCAATGTGCATTGTTAGAATTAGAATTCGAGAGCCTTTTCAATTGAGTAGCATGGGCGTCTTGAAGACTCCTTTATGTGGCGTTTGTGCACAACTAAATTTTCTGTATTTTGGCGTAGAGGCTTCTGCGTAAGTTCGCAAGGGGCCACACACCGTTTGTATGAGCCACATGCAGACGGCTAGATGGAAGAGGCGACGAATGTTCGCAATTTTTTATTCGCTTCACAGGCGCACTGCTGCGTTATTTTGTAGTGACGCATCACCGTCAGAGAAACCAACTTAGTGATTGTGAACACCGTTAATGTGGTATGTATATATTCAAAACTATGCGTATCAATACTGCGCTATTGAGACAATGCAAGCATATATGTGCCGCATTTCCTTTGAAAGTAACGTCGAAATCCGCGTTACTCGCTATTGGTGTTGTCGTCGTGTGCAATGGTGAAGTGACGAATTGTAACAGGAAGTGGCCGTAGTAGTCTACTTCACGACTCTAGAAAGCGTGAGAAAACGTTTCGTTCGAAGCGTTTTCATGAAAACTTACTTGGGTCTTCGATCTGAAATTGAAGTTTTGTTTTGATTAGTGTTGTGGTTAAGTTACGTTTTGGTCGCTTTGTAACGTCACTGTGACCAGTGTTATGCTTTACTTATTTATTTTTTTACAAGGAGCGCTTCGAGACATTAAGGTGGTACTTTTTTTAAGGAAACGGCCATGGTGCCACGCGTTATCACTTAAGCAATGTGAAATTAAAGAAAAACAATACTAACAGCGCATAACTATTAATATTAAATTATCTATAAAAGCGACCTACCGACACCTTCCGGTCGACACCTGATTAAGAGTGCTTGAACTGAATGGCACTGCATGTACAAGTAAGCGCTGGTAAAAGTTAAATAACCAGTGTTGGGCGACACAAACGGAGAATTACATGTCTGATGTGCAAGAATGTTGCTTCAATATCGCAGAACAAGGAGGCTGAAATTAAAGCTAAAGTTTGACAAGTCAAACGTATACACTTACAATAGATACGGCAGGTTATAGTATATTTTCTATTCGATCGAGTTGTTTATGTTGCATTGGTTACATATGGAAGCACTGCACCTTTTAACGTACGGACCGAATGAGCGATTAGTTCGGTAATAACTCACGGCATTTGTAGGTAGAGTTTAGCGTAAATTATAACGAGTACGTTCTGTTAGTCATCCGGTGAAAGGTTTCGAGATCAGGCGCGCGCTCGCCGCACTAAGTCCTTTATATATATATTGGCAGACTTCATCATGACAGGGCACAATCACGACCACTTCAGGTAACGCGCAAAAAAATTAGCAAGCTGGTATATTCGACCAAATTTTGATTAAAAAATATAAAAAAATAAAAAAGCTTTTTTTTTCTAAATTCAGTTGCACGCTTATTCATTCCAGAAGTTCCATAAAAATCAGGAAAAGATGTTTTAAAGGTAACAAAAAAGTTATCCTTTTTATTTACTTCGTTTGGGAGTGCATTCCACACGTGGGCTCTTGTATACTCTACGAGTCTCTGGCTGTATGTATTATGACATTGTGGTAAGTTTAATGGATTGCTAGTAGCGGCTTTTGTTTGTTTCATTGGTAATCTGAATATATGGGGCAGCGGGTTATTAGACGTTATTACTGTATTTAGAACTTCAGCTATATTCAATTTATAGGCAGTTGATGCGGGTAATATGCGCAGCTGCTGAAAGAGTGGCCATACTGGGGTTAGTACTGTTGCAGTAAGTTATTATACGAATAGCACGTTTTCGAAGGCGAAAAACAGGGTCCAAGTACGCTTTGTATCTGCGGCCCCACGTTTCCAGGCAATAGCGTTACTGGCTGCTCGCAAATGACAAATACAGAATGCGTAAGATCGAAAGTCCGAAGCACTCCCTGGCCCATCTCCCGCATTCCCCGTGTTTTCCGTGGATTTCTACCGACGGAAGGTGAAGAAACAAGGTGAGCGCCCTCTGCTTTCTTGGCTCCTGCTTCACGTTTTGACCATCGTCCCTGGCCCTTAGTAATACATGACAGCCATGGGCTAATTTGGAGCAGGCACAAATAATGTGTTGTTTCCAGTGCATGCCAAACTCGAACAGAACACCAAGATACTTGTATTGCGACACCCTGAGCAGATTCATGTTGGTTATAGTTAGTGCCAGCGTGGTCATAATTTATGTTCTTTCTTCGCGAGTTAAACACAGTGTACTTTATTTCCTGGGTATTAAGAGTTAGCCGATTACTTATAAGCCATTGTGATACTTCGCTAAGTTCTTTATTAATTTTACATTGTAGCTCATCTAAATTATCCCCATGTGAAAAGTAATGCAGCGTCATCGGCATTTGTAATAGCTTCAGAATGTTTCAGGCCTGACGGAAGATATTGAATATACAAAGAAAAAAACAGAGGACCAAGCACGGAACCTTGCGGAACAGCCAGAATAATCTTTTGCGGTAGTGAGGTTAGATTGTTTACAATAGCATGTTTCCTATTTGTAAGATAACTTTTAATTAGGTCATAAAATTTCCCTCTCAGACCGTAAGTTTCCACTTTCTGTTGCAATATTGTGTGATCAACCATATCGAAAGCTTTGGATATATCTAAGTAAACTACTATGACTAGTTTGTTATTATGCATTGCAGTAATTATGAGTTGTGTAAGAATAAGAACTGCGGATGACGTTGATCGTTTGGGCCTGAAGCTGTGTTGATTAGGACAGATAATGTTATATTTATTTAGAAAATTCTGTGAACGCTTGCAAAGTACCTCTTCAAAAACTGTATTAATTGCATTTAGCACCGATATCGGCTTGGAGCTTGGTATGACGGATCGCTCTCCGCTTTCAAAAATAGGTATGACCTTCGCCACTTTCAGTTTATCAGGATACACTCGATTTTCGAACGAATAGTTAAAGATACACAGTAGATGAATTCTCAGTATATCACTGTTGTTTTTTATCTGTCTAACAGGTATTGCATCTGGTCCCGCCGCCTTACCGACTGAAAGGTTGCTAACTGCTGTAATTAATTCTTCAGTTTCTATGTCAGGCAATGCGAAAGTATTGCTAACACGCTCTGGCATCTTCAACGAAGGAGAATCAGCATGTACCAGTGCAGCTACCTTAGGCCATATGGAGACAAAACAGGCACAAAATGATTCAGCTGTACCTTCGTAAACAGTTTCAGGGAAAGTAGTGGTACTGGATCGTAATCCGATTTCGTCATTTACGATGTCCCAATTTTTTTGGTATATACATGGACCTGCTTCACCAGCGATGAGGAGGAGGTATAAACTTTATTAGTAGAAATGAGCCGACGGTAAAATCATCCGAGGTGGGCGGCGTCCCTAGTTCAGGATGCCGTGGGCCTGAGCTGATAGCTTGGCCCTGCTCACCAGGCGATGCTGGTCTTCAGGGCTCGAGCTTGTCAGCTAGGCTTCCCACTGCTCGACGGTTGGTCCGGTGATGGGCGGTGTCGATGGGTTCTGTTGACATTCCCATACCATGTGGTAGAGGGTATTGGGCGTAGAGCAGAAAGCGCATTTGTGAGTATAGCTCGTAGGATACATGGCGTGTAGCAGGGTGCCGTGCGGGAATGTGCCGGTCTGTAGTTTTCGGAAGATCACCGCCTCTTCTCTTGTCAGCTGGGGATGCGGGGGTGGATAGATCCTCCTACCCAGTCTGTAGTGGCTCAGGATATCGGCGTATCTTTTCGGGACGCTATCTTGTTGGTCTACCGGTGCTCGTGAACCTGGTGGGATAGCCCGGAGAATGTGATCTCGGGCAGCGGCATTAGCCGCTACATTACCCGCCAGGGACTCGTGTCCCGGGGCCCAGACAATGTACAGTTCTGGAAAATTGTCTCGTTTTTCGAGGATGCTCAGGGCTTGTTTGGAAATGCGGCCCTTTTGGTAATTTCTACATGCTGTTTGTGAGTCGGTGATGATTGTTTAGATCTTCCTCTCGCTGGCCAGTAGTGGCCACCAGGGCTATCGCCGTTTCTTCCGCGCAGTCGATGTCTGGAGGGCTTACCGAGGCCGCTGCTACCTCTTGTCCTTGGCCGTTGATCACGCTGATAGCGTGGGCCGCTCTGTTCTTGTACTTTGCCGCGTCGGTGTATCGGACTTCTCCTTGTTTTGGTCCTTCGTAGGCCTTACGTAGAGCTTGCACTCTCGCTCGCCTCCTTTCTGTGTGGTATTCAGGGTGCATGTTTCTCGGGATGCTGGCCACCGTGATCTTCTCCCTCAGGGGTAGAGGAATCCGCTGTTTTGTGGACTCATATTCGACTGGGTAGCCCAGTCTTATTAGAGTCTCAAGATTAGCGACTCGAGCTCACCCGGGCTGGTGAGCTTGAGTCGCTCTATCTGGCTCGTCTTGTGGGCCTCTGCTAGTTCCTCCCAAGTATTGTGGATGCCCAGGCTGAGTAGCTCCTCCGTCGACGTCGTCGGTGGAAGCCCCAGTGCCAACTTGTAGGTCTTTCGTATTATTGTGTTCAATTTGTCTCTCTCGCTGTTCTTGAGACCCAGGTACGGGGTGCCGTAAGTGACTCTGCTGATTATCAGGGCTTGAATTATTAATCTGATTGTGTCCTGCTCTTTCAGGCTGTGCTTTTTATTTGTCACTCTTCGCACCAAGTGTGCGGCTTGGGTAACTGTCGCTTGCAGTTTTTTAATGGCGGCGAGACCGGCACCGTCCTTCTGGAAAGTGAGGCCCAGAATACAGAGTGTGTCCACCTTGGGTATGTTGACTCCATTTAGTGCCAACGTTGGGTCAGGTGTCTCCTGCGGAGGCCGCCCTCTTGTCCTCTTTTTGAGGATCAGGAGCTCCGACTTTTCCGGCGCGCATGAAGGACCGCAGCGGTGTGGATAATGCTCGGTCCTGTCGATGGCTTCCTGCAGGGCGTCTTGTTGTTCGCCCGCCGATCCCGTGCACGTCCACATGGTCAGGTCGTCTGCATACATTGCGTGACGGATACCCCTGATATTCTCCAAGAGGTTCGGCAATCCCCTCATCGCTTATTGAACAGCAACGGGGAGATCACCGACCCCTGGGGGGTTCCTTTCTGCGGTATTTGGAACTTCTCGGTCCTGAGATTCCCCAGGCCTATGGTCGCCGTTCTACCCGTCAGGAAGTCCCGGACGTAGTTGTATGTCCGCCGTCCGCAGTTGGTATGTTGTAGGCTGTTTAGCACTGCTTCGTGTGAGACGTTGTCGAAGGCTCCCTTCACGTTGAGTGCCAGGATGGCACTCTTGTGGCATGTGCTGAGGCCGTCGATGACTTCTTCTTTAAGCTGAAGTAGAATGTCCTGGGTGGAGAGGTTAGGTCGGAAACCGAACATAGTGTTCGGCAGGTGCCCACCTTCTTCCAGGTAGGGCGAGAGACGATTGTGGACCATGTGCTCGAAGAGTTTTCCCGCGCATGACGTGAGAGAGATCGGACGCAGGTTCTGTAGGTTGAAGGGCTTGCCGGGTTTCGGGATCATCGTTACGTCCGCGTGCTTCCAGGAAGACGGTAGACTGCCGGTCTCCCAGCTTTCATTGATATACTTTAGTAAACTCTCCGTCGCCCCGTCGTCCAGGTTACGGAGGGTCTTGTTAATTTTATCCCTGCCGGGCATCGTGTTTCTTGTGAGATTTCTTAAGGCTGCCACAATCTCCGACTTGGTGAAAGGTTGGTCTAAATCCGGATTGGGTTCCCCCTCGTACTCCGGGTGAACGACTGGCTGCGTCTTCCGTTGTTGCTCGTCTCCGATGTATTTCCCGGTGATGGCTTCGAGCGCTTCTTCTTCGGCTCCCTGGAAGTTGTGTATACGTCTTTGTATGTGTTGCCCCGTGACAGTTTTTGATTCCGTCTTCGCCAGAAGGGTTTTTAGAATGGCCCAGGTCTTTCGGTTGCTGAGGGTTCCCTGTAACTGGTCGCACACTTGATTCCAGTTCTGACGTCCGAGTTTTTCAGCATACTCCTCCGCCTGCCGCGAGAGTGCGGCAATGCGGATCTTGAGTTTGCGGTTTCTCTTCTGCTTCTTCCATCTCTTCAAAAGTGCTCGCCTGGCCTCCCACAGGTGAAGTTGGTGTGGGTCGACTTCGGGATTGTCCGCAGTGAGTTGGATGGTCTTTGTGTACTTGGTAACCAAGTCCATCACGTTCTTGGCCCACTCCTCGATGTCCTCCAGGCTTCTGGGGTGTTAATCTTTCCGGAAAGCAGGCCAGTCCGTAATTTTGGCCTAACCTAATCTCACGGGGGTTTTGTGGTGCATGATTTCGGTCTGGATGATATGATGGAGAATATTTTATTTTATTTTCCCCATAAGAGACACGGACAGGTGTCTGTACGATCCCGATTTCCCGCTAAATATTATTACAGCGCAATATTACTTCAGTGTGCTGCCAGTACATGCAGGAATGGGTTAGTGAATGTACGATGATACATACTGGACTGTTTCCTGGTAATTGCGTATCAGGAGGAGGGACAATAATTTTTTTGTTCTTTTTGACGGATACCCCTGATGTTCTCCAAGAGGTTCGGCAATCCCCTCATCGCTTATTGAACAGAAACAAGAGTAGAATTTAAAAAAAAACTCCTTACCCTCCACTACGGGCTCCGACGTTATTCTTGACGAAAGCATCGAAGATATGGAAATCTCGGAGTATTCTGAAACACGGACAATGCAGTATAGGTTGACATACGTTCTCTCGGTCGGGCGACTTGTCTGTTCGCATACTCTCACTGCACCGTCTCCAGCGCCACTAAAGGAGCGAAATCACTCTTCTGCGGAAGTTTGCAAACTATGAAGTCTACTAGTGTGGTTGCTTGGGCTAGTTGGTAATTAATGATAAAAAATGACGTACAGCGCGAAGGAAAAGGACTGCGAGAGACGACATACACAGCGCAGTGTATGTCGTCTCTCGCAGTCCTTGTCCTTCGCGCTGTACGTCATTTATTCAGTCTAGGTTGCTGTTGTGGCTTCTTTTCAGTATGTGAACTGAACGCCGGGGGGCAGCTCTTGCGAGGGTGCCGTTCATTGCTCCTGCGCTGTGCACAGCGCGAACTATCGCGAACGAAAGAAACACCGACCATGGGACGCGAAAGAAACGCAACTTGTCGTCCGCTTGCGTTTCTCTTCCAGGTCGGCGTTCTTTTCGCTCCCCGTAAGCTGGCGCTGCTCGCATCGCAAGAACAATGAACGTACGCTGTGGAGCCCGCTTCGTCGCCCTTGTAATGGATTTAATGTTAAGGCTTTTGTGAAGGCCAACATCGATCAGGCCACGAAGAACACACTGGTTCTTCTTAGATCATCGAAGAGAAACAGCACTTGGCTCGGACAGCACCACGACAGCCATCAGATCGTACGAGAATCAGCGTATTCAGCATGGTATGGCCGATGGCCGTACAGAAAATGCAGGTTGCTGTTGCCGATAGCCACCAAGAAATGCAGGTTGCTGATGGCTCTCTTTCTGCCGCAGAAAGTTTGAGGTGATAGGATTGATCGAGGCACATGAAGTAACCTGGCATAACCTAACCCATTCAGCCGAACGCTAACAAGCACCTAATCCGCTTATTTATTTATTTATTTATTTATTTATTTATTTATTTATTTATTTATTGCTGTATGTCAGGCCAAGCCATAAATTCAACGCTGAGAGTTGAACCATAGAAAATACATTCGTCAGATTCCTGCCGAGCGCAGGCTATTTAATCCGAGTGCCAACGATGTAATCCTAGTGCCAACGTATTTAACCTCGGCACCAGCACAAATAAGTTGTGTGCTACGTAGTGAGTTTAATCCAAGCACCAGCAGCTTTAATTGAAGTGCTAGTCAATTTAATCCATGCAAGAAAAACGGCAGGATTGCGAATGAAAATCGATGAAACGCTGGAATACAGTTACCGGAAGAAGACAGCACTAATTTCTGTGGTCGCTGCTAATATTTATCAAATGAATCACTGTAGCATTTCGCATAGAAATAAATATCACATATTGGCTGAATTTTATCGGTAAGATTGTCAGAAAGTGGTTAATTTACATATTTAGAGACTGAAAGAACGCTTAAAGCGCATCTCGTTAATATTTTATTCAACAATGTAGCACTCACCAGTATAATTATTCATAGCTGTCATAGAATTTCGGCAAACCATGTACTACGCGCCTCATCGCGTTCTGGCGCAAATTTATTGCAGTCTGCTATCAGGCTGCTTTCAGAACTTCCTCGCACTGTCACACATCACACATCATCACACTCCCTCGCACATCACTGTCTTTTCTTTTATAACTGCAGCTTGATAATCCGAATTGTGAACATGAGATTACTGAAGCGATCCCCATTTATTCGCGGGTACAAGCGCTCCGTACGCGTCTATCGGCCTCAAGCAACATACCACGGTCATTCATTTTACAAGTGCTAGCAGCGACAACAAAAAATAGTGCTGTCGTCTTCTGGTAACTGTGTTTCGGCATTTTATAGCTTTTCTGACTCACAATCTTGTTCTTTTTTTCTAGCCTGGATTAAAGCTCCTGGCACCTGGATTAAACACGTGGGCACTCGAATTAAATTCGCCGGTGCGCGGCGTATGCTTCTGCTGGCGCTGGCACTAAATGCGTTGGAGATAGGATTAAATGTTCGGAATATCGAATAAACAGTCTGGCGCTTGGATTATTTCCGTGACGATCGGATTACTTCAGCTGGTGCTTGGATTAAAGTGAGCCAGTCACCGGGTGACGTTGTTGAAAACGGGTGAAACGAATTCACTGGCGCTCTCAGTAGTATATCCTTCTCGAATTTTAACTAATAAAGAAGTGGTTTACCCGATGTTTCAGCTGAAAAAAAAAAGAAAAGAGAGAGCGGGGCATTATTTACACCATAATATGAGTACACAAGACACAATAGGTCTGTCGTGCTGTTACCGGCATCGATATAGTAGCACTGGATTTGTTCCTATTAAGTAGAGGCGATCTCGCTGGTGCAGATATTGCGCAGTCCCAACTTGTGTGCTTGACGATGTACTTCAAAACGCATAAACGTGTGCAACACAATAGTCGACCATAAAGAAAATGACACAAAAATGTGCTGTTTTTCTTTTCTGCCTTTATTATTCGCATGACTTCTCTGCATAGCAAGGCACTTTGTAACGAGGTACAAAACTAAACTTCCTCGACGTGCATCAAATCCATACACGTGTTTTGAGACTCGCAGTCTCGCCTCCCATCGCCGTTACAGTGTCTCGCTGTTTCGTTTCGCTCAGAATGGGAAAACTCGTCCAGCATTCAGTATTTCTAAATAGGTTTTTGCAATTGTTTCCTTTTAATAAATGTAACGAAAAAACAACAACAGCCACACTTGTTCTTATCCAAACTTATCGTCTTTGCCCGAGGAGTTTGCCGCAATGTTTAAGTGCCGTAATGGAGTTAGCGACTGTGAATTGCCCCTTGTGAATCCCGATCTTTTCTTCGCTGAAATAATTTAGAAATATTGTCAACAGCGGTAAAGAGTAATGATAAAAAAATAAATAAAGCCCGCTCGCTTTCCGTGAGTGGTTGCGGAGTCCTTCTCTAACGGCATCCTACGTTGGAGGATTCCGCTAGAAACGCGAAACGTGGTACTTTTGTGGGAAATTATGCGACGTTTTTAATACAGACGCTTGAAATAGCGTTAGTTTGTGCGAAGATAGAACACGGAGATAAGATAAGATGCGAGGCAGAACGCCGAGCTCTTACCCATGGCTGGAGTTTGGCTTTATCTTCTTCTTCTCCGTGTTCCTTGTTTCTTCAGCGAAGCCTCTTCTTCCGCTGACCCGTGCGCTGTTGATTTTCTGGCTTTCATGCTCGACACCGATGCGAGTTGTTCGGTTGGTTCCTGGTGTAATGTTGTACCCACTTTGGGGGATCGCCGGAGGAAGTGATCAAAAATCAATTGAAAGAAGGATTTTGGTAAGTTTAATTTCAAATGAAATTATTTGAACAAAGACATGCTGAAACTTATAGTTGGCAAATGCGACATGCAAGGAATAATGATAACTAGATAAATATTACTGTAAAGAAAAAGTAGAATTGTCGAAAGGAGAAAATTTAGCCTGCAATTCTTCTTGTCTAGATAAAGAAATAAAAACATGCCTTCAAAAACGTTTGCTTGGTGGAAACTCACAATGGTAGCAGTGCAGAAGTCAAGCAATTGTATTTTCCTTTATAAGTATTGATAAGTTTGATAAGTATTGCAAGAACAAGAAAGTGGATACAATTATGAAAAAAGGCGATAATAATTCAAGTAAAGTAATGCTAGTGAGTAATACAGCAGCGCATCCTTATAACACACACACACTCACACGCACGCACGCACGCACGCACACACACACACACACACGCACACGCACACGCACACGCACACGCACACGCACACGCACACACACACACACACACACACACACACACACACACACACACACACACACACACACACACACACACACACACACACACACACACACACACACACACACACACAAACACACACACACACACACACACAAAAAAAAACAAAAACACACACACATTTAAGAAAAGGCACGGAGGTGCAGCCTTACCTATATTCTCGCGCCTACTACTCTGCACAGAGGGAAAAGGACAAATAGAAAAAAATAGGGAATCAGTGATTATGAAGACAATCGAAGTAACGATTACGAGACCTAGGTGCGGAGTCCCCCCACTGAACTTTTACCTCCACAGGTCTGGTCTGGCTCTGCCACCTTTGTGTCCTTTATGCAATGACAATGCCACACTTCTTTTGTGGCATGTCGCGGGTTCAATATTCAAAGGAAAAGATTTTTAGAAGAACCCTTTCAAAACCTTGGCTCGAATTTGACTCTTCTGCTAATTCTTTCCTTTGGGGTTACCGTACTGGCTTACAACCAGAGGAACGTTTGTGAAGCCCTCTGCAACTTTCTGCGCGAGACAAAAATAATTGCATGCTAAAATTGTTCCTTTTACTTCCTATGCTAACATAATTTTTACTGTAATAATCAGATGTCTGATCATTCATATCTATAACAGTAGACATTTTAATTCACATACAAAAGATAATTTTTTTCATTTCACCTTATTTTCCTCAAAAAAAAAATTGATAATAGTTTTTCACCACCCGATTTATGGCCGATCCGCCAAAGTGGGTTGCCCCATTTAGAGGGATGCTAGATGTACAATCTTGCATAACTGATAATGGCACAGGCCCACTTCGATGCTACGGAAATGTTCCAGAGTATCCGCGTAGTTTCAAGTTTATTTGAGTTTATGGAAACGATTGCAGCACTGGAATATGCATAAGAGGGTACCAATGTCAGGCGGCCGTACCAGGACCATCTATACATAGATAGGAGCAAATTTCAACCGAGCAGAAAAATCAAAATTTAGGCAAGACGATAGAAAACAGAAACGACTGTAGAAATAGGTAACATTAAAAAAAAGGCAACATAATCAATTCAAGCAAACAGTGCAAGTGTACAAGATTGCCTTTGGCACGCTGGCTGCGGACCAAGCCGGTAGAAGGCCATCTTGTACTACGACGATTTGTATCGACCAATAAAGCGAAAAATTTATTCTAGAACTTGAAACTCCAACTAACAGTGAAAATATATGAGTGAGTTTACATGGTTACCACATAAAATAGATTACAAGTACCACTTGAAGGCAAAGAAAAAAGAAAGAAAAAGGTACCCTAGATGAATGCTTATAAAATTAAGCAATTTATTGAAAATAAGATTTTAGTGAGTTTTCAATCATATAGAGACGAAGATGCTTTGCTGATGTCAAATAGACTTTTGCGCCTCCTGGTAATCGACCACCGACGGAAAGGTTGTACGCACACACGCACGCGCGAAATAAGGAATACGGCCGGTGTAACGATTGGGTTCGGGCATGAAACAGATGGGGGGGGGGTGTTAACTGGCCCATGCCGTCGTGCAACTCATCAACGTTGAGGACGTTGTTGAAGGGAGAGACTTGTTCTCATCGAGAACGAGGAATATGGGATTTATTTACCGTATCTACATGAGGACGTTACAGTTCATCAGTCTAGCATGACTGAACGAGAATGCACACGGAAGAGCCGACGACGGCTGCTTATAAACACTGTGTCCTTCCTAGATCCCTAGCTGAGGGAAAGTGGTCGTTCAACTTCCGACGAATTCGGAGCGTCCAAAGTCATCGTAGCCGACCCGCCTTTGAGGGTGAGGGTTTACACAATCACTTCCGCACAGGTTGCACTGACCATTCCAAGGTGAGAGGGTTTTCGCAGACACGGGTCTGCCCCGAGCAGGCGCTTCTTGATCGCAGAATTGACCCCTCAGACAGTGGCCGACGCGTCTGTCCATTGACTGACGACTTCTAAGGCCCGTGAGACGTCGCCGCAAAACATATCCTTCCAGGAATTCCCCCGCTCCAATTGAACCGTGAAGGCGGCGGCGACTACACAAACAATACTTGGTCCGCCGACTGCGTCTAGACATCTCGGCGCCTCACGGCAGGGGAAGCGGCGCATTGTGGTCCTTACAAAGCTAGTCGTCGCAGCAGACATGGCGGCGCCGAAGGGCAGCTGACTCGGCTCATTGTTGTTTTCACAAAGTGAGTAGTCGCAGTAGACTTGCTGGCGTCATTCCGACGGTCGCTTCCCCGAATATCGCCAGCTGCCGCCGGTCAAACGTAACACCGGTAACTTGGTTTTCCCCCCAAAATCCAGACAGCTGCTTAATCCTCGAGTTTTCGAGAGAGGCTACATATCACAACAGAACTTTCCAACCCCATCCTCCGACATCCCTCACCACGGTCTCAAGGCCCAAATGAGGGAAACTTATTGACTGACACAGCGATCCCTAGGGGATCCTTGCGATGAAGATGCTTGAAAAGCATGATTTAACTCAACACGCCGATATAGTTCTCACTAACTATTGTAATGTCTTAGAGAAGCACTACGTTTTAGGTAACAGTAAGCGTGGCTACAAAACGAAACTCATCTTCACCTTCTTTTTCTTTTTTAGCGGCGGAAATCGCACCTTCCCTACGTTATTTAATTCCACTGCATCTGCAAGGGTACAAGATTGCCGCCTACAGCGAATTCGTACCAAATGTATCGATTACAGTACACAGAAGGACAGCGATATATTTGCTACGCGAAACGCTTAAATTCCATTGAAACTGAATATCAATAATATCCGCGACTCGTTGACTCGATTGTGCAGGCTTGCATATTCCGGTAATCTGAATGGTATTTGAATGAACACTCGCCCGTTAGTTATAATGAAAGTTATAAGGCCATTCAACCTCTAGTTGATGAGGAAAGGCAGTGTCTTCTTGGGCGAAAAGGGGGTGATCGAGGAAGGGGTGTACGGACCGTGCAATTTATTGCGCGGCCGCGTTGGAGTGACAACAACGTTTGATATCAACGCCAACTGTAGGTGTTTGAATCGCCTTCCAACTTTCTCTCGAGTGCATGCATAGCCGACGACTGGCGCACACTTCACGTTTCTTCTTCAGCTCTTCAATCTCCCCCGCCTTGGTCAGAAATTTCTTCGGGCACGGCATGGAAATGCCAGGGCGAGTAGCGAGCGAGCACAGATCTCATTCTGTGCCGCTTTACCGATGCACTTACGCGGGGCGAGCGCGATCTAGCGCTCCTCGGCCACGTGCCGAACGTGGAGTCACCGCGCACGGCACTCTATCGCGTCAATCCGTTCGTGAGGGGAGTAGGAAGAAGTGCGGGCTTCAGACGGCAGATGTTCGTCATCACTCCACGCAATAGTCTAGATGTTAGAAACAGACATATAAAAGTGGCGGCAACTCGCCAAGGAAGACATTTCCTTGTAGACATAATTGACAAAGGCGCACGAACATGTACTTCACAACGGATTCTTCGTAGCAGTGTGTACTAGCCCTCCAACGAACATTACTGAACTCCATAACGAAATTCTTTCGCCGAACTTTATTGAGATAAGGCCATCAGCTGTCTACACTGTTACAGCTGGTTTGTGCTGACTGTGTTGTTTGCACGATCTAAAGGCAATGCGGAACGGTTGCTTTATTGGAAGCACTCTTCAGGGCACATGATGTAACATGAGGTAAGAACTTTCGGTGAGTTTCTTCTGGCGTGCGCGTTATCTTTTGATGTAATGAAAAAAAAAAACGAATGAAGAAGTGGAAGGAGGGATGTGCGTTAAAGGCGGGTAAGAAGAGAGCGCGAAAGTTTCTAGGCGCTGTTGGAATCGCACCGCTGGCACGAGTTGTTGGGGTCTCGGTGCTGACGCCCGTTATTGCCAATGGGTCGCAAGCCCCAAGGGTAGCGTTGGCCTGGCGGCCTGGGGCACTGGAAGCATCCGAAGGTCCCGGCAAAGCAAGAGAAGACTGGTAACAGAACAACTTGTTTATTCTAACATAGCAAAAGAGCGGCCGGTCAGGTCGACCGAAGTGGAGAGACGGGAGAGCACGTAACTCAACAGTACAAATCGGAGCCTCTCTCCTGGCGTCCGGGGGCAGCTGCTCTTATACTCTCGGCGTCGCGGTCCAAAAGGGAAGGTCACGGGATGAAGGTCACGGGACGGCGGAGCATGAGCCCACGACGGCGCGCACGGTCGAGCCGAGAGACCTGCTGAACCGAGTGCAGTGACGCATCGCCAACCCGCCCACACGACGGCGCGAACGGTTGAGCCGAGAGACCTCCAGGCTCCTCATTCGGGGAACTCCGCTCCCCGGCTGCCGCGCTTTGACAAGCGAGGGCACACACACACACACGCACACACGAAGACACGTGGCACTGAAACACGCCTGGACACGCTTGGCGGGTAGGCGTTTCGGCGGCGTCGAACGGGCCAAAATGTCCGCCGCTTTGAACAAAGCCCCGGCGTCCGTTGCATCCGCGCCGGCATTACCGCGCGTTGTAGGCGAAACGTAACAGCGCGGAACGCGTGGGCCGCTTCGACGCTGTCGCCGTAGAACCTGTTGCTCTGGACACTGCCGATGACCGTCACGTCCAGGTCCTCGTCCGTCGGTGACGTGGCGTCCCGAAAGTCGCCGCATTCCTCGCGACCCGTCACGGCTTTCGGACGGATACGGGACGAAATGCTGCAAACAAGGATGTGAAGTCATCAACGAGATAATGCCGTTATTTTTATTTGAACTTCAGACTAGAGATATTCCCCAACAGAAGCTTCCACAGGGGTTTAATTAGTGACTTGTGTCTGTGCACGGCTTTCTTAACAAACAAACAAACAAACAAACAAACAAACAAACAAACAAACAAACAAACAAACAAACAAACAAACGAACAAACAAACAAACAAACAAACAAACAAACAAACAAACAAAAATTCTAAACGATGTGTTATCTTCATCGTTGTCATGTGTCGGAAAGGCGGCGCAGGAAGTCAGAACGAGAGATTGTCGTTCGATTTTCAACAGTGCATTCTTCACATTATTTACAGTCCTTACAGCCACAGGTAGTATAAGCTCAGATGATTTGTTATGGGTGCAACTTACATCTCAACAGTGGCGGTGGCTTTCACGCAAAACAACCGGAATCGCACCGGCTTCAAGATATATATATTTTTTTAATTTCCGGCTTTTTCGTGCCAAAATAACGATCTGATCATGAGGCACGTCATAGCAGAGGACACCATAATAATTTCGACCACCTGGGGCTCATTAACGTGCATCCACTGCACGTTACACGAGAGTTTTTGCATTTCGCCCCCTTCGAAATGCGGCCACTACGATTTGATCTTGCGACCTCGTGCTTAGCAACGCGATGCCAAAGTCACTAATAATCACGGCGGGTGAATCGCACCGCCTGATTTGTTGCGTTCCCTGGAAGTTTCTTTTTTTATTGCAATAGCAATTATATGCACACTCCAGGCGCATTTGTGCCGTCGCCGTTGTCGTGTTATTCCTTACAAAGTCCGAGGGCGATAACATCGTCGCCGCACGTCGTATGCTGCTGTGCGAGTGAAAGCTTGCGAGGGTGAGCCGACGTTAGTGCCTCAATCTCGCGCATGCAAGGGAGGAAAGCGGGGAGAAAGCGCTTCGTCTTCCGTCGCGCGCAATGCATCTGGGGACAAGGAGAGAGGGGGGGGGGGACTGCGTTCTACTCCGGTGGTGGCGGCGGCGTATGTTGCGGCCGCACGGGCCTTATCTTGAAGGCCATCTTCGTTGGTTACGGAGTGCGTCGCATGCTCACAGCTTCGTGTGCGCTGTGTTCTCGCCGCTTAGTTCGCGCTGAAGCGAGGTGCAGCACGAAGGTCACAGCTGGTTCGCTGTTGCTGCCGCGCTTTCTCACTCCAGCGTTTTGATAGCGAGTGTGAGCGGTCATCGAGTGAGATGTGTTCATGTTTGCTTGTGCGCGCGGCACACCATGCTTGTTAATTTACTTAATAAGCGAGTGTTTACAAGTTCATTCGGCCGACGAAACTAGTATCCTTACTTCGTATAGCTTTCTCCTAATTTGCTATCGCAATCGATGCTTCGCCTTTGGGCGAAACTGCGATTGTTCTAATACCATACAGAATTAAAAAAAATCGTCTGTGGGAGAGGGATTACTTGTAGTCCTTGTGCTGTATTACTCAAAGCGGCGGACATTACTCACAACAGAACTCGAAATGTATAATTGACTAATTATTAAAAATTGTTATTAACATTTCAATTAATTACTTTACGGTACATATTGCAATTTACGAATTCTAGCTGGTGAGCTTGCAAGGCATATTCACTTGGAGCGACTTCTGAAGATTTCACGGCTTCGTAATATGCGCCGTGTAACTTGCGGTAAGATGTACAATTGTTCTACATATTATTGCATTACCTTTTTGACAAACTGCCGTTTCATTCATTGAAGCACAAAAGCTACTGGAACGCCTATGTATTTCGTCGCACACTGTGGAAATGAATATCTCAACCAAGTGGATATGCCTTGCGAACTCACCGGTAACAATTCGTAGATTCCAAATGTGCCTAAACTAATTAATGAAAAATAATTTGTTTTTTTAATAATTAGACGATTATATATTTCGATTTCTCGTGCGAGCAGTGTCCGCCTCTTTGAGTAATGCAGCTCGATGACTAGAATTTCGCTAACGGCCAAAGGTGATTTTTAAAGGAATCGTATAATAATAATAAAAAAAGCGTTATTTTCGAAATCCTGCGCTTCCCGCGCGCCGTCTTTGCCGTATAACACAAATGTACTACAGGGCAGAACTTAATACGCATCGAATGTGTTTAGCGGGTAAGCTGCCCTGTCGCGCTGTTATCCTGGCAGTTATTGCTTACCGTTGGCGTTTCCTTTTTCATTTTTTATGCGTTACGATAACATATTTCACAAGAAGGGTACATGATCGTACCGATAAGATGGGAGCTGGGTGCGGTTGAGGTCATGCTCGGTGTATAAACTTTGCCACAGAGTATAAGTATACGAGCGACCGAGAGGCTACTAACCTTTTCGATGACCTCAGACATCTTCGCAACCAAGGCGTCACCACCGGTGGCAAGACTGAACGTGATGTAGTCGATAAACTTCTGCGTGGACAAGCAAGCATGCGAGTGCGCACAAATTTACGACCTATTTTGGCATATGTTTGGTGTCTGCATTGTGCGCCTGCTCTACGTCCCACCGCACTCCAAGGAAAATGCCCTTATGCCTCGCACAGGTGCGGCGAGAAAGTGCTAAACGTATTAGTCCCGGCACCAAACCATAAATAAGTTTTTGTTTATGCCTCAAACACGCGCGGTCAGGAACAGTTCTGCAGGAGATGCAGGCAGTACAGCTTACATCGGACAGATAGGAGTGCACACTAAAGGAACCAATTGGACGAAGATAGCAGAAAGCTTTTCCTCCTCCCGCACTACACGTACCATCCGCCTTCGGGCAGACGTCACAAACATGCATTACATGGGCCTGAGTTAAAAGCTTTTCAGCTAAGGGAATCATGTGCATACCTATAAAACAAGCCCTTTAACCGGAGAAAGGAACTAATAACAAAGTAGAAAGATGCAGTAAATGCATCACTGAAAGTGGGGTCACCCTAACCGCGTCCTATTGGAAGCGGGACAAGGATAAATGCAGAGCCTAACTTAGGGGAGAGCAAGCGAAATAAGTTCTGAGATGGAAACAAGATTCAGCCTTTATTCCAAGTTTCGTTTATGTGAAGCGAAACTCTTTTACAAGTTATTTAGTAAGCTTGCCCTTGCGTTTCGGCACTATTCCACGTGGTTCTGACATCACATCCGGGACAAGCATCCGCCAGAAGACGGCGTGATCAGTGCGCTTTCACGTACACCAGCGATGATCACATGACTGCAATGGCGCAACCATAAGAAAGAAATTGCTAATGTGAAATAAATAAATACCACACTAGCAGACACTGCTAATTAAGGTATCATATTATAATAGAAAATATATTTTCCCTATCTTTAATATAAATGCTTGTGTTGTGTGTACCTATCGGACGAAAGGAAAAATAAACGATAACTTGTTCAGAAACACTGCGATGATATGTTCTGCAAGCAGTGATCCGTGCTCACATTCTAATGCGAACGTCAATAAATGCGGTGGTAACCTTTTAATTCTAACTTTGTGAGTATAGCATAATGCAAGATGACGCCACTATAGTAAGACATGTAATAAAAATCTTATTTAGTGCAAGTGAACCACGGCCACCCCCAGATATGCCGTGCATCGATGTTCGCGTACGCACAAGAGGATAGCCAGGCCGGCAAAGTTCGAGAACTTGTTCTTCTCGGCGGGCATCGTCTCCGGGCTGCGCATCGAGATGCCGAGCGCGATGGTGACCACCAGGGACAACACGAACACGACCACGACCAGGGACGTCACGAAGGTGACCAGCCTCCTGGGAATGTAAGCCCTCAGATGCTTTACTTGGTAAACGTGAATGAATGACGAAAGCAGCGCTCGTCATTGATTGATTGATTGATTGATTGATTGATTGATTGATTGATTGATTGATTGATTGATTGATTGATTGATTGATTGATTGATTGATTGACAACTCTGGGACTATGAGAGACGAAAACGAACTGCGCTTAGCATATGTGGAAGGCTAGATAGACTAGTTTTCTCCACATGGACTTCTGTAAGGTGCACCTAAATGCAAGTACACGAGCGCTTTCGCCCCCGTCGACATGCGACCGCCGCAGCCGGGAGTCGCACC
Source organism: Dermacentor andersoni (assembly GCF_023375885.2). Taxonomy (NCBI): domain Eukaryota; kingdom Metazoa; phylum Arthropoda; class Arachnida; order Ixodida; family Ixodidae; genus Dermacentor; species Dermacentor andersoni. Next base: position 50,906,300 of record NC_092817.1, on the reverse strand, counting down.
CTCCCCCTTGGGCTCATCGGCATGACATAGTCGTAGGCAACGCTGGCTTTTATTGCATTAAGACGCCTTTTGACTTGAAGAACGGTCAATAGCAAAGCTTGTTAGCAAGCGGTCTCCGGGTATATGTGGGCCAATGAGATATTTCCCTTCATATATGATTCTGGACGGTGACAGCCGAATTGCGCCTAAAGAGTGCTCTGTTTTGGTGCCAGCCTTAATTGGCACGCGACATCTGACACACAGAGTTAACGTCAACTACAGCGCAAACATCAAGCTTGGAAGTTCTGGCTAGGACCCCTACATAAACTGAATATGAGCAGCCGGGCACGATTTACGGGTGTTGGTCCTGACGATTAGAGATGCGGCAGTTGCGTGGTGTCCGAAAAGTGTGCCATCGACTGAGCGAACTTCGCTATTCGCTCATACAGCAAAGTGACAGCAGTTTTGTTTCGGCAACAGCTCGCGCGAGCTCCTAAAATTTCGGCGCTTAATTAATGGAAACTTGAACTGTGTACTTGTGATAACAGCATGGCCTCAGCGAAAGTTACATGGTGACGATGTTTCGTGTTATGGACGATATTTTACAATTTCAGCCATGCCGCGACTTTACATAGTGGTTTTTATTAGACGGACGCGATTTGAGCGTAAACGTGTTGTCACTCCATTATCATCGTTCACATATGCTATAGCGACACAATGTTGCGAAAGGACGACAGATAGCTGAACCAGTTGAGATTCATGTTCGAGAAAGGTTAGGCGTGCAGACGTGGACACAGGAGGAGGTAAACGAAAAATGGTCGTCGCACTCGCATCGGGGCTCATCGACCTAACGCAGTGCACAGGGCGGTCTGCACTGCGCAGACACTGCCGAACGCAGTCAGCCGAGGCCGCTGGGGTTCGTGGCGATATACTGAAAACGCTATTCTGAGAAGCACCGGCGACTAGCGTGTTCGATATACTGTAGTACCCTGGCGGTGCACGCCGGCGATAGCACTCACAGCCGAGGCCTGCCCGCCTGGAAGGGGTCCGTCCGCATTCCCAAGAAGCCCGGGTAGGCGATCTCGTGCGTGACAAGCACGACCTTGGCCTGCGAGAGACGAGCAAGTGGGCCACGCCTCACTTAAGCCTCGGGCCGGCAGAAAATGCTTTACGCATCGAGCCTCCTTTACATCTTTATTGCTGAGGTCGGCAATCTTTCGGAAATGGAGCTCGTCGGACGCCCATTGAAGAGTAATTTTCGTGGCATGGACACCAAGGGAAGAACTTGCTCAAGACAAACTGGTGGGCTAGTCGGTTATGCATGTATATTTGATCACAGCATGATGTCATTAGTCTGTCTATCGGCGCTTTGTGGCGTCTTTACTTTGTCAGTCCTTGTCGATTTATTGTGCGCTGTGATCAAATAGACAAGGAAAGAAGACACATGGTGTGTCATTGTTGTTTCCTGATAAGTTTGCTAACATTTTGAATGAAGAGGCCGAGTTGCCGAAAAGCAATTTCGAGCGCTGGGCGACGAGCAGGGGGCCGAGGTGTGAAAGAAAACTAGGCTGACGCACAGAAATAATAAATTACAAGTGTAACGACATGTTTATTTCATCGCACTAACACAGTACTATAAGCCTTTCAATTCCACGAGATGAGGTTTGTTCAATAATGTGAACGGATAGGTGGTGGTGGGGAGGGGGCATATTTATGAGGTCATCTTTGGGTATCACACTGCATTGCATCACCGGCCGCCTGTAACGCACCTACGCTTTCATAAATGGATGTGGGGTCTTGTAGCGTTCAATTATTTTGGGAGTCCACGTTAAGAGACGTGATAAAATCAAGACGGAACACACTCTGGACTCTCTGTCAGTGACAGGGACTCTTAACTGGCTCTTCTTTCATAAGATTAACTGATAAAGTGACGTTATATCACGTCTTTGTTGCTCAAGCATAGTGGTTGTTGGAGATTGGAACTTATTTCAACAATTCATACTTTGTCCCAAATTTTATTCTAAAATGTGGACAATTAAACGCTTGCAACTGATCATCTCACTCGACGCTCCGTAAGGAGGAAGTTTGCCACTTATTTTTGAGACACAGATCAGCTCTTTCCTCTGTTACTATTAGAAAAAACATGTTACCCTGTCAAAAGTTATATTTCTTTAACAATTATTAGACGTATCTTATAACACGTGAGACACTTCTCGTCCACTATTTCCGATGTCGTGCAACATATGTCTCGCTTGCGAATGTCGGGCTTCCGCTATGTAATATTTTAAGGAACGTGAACATAAAGGCATGTAGGGAAAACAAAAGAAAGAAAGAAAGAAAGAAAGAAAGAAAGAAAGAAAGAAAGAAAGAGGTGGGGATAAAAAATGAAGTAAGGTTCCAGTTTACCGTCGTTATCTTTTTGCGGTCGTTGTCTTGCACCGCCTCTGCTATCTTCTGTATCTTCATCACTTGTTCCACAGCGTCTGCGTTTTAACCACGGTATACGTGAGTGCTTTAAGTCGAGCAAACAGCAGCTGATATCAGACAGTTTCTTCAAAATTGGAGGTCATGGTTTTTTTTTAAATGAAATTAGGTGCAGTGCGTGCATCTGAATAAAACGCATGCGTTACACTTAAAAATCACAGTTGCGGCTTCGTAGAATTGAACGTTTGCCTCGACCACTGGAGGTCGTGCGTAGGTTCGACTGCCGCTGACGCCCTGTTAGTGGCCGGCAAAGATAAGTACAGGTGTCCCTCGACCGGTCACCTGGACTTCTTCGTGGATTACTCACTTCTGGAAGCAATATGCATCAGCAAACTATACCCGTCGAATCGCGGCAGCAACCTCGGAAAACTTGTGTTGCGTTCTCGGAAGTGTTTTTCCGTATGGCAGGGGCGGCATACCGAATGCATGGCATATGTAGGGATGACGCCACTTGGGGAAGTGCTTCCCCCTTTATATAAGCTCTGGGGTTATGCGAGCAGCCGACCGGGAGGCCGGCCTTGTACTTACCATAATACACCGAGACATTGACTGCCATGATACATTGAGACATTGACTACTCCACAAAGGCTCATAGTTCACCCACAGACTGGGGTCACACCCGATACATTGGCGTATGAGCAGAAAAAGCAACTAAACCGAGTGAGGAATGCGTGGCGTCCGAGAATGTTTTTTTAAGTGCACATCAAGAACATGCACCAAAAGATATCTTACTAGAAAGGAAAAAGATTGACTGTTGAAAGCGGGCCTAAAGTTTGGTTGCAGAGATGGTTTTTTTGCGAGGGCAGGCGGTGTCTCGGTGTACTTTGTTCGGCTGTTATTTCGCAGGAAAACGGGTGCCAGTGAGCTTTCCGGGCTGGGCACTGCAGAAGTACTTATAGGGGTCATGCTGGCTCTTCGTACGAAAAGCACCTAGCCGTGAGGCAAATGTGTGTTACGGAGGCCTGGCAGGACCAAAACTATCTAATGGCTCGTGATATTGCGGTATTAAGGGTATACTATAACCTCCTATATGAATACAACAATCAAACCCCGCGGCCCTCAGTCCCCAGCACCTGCGAAGCAACTGACCACGGCGGCGGTCAGAACTGCGACGCAGCAGAGGGTGCTAAGAATCCCTGGTTCCGGACAGGCCGCCATTGGAATCTGAACCTGGCAACGTTTAACGCCAGAACGTTATCTAGTGAGGCAAGTCTGGCAGTGCTATTGGAGGAATATGAGGGCAGTAAATGGGATATAATAGGGCTCAGTGAAGTTAGGAGGACAAAAGAAGCATATACAGTGCTAAAAAGCGGGCACGTCCTGTGCTGCCGGGGCTTAGCAGAGAGACGAGAACTAGGAGTCGGATTCCTGATTAATAATGATATAGCTGGTAACATACAGGAATTCTATAGCATTAACGAGAGGTTGGTAGGTCTTGTTGTGAAATTTAATAAGAGGTAAAAATTGAAGCTCGTACAGGTCTACGACCCTACATCCAGTCATGATGACCAGGAAGTCGAAAGCTTCTATGAAGACGTGGAATCTGCGATGGGTAAAGTCAAAACAAAATACACTTTACTGATGGGCGACTGCAATGCCAAAATAGGCAAGAAGCAGGCTGGAGACAAGTCAGTGGAGGAATATGGCATAGGCTCTAGGAATAGCAGGGGAGGGTTATTAGTAGAGTTTGCAGAACAGAATAATATGCGGATAATGAATACCTTCTTCCGCAAGCGGGAAAGCCGAAAGTGGACGTGGAGGAGCCCGAACGGCGAGACTAGAAATGAAATAGACTTCATACTCTGCGCTAACCCTGGCATCATACAAGATGTGGACGTGCTCGGTAAGGTGCGCTGCAGTGACCACAGGATGGTAAGAACTCGAATTAGCCTAGACTTGAGGAGGGAACGGAAGAAACTGGTACATAAGAAGCCGATCAATGAGTTAGCGGTAAGAGGGAAAATAGAGCAATTCCAGATCAAGCTACAGAACAGGAATTCGGCTTTAACTCAGGAAGAGGACCTTAGTGCTGAAACAATGAACGACAATCTTACGGGCATCATTAAGGAGTGTGCAATAGAAGTCGGTGGTAACTCAATTAAACAGGATACCAGTAAGCAATCGCAGGAGACGAAAGATCTGATCAAGAAACGTCAATGTATGAAAGCCTCTAACCCTACAGCCAGAATAGAACTGCCAGAACTTTCCAAGTTAATCAACAAGTGTAAGACAGCTGACATAAGGAAGTATAATATGGATAGAATTGAACATGCTCTCAGGAACGAAGGAAGCCTAAAAGCAGTGAAGAAGAAACCAGGAATAGGCTAGAATCAGATGTATGCGTTAAGAGACAAAGCTGGCAATATCATTACTAATATGGATGAGATAGTTCAAGTGACTGAGGAGTTCTATAGAGATTTATACAGTACCAGTGGCACCCACGACGATAATGTGAGAGAGAATAGTCTAGAGGAATTTGAAATCCCACAAGTAACCCCGAAAGAAGTAAAGAAAGCCTTAGGAGCTATGCAAAGGGGGAAGGCAGCTGGGGAGGATCAGGTAACAGCAGATTTGTTGGATGGTGGCAGATTGTTCTAGCAAAACTGGCCACCCTGTAGACGCAATGCTTCATGACCTCGAGCGTACCGGAATCTTGGAAGAACGCTAACATAATCCTAATCCATAAGAAAGGGGACGCCAAAGGCTTGAAAAATTATAGACCGATCAGCTTACTGTCCGTTGCCTACAAAGTATTTACTAAGGTAATCGCAAATAGAATCAGGAACACCTTAGACTTCTGTCAACCAAAGGACCAGGCAGGATTCCGTAAAAGCTACACAACAATAGACCATATTCACACTATCAATAGGTGATAGAGAAATGTGCGGAATGTAGCCAACCCTTATATATAGCTTTCATTGATTACGAGAAAGCGTTTGATTCAGTCGAAACCTCAGCAGTCATGGAGACATTACAGAATCAGGGTGTAGACGAGCTGTATGTAAAAATACTGAAAGATATCTATAGCGACTCCACAGCCACCGTCCTCACCTCCATAAAGAAAGCAACAAAATCCCAATAAAGAAAGGCGTCAGGCAGGGAGATACGATCTTTCCAATGCTATTCACAGTGTTTTTACAGGAGGTATTCAGAGACCTGGATTGGGAAGAATTGGGGATAAGAGTTGATAGAGAATACCTTAGTAACTTGCGATTCGCTGATGATATTGCCTCAGGGGACCAATTGCAATGCATGTTCACTGATCTGGAGAGGCAAAGCAGAAGGGTGGGCTAAAAATTAATCTGCACAAAACTAAAGTAATCTTTAACAGTCTCGGAAGAGAACAGTAGTTAACGATAGGTAGTGAGGCACTGGAAGTGGTAAGGGAATACATCTACTTAAGGCAGGTAGTGACCGCGGATTCGGATCATGAGACGGAAATAATCAGAAGAATAATAATGGGCTGGGGTGCGTTTGGCAGGCATTCTCAGATCATGAACAGCAGGTTGCAATTATCCCTCAAGAGAAAAGTGTATAACAGCTGTGTCTTACCAGTATTCACGTACGGGGCAGAAACCTGGAGGCTTACGAAAAGGGTTCTACTTAAATTGAGGACGACGCAACGAGCTATGGAAAGAAGAATGATAGCTGTAATGTTAAGGGATAAGAAAAGAGCCGATTGGGTGAGGGAACAAACGCGAGTTAAGGATATCTTAGTTGAAATTATGAAAAAGAAATGGGCATGGGCAGGACATGTAATGAGGAGGGAAGATAATCGATGGTCATTAAGGGTTACGGACTGGATTCCAAGGGATGGGAAGCGTAGCAGGGGGCGGCAGAAAGTTAGGTGGGCGGATGAGATTAAGAAGTTTGCAGGGATGACATGGCCACAATTAGTACATGACCGGGGTAGTTGGAGAAGTATGGGAGAGGCCTTGCCCTGCAGTGGGCGTAACCAGGATGATAATGATGATGAATATGCTGATGATGATGATGATGACGAAGCCACAACGTTTCGCAGAAACGTCCACCCACAAGACAACGTGGGTAGACGCCGGACCCGTGCCCGCGCGATTCTCGACCGCACCGACGCGAATCGTGAAGCCACCGCATTTGTGGACGCGGCCCAGTACGTCAACACATCCACTTTTACGACGGCAGTCGTGGACGGCAACGGAATGTTACGATCACGAGCATCGGTTAAAACGACCACCAGCGCAAAAACCGAACAGATAGCCGTAGCCATCGCCTTGGCAGACCCCACATTTACCACGGACTCGCGTGCCGCAATTCGGGCCTTCGAAAGCGGCAACGTATTTAAAGAAGTAGCGCGTATACTACTAGCGAGCTCAAAAGAGAGTAAACGATGCCTCTCCTTGTTTCCCGCTCACATGGGGAAAGACACTCACCCGCAAAAACCAAACCTTGATGAACGGCCCACGACCGCGCGCGACAACTTGCCCGCCGCGACGGTCCTGCTGCCTCCGAGGGGCTGGACATTCAGTTTAATGACCCGCTACTCACTTACCAAGAAACCACCTCATATTATCGAAAAGGCAGAATCACATACCCGCTCCCGCACGCCAAACTCGAACGCGTGCAGGCGGCTGCGTTTCGAATGCTACAAACGGACTCGTATCAGTTACGAGGGCTACTAAGTCACAACAACTCTGACATCCGGGCAAATTGCCCAGACTACCCCTAACTTTATTGCTGACTCTAGAACATGCCATGGCAATGTACCGCATTACCAAAGGGCCATATCTCCAGTGAGCCCGAATGGGAAGAATCGCTCAGAAGCCCGGACCTCAAACTCACTCAAGGCCTTCCAGAGGGCCCAAGAAGTAGCGAAGCGTCTCCACGTTCCCATACCGACTTGGGCGTCTTCCACGGTTTCGGCCTGAGGAGCTCCCCGCGCGGGATCTCCAACGGCTTAAAACTCCTCAGGACTTCAATAAAGTTCTCGACTGACTGACTGATTGTTGCGTTTGGCTCAGACAATTTCGAAGGTTACCCGTCGTTGTTGCTTAGTGGTTATGGTGTGGGACTGCTATGCACGAGGTCGCGGGATCGAATTTGGGCCTCGGCGGCAGCATTTCACTGGCGGCGCAATGCGAAAACACCAGTTTACTTACATTTTAGTGTACGGTAAAGAACCCCAGGTGGTCCAAATTTCCGGCGTTCCTCACTACAGCGTGCCTTATAATGAGATCGTGGTTTTGACACGTAAATATACCCATAATTTAACTTTTAATTTCGAAGGTTCATGTTTTCATGCATGTAAGCACTAGAACTCACTGTTGAGAAAGCTGGTGTTGTAGGTGGCTTAGATGGGAGTGTTGCTTATTACTTTCTGTACTTCTCTTGCTAGCTGCTCCGGAAAGGAACTGCTTACTAAGAGAAAGTAGAAAAAAAATCTTTATGAGGATATTTACAACGTCACAGAAAAGTCCGCTATTGTTTTTGTGCATAAGCGGGGATTTCTCACTGCTTAAGCTGATATGAGTTCTTTTCAGAAATGTCCTATTAAGTGTAAGGATGTCTTCATTTATCTGATATAACAGTGCTGCAGGCTCTACTGTCGCAAGCTACTTTCTTGAAAGCTTACTTCACTGCAAGATGACTCTGTAGTGCAACAAAACAAACTTTACTCACTAAACTAGAGGATTAAGAAAAAAAATAAGAAATGCTTTTTGTGAAGGCGCCGGAAGTGCTTTGCGGCTTAGAGGATGAAATAGTGAATTACCTGTGACTTGCCTGCAACAAAACTGCCTACCCAGATATGATCGGCACACGAGAGATTTTTAGTACAAGCTAACACGGCTGTGATAAAAGCACGTTTACAGTGTTGCATAGGTTTGTATCTTATCGGTCCACGTGCGCGGAGCTAAAACTTACTTTCGGAACCGAAAGTTCCCTTAATGGTTTCTAGCATTGGCTTGATCTCGCCGTCGAGAAACTGGTTAAATCGCTGAAGCAGCAAACGCCACGAGCTTTTCAGTCGTGCTAAACCATCGTTGGCCTTCCGAACTTCATCAGCGCATTTCACAGCGAAGCAAAGCCCTACACATTCACCTCTTCACTTAAAGGAACAGGCAATCGCTCAGAACATGAACCGAGGTAACCCTGCTGATAGAATGATTCCCTATCGTAGTGGCTAAAACGAGTCATGCTTTTCTCATTAAACGTGGATTAATATTTTAACTTTTAAATTCTGCTTACTAAATAACCATGCACTAGAAGTCGCGAAAAATTACCCTTGACGCCCCACGCGGCATACACATGACGCTACATAAGAGGTCCACCACGTGATCTTTCACTAATATACGGGGTTCCTGGTCTTTCTATTACTATTGAAATGTTGCATAGTTTTTATTATTATAAGTCTTTCCTTGCTTAAATGTACAGATAAGCCTTTGTTTGCATTGAGCAGAAACGTGGCGCTGCCTCCGCCTTCGTTTTCGATGATTTGGCTTGGCTCGTCTATCGACAGAAGAACGACGACGAGGACCAGTCAGCCATGACTGGCCGTGACGTAGGTGTGTACACGGGGAAAAACGCGGTAGAAATATAAGAAAGGTCTGTACAATAACGCAAATTTTCTGCACCAGCCTTTTATTTTCAAAAGTGGTTGAAAAAGTTAAAGTGTAGGTGGCTAACCACAATTACACTCAGTTCTGTGAAAGCAGAACGATGGGCGGCTTTCACAATTTGCGAGGCGGGCTATCGAAATCGCTCTCATTTCTCAGCGTTGCTGGAGGAGGGACATTTACTTATTTAGAAGCTGCTCAGATAGAAAAATTCTGCTTACTGAATAACCATGCACTTTTGGAAGTAACCGCTGCAGATGTAAACGGTACTGAGGATGAATGGACGGAAGTGTGTGTGTGTGTGTGTGTGTGCGTGTGTGTGTGTGTGTGTGTGTGTGTGTGTGCGTGTGTGTGTGTGTGTGTGTGTGTGTGTGTGTGTGTGTGCGTGCGTGCGTGCGTGTGTGTGTGTGTGTGTGTGTGTGTGTGTGTGTGTGTGTGTGTGTGTGTGTGTGTGTGTGTGTGTGTGTGTGTGTGTGTGTTTGTGTGTGTTTCCGACCGCCGCGTTAGCGCGGCGGTCAAAATGATCCACCGTGGCGGGATCTGGAAAGGACGGAGGCGAGGCCCTTCTTTCGCCGCGCTGTTTCGCGCCCCACCGAGACCGCGTCCTTGAAAGAAAGTGACGGGCCTTGATCTTAAAGGGACCCTGAAACGATTTTGATGATTTTCTACAAACGTACTGAGTCGTTAGAGTAGGTCCTTCTGATCATTAATTGACGCATCTGAGTGCTCCGTGTAAGGCGTGTAATTTATTGTAAGGTTTTAAAAGTGTACATCGCTGCCGATCGCCGCATACTGCTGGGAGGAATTTTCAGCCTCCCCTACGCATATGACGTAAATCACCCAATTGACGTCAGTAGGGCGGGCTATCGCATTGTCTGCGCAGGGCGCGTCATCGATAATTTTTCCACTTTTATGGTGAACAAATGATGTTGTAATAATTTGAATGTCAGTTAATTTGTTTCTATAAATATAAGGTAACAGAAAGAGAATACACAAGAACAATTTCTCCCTAAAATTAAGCACTTCAGGCACACAGCAAGCATCGTCTGCTTGTGTTACAAAGTTGCTCCGTCTTGACGAGAGCTTCGCGGTCAGTTTCGGTCTGTCTTTTCGTGAGCACCATGAATCGACTTTGTTGCGTTGCGGACTGCAAACGTATCGACTGGCAATTGTCAAGCTGCGACATCGTGTCCCCCCGCAAGGCAGCAGACGAGCGGACTGGCTGCTGCGCATCGGACTGGCGCTATCCGATCGGCGCCAGGATTTGCGCGTTTGCGGCCGTCACTTTACACCGGAACGTTACTAACGCAATAGCGTTTCGCGAGTCCGGTATTAGGGTAAACGCAAGCGCAAGGGGACAGGGCCTGGCCCTTTGACCGTGTCGTCTTACGGGATGAGCAGAGGCGCAAATGTGAATGGTCTGCAAGGTTCAGCCACCTGGTGGCACAGAGCTCAACCACACACAGTAGCAGTAACGAAATGTATTTTTCTTTGCTGCTAGTGTAGGTGCAAATTTTTCGCAGGAGTGTAATAGTTAACACGTTGTTTTTGTAAATGTTTAAAATGTTTTACACTTGGTTAGAGCAATATTATCTTTTTGTTTGGCTGGTTAAGCTCTGCGCCAACGGGTGGCTGGACCGTGGAGACTGATCAGGCAGCTCACGTACGTCTACGCTAAAGTTCCTTCATCAGCTTGAGTTTATGCCACCACCGTTCCGTCGAAACGCCCAGCTCGCCTGTGGCTACCGGAATACCAGACACGTTTGTAACGCTCGCAACGCACGCTGCTTTGACAGCTCCCGCTTGGGGACGACTGTCAAGCAGCTGGCGGAGAGCTTGGAGAGGCTTCGCGCGCTCGCTCCTAGAGAACTCGAAGTCGACGACACGACGTGCCATCATGACGCAGAGCCAGTGAAGGCAGAGCTCATCCCCGATCACTCGGCGAACGAGTTGAGGAGAAAATACATGACTACGGAGGAGCGTAACTTCTAATCGTCCGTAGCTCTCTTAATGTGAGACGTTTCACACAAATTGTAGTGCGAAGGATTAACTTTAGCTGTACTTTACCGGCCTACAAAATTTGTCCTAACCGTTTTAGCGGCCCTTTAACTGGAGGCCACTTACGGTCAGTGATCGCACGCCCAGCTTGAAACGAGGAAGTGCGCGGTGTTACGGTTGGCGTGTAACACCCCGGGCTAAAAGGATACTCAACCACCATGTCTCATCAAAACGGAGGGTGGATTCCTAATTTGTTATGGTTGTCTCGAGCGGTCGCCGGTCTGGCCGATGCCTCGCAGTGTTTACAGGCCCTTTTGTGTGTGTGCGTGACAAACCCTTTCCACGAACTGTCCAACTCTAGGGGAGGGCCCTTTCCGCGAACCAACGACGCCTAGAAGAGAAGGGATCAGCCTCTTACGATCCCTAGGACCCCCGGGTTGCAACCATTGGAGGCAAGCTCGTGAACAGTCAACTGGGAGAGGGGATCAGCGGCCCATCCACACCAGACGCCGTGCCTGTCACGTGACGTTAACGTGAGCAAGATCCCGCCTACGATTTTAGTAGGCCTATTTAAGGGGCCTCGCAATGTACTTTTTTAATTCATTCATTCTCTTCTTATCCTTCACCAACCATTGAATAAACAGTGCAAGTATCGCACTAGAAATCTTCTCGTCCCTGCCTGATCGCAATGGTGTACCGGACGCCTGCAGCCCCGCCGACAACGCCACGCTACCCAATAATAGCGCCGGTCGAGGTTGAAGAAACAGGCGTCGCAATAACTGGTGGGCAGCGGAGGGATACGCTTGGTGACAACGTTCGGAAGGAAGGTGTCAGGATTCACGGCTGCATATGGTGAGTGCGCGACTTTTCTTCACTAAGATATCACTTTGCTTTACGTATTTCCGGGGGGAATACACAGCAGTGATTTTTCTTTAACCGTTGAAGGAAGTTTTGAGTACGTCGAGGTTGTTATGGAGTGAAGAGTTAGCAGCTCTAAGGGCAGCCATGAACTCGAAGACACTAAAGAAGCCGGAATTATTTAGCTTCGCCAGAGAGTTGGGCCTCCAAATTGCCGAATCAAAGTGAAAGCCGGAGATCATTGACGCGATCGAAGCGATCGGGGCAGACGACGATGAACTGGATGAATGCCTAGAGAGCATTGCGGATAAGGAGGAAGACCGCAAGCGCCTAGAAGAAAAAGAAGAGCGTTAGCGCCCAGAAGAAAAAGAAGAGCGCGAGCGGCAGCACGTGAGGCCAAAGAAGAGCGTGACCTTGAAATGAGGCGTCTAGAGATTGAGTTTCTGAAGGCTCAAAATACCAGGCTTAGCGCAGAGGCTCGAGAAAGCGAGCGCAGAATGACAGACTTGATGGCACTCTACGTAGTCTTTTTCTGGTGCAACTTCAGCGCACGTGTGCAGAGGCAAAATTCGCGAGAAACATGTGGCCGCAACGCTTGCTTACGTTGCCACCACGTGAGGTAGCTGATATTTCCTGCATGGGTACAGAAGAAGCAGACGATTTGAATAAAATCAAAGCGAGTCTGCTTAAAAAGTATAGATTCTCAGCAGAAGCATTCAGGCGAGAATTCAGGGAGGTCGAGAAGACTAAAAGTGAGTCATACTGAGATTTCGCATACACCTTGGAGGTGAACCTGAAGAATGGCTCAGAGAAGAGGATGCACTCGGCGACGCCGAAAACACAATACAGTGCGTTGCTTTATAAAAGCTCTACTACCGGCTGCTAGAAAACATCAAGTATTGGGTTCAGGATAGGCCAGGCGTGGACACTATCACCAGAGCGGCCGATCTCACCGAGGAGTACGTAACCCGCCGTACATTCGAAGGCAACGAAGCTCCTAAGAAGGAGATGAATAAATACAGACCCGGCAAGCCAGAGCGATGGTCAAAGTCGAGTCAGTATAACTCTAAGGAAAGGTCAGATTAGGTGAAAATTATTGACGAGAACAGCAAGGGAAAGTAGGAGTCACCCGAACAGAAAGCAGAAAGGCAAAGGAAAAAAGCTTTTGAGGCAAAGAAACCAGTAGTATGCTACAACTGCCAGCAAACGAGGCATATTTCCGTGGGGTGTAAAAATCCCAATCTAGTGTCGATGTCACTATCTAGTAAGGAGCAAAATCTGAAATTGCTAGAACCGTACATTCGGGACCTCGTGGTAAACGGAAAATTGTGTCGGGTGCTTCGCGACTCGGCAGCCACAATGGACGTGGTGCACCCGTCGTACCAGGAGGAAGGCCAGTTCACGGGAGAATGTGCTTGGATAAGGCAAGCCGTACAGGCCTCCAGTGTTTGTCTCCCTGTGGCAAAGATTCGTTTCAAAGGCCCTTTTGGAGTACTGGACACTGAAGCCGCCATCTCGGCACATCTCCCGCCACAGTATCCATATTTCTTTTCTAACGAATCCGAGGATTTGTTGCGACGTAGAGGAATCGCGATTAGTGAGGGAATAGTACAAGCCCTAACTCGTTCCAAGGCAAGGGAGCTCGCGGACAAGGCAGTGTACGAATGCCCAGTGGTGGAGGAAACAGGTTTGACGGAGGATTCGTCAACCAGCACCTAACAGGACAGCCCTATAGGGATTATTGCGGAAAGTACACTAGCTAATAAATAGGTCAGGCAAGCGCCGCAGCCTGAAACCTCTCGAGAGGCAGATTACAGAAGAAATTTATTGAATGTAAGCCCTGCCACATTGATTGCTGAACAGGAAAAAGATTCCCCCCTGCGTAACAGAGGCAAAAGAAGATGTGGCCAAACAGAACGTAAAGTTCCTCAAGAGGGCAGTCGTCCTCTATAGAAGTACACCAGTCGAAAGAGAGTGCAATTCGACGAACTCGTGGTGCGGCATCCCAATCGTGAGGCATCCTAATCGCATCCCAAAAGCTCGTTAAAGGTCAACTGGGAGAGAAGATCAGCAGCCCATTCACAACAAGACGCCGTGCCTGTCACGTGACGTTGGCGTGAGCAAGATCCCGCCTACGATTTTCGTGGGCCTATTTAAGGGCCCCCGATATGTACTTTTTTACTTCATTCATTCTCTTCTTATCCTTCATGAACCATTGAATAAACAGTGCAAGTTTCGCACTAGAAATAGTCTCGTCCCTGCCTGGTCACCATGGTCTACCGGACGCCTGCAGCCTGCCGACAACATGTTCCTATGGGTGGGCAGCGCAACCCGGACGAAAGGCGAGAGGAAGTACACAATACGAGCGGAGACTAACAACTGGTTGACTTTTTCAAACAAGGGACTAAAATATACAGAAAATGTAAACACGTGTAAAGTGACGCTTACAAGGGTGAAAGGGTGCTAGCCTATCTTGCCATTCAAGAAGTCAGTTTCTTTATCCTGCAGAGTGATAGAAGTCTGGCTGACGCATGCGCCTGAGTTTACATGCATGAAGTGGGCTTCCACAATCTCGCGGTCGATTTGATTCATATTTTTATACAGTATTTCCGTTTGCTCAAATACAAGTTTGCATAAACAAAATCTACAATGCGCGGCCAGATTCGAACCTGTTGCATTCCTGAACGCACCTTGGCGCTTCCTAAGGCGGATGTTAAGACAGCGTCCCATCTGGCCAAAGTACGTTTTGCCGCACGAAAGTGGAATGATGTAGACCACTCCCACCGATCATGCCACAAGCTGCCCCGAGTGTTTGACGTGGCGCATAGCCTTGGACGCCTGTGTAGGTCTATTGACATGATTGCAAATCTTGTTTAACGAGTTCTTTGCTGAAAAGATGACTTGAACACCATATTTCATGGCTGAAGAAGCCAACAAACACTGACACCAAGGACAACGTAGGGGAATTTACTTGTGCTTTAATAAATAAAATAAAGAAACGATAAATTAATGGAAAATAAAGTGGATGAAAAAACAACTTGCCGCAGGTGGGAACCGAACCCACAACCTTCGCACGCGACGTCTTAAAATCAATATGCAGTCCACATGCTTCCCCATGACGCTCACGAGACTGCACCTCTGACTTTGATGTTTGAGGGCAAAGCCGCTCGGATATTGAGCCTCTGCGCGACTTTCGTGCTGTATCCGTGAGATGTGGTGGATATTTGCAATATACGTAGCTGGCATTATAGGGCAACTTATGGCCAGCAATGTCCACTGCTCTGCTTCACGAACTAAGAACAGCTCATTTGTCGTTTTTATTTTATTCGTGCCCCAGCGATCTCGCATCGTATCGGCATACAGACTGGAATGCCAAACAGAATGCTTTGAAAATTGGCGAAAGAATTGAACCCGCCAGAGGAGAGCTGGGCTGTCGCAGCGGATTGCCAACACCGACGCTGAACGATCAGCGATGCCGTATTCAATGTTGCAGAACGAGATGTCCACAGCAAAATTTCCGCAGAAGACGAAACGTCGCAGAAGATGTATCGCTATGGGACTTATCAGAGCGAGTAGTAGTGTTGCTTGCCTCTTTCGTCTGCTTCCCTCAAGACGCGTGCCGCACTTATAATTTCGCGCGCACATCATCACTATGGTGACAACTAATGGCAGTCTCCTCCGAGTTCGCGATTCTTTAATGGAATGCCTATAAGCTGTGGATCACTCAAATCTACGGCTCGTCCTCTTCCTATGTCTCCAGTGGGGACCTGTATTCGGTGGAAGTTTCTTTTAAGAGATCAGACAGCCGAGTTATCGCCTTTGGCGAGGACATGACGGGGCTTTCTTTATAGCGAGCGGTTGGCTGGACATCGCGATATGGCCCCACGGACAAAGAGAGGAGAGTCGACATGGCATATTGAAGATGGCGAGTTCCGTCTACAAGAACAGTGCATGAGGCGTGCGATACCGGGGCAGTTCCAAAGAACGCGCCGGCCGGGCGACCGTGTACCGGGACGCTTTCGCAGGATTCACCCTCGCGTAAAATGCTTCACGAAGGTGACCATAATATGTCGCGCAGTAATTCATTTGCTGACGTAACTGATTCGGCTAGCTGTTTTGTAAAAAAGCATATTGTGTGAAAGCGCGAAACGCTTGACAAAGAGACAAGAACACAAATACACGAGAAATCGTGTACCTGTGTTCTTAAACTTGCTATCAAACGTTTCGCGCTTTTATTCAAGATAATTCAGTGACGAAGATAGACAGTATTTCCCAAGTGTTTCTTGACAAACAACGTGTGATTGACTAAGTGTGCATATGTGTAAGAGAGGGAGAAAGAGAAGGAGGGGCGAGATGGGAGGGAGCATATAATTTAGTTCTTTACAGAAAATTGAGCCAAATATTAGGACCATTAATCCTGAGATCATAGGCGTAACTTCAAAGCGCTCGGTTATAGCAAAATTCAATGACTTTGATCTCAACAAGCGCAGCAGGATATTGTCATATTGATCACCGTGTACAAGATGGAGGCCACTGACAATTAGTTGGGTGCGTTCCCTGGTGTAGGAATAACATGCTATACAGGACAGTGTCAATATTATATACTCCACCATTTCTCACCATTTTTGTCTCGCAATTCACCACTATTGTCTCGCAATTCCGCCGTTACGTATTTTTCAACCTCCGGCCTACACAACTCTAGAGAACATCAGCGCGCATGCGTGCCGACTCCCCACTCGTTTTTCAAACGCTAGAGGTATACATCGCGTGCAATTCCGTTAGTGTTCCTGTATATCGCAACGGGAGCCATATGCAGGGCTACTACATTGCGTGATGCTTCCAAGACTTGTGTCGGAATATACTTTACGGAGTCGAGCCGTTGCAAGTAGGCTTTTCTTTTCTTCTACTTTCTTTTCTGGCGGCCCGTCAGATATTTCGAATTCAGCCTTTCGTTGCGGTGGCGCTGGTTGCGACCAAAGAGGAAGTGAGATATGGCTGGGCATCAAAAGTTTGTGTCAGCAAGCGGATGGGAGGGGAGGGTGGTACGAGATAAAGAGAGCACGAACGGCGCGACGGCATCGGGTCGGCCTTCTTTTCATTTGTCTATACACGCGCGCGGAGTTGTTTTGCAGAGACAAGTGGCAAACCGGACGCGAAAACGTTTTCCAGGAAATTGCGCCTTCTGCTCAATCCGGGATTGAGATGCAAGCGCGGAATTATCTATAAACCGCTTTCTATATGCTGTTGCTGTTGCCACGCGTATAGGATGTTGCATATAGCGATAGCTGTCGGCGCCGGGGCGTCGCTGCGTCTGCGTTTTGTATCTATGCAGATACCAACACGAGGAGCAAGAAAGAACAAGCAAGAAACGAGGAGGGCGCTGATGTCGTGTTTGCTAAGGTCGAATGTTATCTTCATCGTTGACCACGTCACGCGATAGCAGCGAGACTGCTATACCGTTCGGTGGGGTGCGTCGATTCCGATTGGTGCGCGGTCACCAGAGCCTCTTAGTCGGTATTGTATTCGGCTTTCGCGCTCGTTTCGTCCTCTCCGAGAACGCCTGCCTTCGTCGATGTTTTCTCGGCGTCTGGAGCATTCATCTTGCGCCGCGGTTTCTTCCGAGTGGGTTTTACAGTCCTGCGAGGCAAAAGAAAAATTGAGCTGGAATGGGTTGAACACGGAGAGACCGTGGTTTGCGGAAGTTTGTGCTCTGGTTACTGTGACAGGTCAAAATTTCAGCTGCAAATCCCCATCGAAGAGAACACGTGTACATGTGCAAGCGAACGACCTCGTCCTATTCCTTCTATCCTTCTCTTTGGCCTCGTTCTGGCGCTATTCCATCGTAGGTTCCGAGGTGGGAGTGTTGTTCTACGCGTGTAAGATACATGTATAAGGTAGTCACGCTTCTTGCGTTGATCGCACTTTCTCATGCGTCGGCGAGGTAATCCTCTACACTATTTCTGAGGTCAGATATCTCCATCCGAATCCCTTTTCAGTGCTTGCCTGCAGTGCTGCGTGTGCGTTTGTGCTGCGAGCCAGGTGACGCCGTGCGATCTGTCTTCGTCCCCGCTTAATTGCTGATATTGACTTGCCGTGTCCATGGTTTTGTTGTTGCTGAACCACTGAAACACATTGTCTTCATGACCGTGACCAGAAAGAGGATTATTTTCTGGGAGCGCGAAAAAAAACAGAGCATGCGTAACGCGCTTTTGAGAAAGAAACTTCTATTGAATTCTAATTTATCTGCCACTGGCTTTAGTTGTTCGTTTGCATATTACGCTTGACCGAGGCCGGATGTGCCTCTCGGAACAGTCGAACCAGGCAAAGTTACATGCCAACGTTTGCTAAAAGAAGTTGGAGCTTCGCTCGAAAGGCGTATATAGCACTGTAAGGGATGGCAAATTATCAGACGACCACAGGAAGTAGGGTTAGTAGATTTACCAGCTGTATAAAAATTGCAATAATCATTCACTTAATAATTTAATTTACAAGCATGGTGTCAGATGCGAACGGAAAAACATGATCAGATTTCACTCTATGACCGCGAGCATTCGCCGTCACGTGATGAAGAGGGCCGCGGAGCGAATGCTTCGCGCTGCCTCTCGCTTCACAGCGTCTCCGCAACTTGAGATTGCGCGACTTACAATATTAGCCTTGCGGAAAAACAGCACACCTAAACGTACCGACCATCTATGCTCGTATTCAGACTTTGCACCAGCCGCAGATTACTTCCAAGACATGGTGCGCGGAACACGTAAACGCTTAACCGGACGGACCGCCATGCGCTGCCACGACCGGGATAGAGGAGGAGACGCCCGCTCTCGTCCTCCAGCTCTCGCTTGATCACGTGATCTCCAACACTATGCGCGCGGCAAGACGGCGCTCATGAAGCCACTGATCTCATCGGCTCACTTTCTCTCACTTTCTCACGACCCTCGTATATTCTGGGAGCGCTAATGAAGACAGAGCAGGCGTAACGCGCCTTTGCGAAAGGAGCTTGCATTACTTAACTATCACTGCCTTTAGTTGTTCGTTGGCATATTACGCTTGACCGAGGCCTGATATACCTCTTGGAGAAGTCGAACCAGGCAAAGTTAAACGCAAATGTTTGCTAAAAAAGTCGGAGTTTCGCTCGAAAGGCGTTGCATTGGAAGCGATTGCAAATTATCAGACTACAGGATGTAGTGTTAGTAGTTTTCTCGGCCGTATTTATATTGCAATAATCATTTACTTACTAATTAAATTAGCAAACATGGTGTCACATGCAAAAGGAGGAACATGATTAGATGTCACTTGATCGCGCGCACTCGCTGTCACAACGCTTACGTGATTGAGAGGGCCGCGAAGCGAATGCTTCGTGCAGCCTCTCGCTTCACCGAGTGTCGGAAACTTGAGATTGCGCGACCTACAAAACTAGGCATGCGGAAAAACAGCACACCTAAACGTACCGACCATCTATGCTCGTATTCAGACTTTGCACCAGCCGCAGATTACTTCCAAGACATGGTGCGCGGAACACGTAAACGCTTAACCGGACGGACCGCCATGCGCTGCCACGACCGGGATAGAGGAGGAGACGCCCGCTCTCGTCCTCCAGCTCTCGCTTGATCACGTGATCTCCAACACTATGCGCGCGGCAAGACGGCGCGCATGAAGCCACTGATCTCATCGGCTCACTTTCTCACGCTTTTCCTCGCACCCACAGCATACCTGTCTCATCGCACTTGGACTTTATATGGAACACCAGGGCGTGGCCAAAAATTCGCCTGGAGTGTCCATTCAACTGCTATAGCGCGAGAAAAAAGACGCCGAGAACGCTTACTTCGTTTTCAGGTGCTTTGTGACGACGATCCGCGGGACTTTGCTAGACATCGACCGCTGCTCCGGCTTCAACGATCCCTTCTTTCGAGCCCCGATCGCAGTGGTCCTGCGCCCGCCACGCTTATCTACGCTTATGCGTTTTGCCATCGTGTTCGAGGTCTTCTTTCTCACTCCCTTGGCTGGCGTCGTCGCTAGCTTCTTCGTCTTCTTCTTGGCACGCGTCTCAGTTGTTTCCTTTGTCATCTTCTTGGTGACAATCTTGGTCGTGTTCTTAATGGCGTTTTTCCTCCTCGCCACTTTTATAGTGGTGACGCCGTACCTCTTCGCCCTGTCGGTCAGCAGCGGCATCGGTTCCGTCCTGTCCGTCGGACGTTCGGCGTCCAGCGCCCTGCGGAATGCCAGCACGGTGTCCGTGGTCGAGACGTCGTCGACCCTCATCTTTGCAGCGGCGCCGAACTCGTCCGAGCTCCCTGCCAGTTTGCAAGGAGAGAAGTTTCACAGGTGCTGACGGACTAGTCGGTTATTCAGTTTTACATTTTAAGCAGCGCACTTGAAAAAAAGAAAAGAAAACGAGGAGGCACAATATAGGAAGCAGACACAAAGCGCTCAGCTGTAGCAACGCTGCCGACTGGCAGACAAGCAAAACTAACCAGCCAAGCCAGCCTTCAAAACCAACCAACGAACTTGCCAGCCAGACAGCTAGAACGACCGGTGCGCTTTTCTAGACACTGCCAAATTCCGCCATACTACAGCTCACCATAGACGTATTGTTGTATTCCGCCTTGTTTGAAATGAAATGTTAATTTTTCCCACAGTTACAAAGTAGCCACGGGAGAGGGTACGCCCTGCCACAAGCTACTTGATTCAGCTTGAAGACCACGTTGCGTTCGTGGATCACACGAGAGCAGTTCAGCCAGTGGACACGGCCGTTATACGACTGTCCTGTTGGCGCTTCCACAAAAGTAACGCATTTCTACGCATTTCAGGGTAACACGGACACCAAGGCCTACATAAAACGAAGAGAACAACCGAAAAGAATTCGTTTCGTGCACAACATTTCAGTTAGCACAGAAAGTTCGAGCACTGACGCTTCCTTTCCTGAACGTTTGGCTTTTTGAGCGACTTAGGGAGGCCGTACAGCAGCCTTCTGAGCGAGTTGCAGTTGACAAATTAAGAGGGCGAATTGTCCTAAAATAGCATTCCAGGATAGCATTGCGGCCTATCGACCGACAGCCAGATGTCGATTAGGACGCTACTTGGCGCGGGCTACGGCTCACCGTGACCCAGGAAGAAGGAGAACAGTCCGACTGCAGCCAAGAGGAACAGCACAGCGCCCGCGATAGGCAGCGCCTGCGCGGCATTCCAGTACGCGCTCCTTCTGCGGAGTTGAGGGAGAGAGTGGACGCTCGGTGAGAGTGGGGAAGGCGTCGTAGTAAACGGGTACTCACTCAGTTAACGCGAGGCAACTGGACGAACGGGTCACGGTAAGTTCGGGGGATGGACGCTGGGCATTGGTCAGTATGTTAGAACAAAACAATCTATTACCTTTTCTCGATCAGTTTGCAAATATGGCTGCACAAGGTGGGTGATAACGCCAATAAGGTGGCAATAAATTCGGTTAATGGTCGGACAGAAGGGAAGAGCACAGTACCGTGTAGAGCTAGTTTGTGCATAGCTTAAGATGAATGTGTGGCGTGAGGTTAAAACCAACAAAAGCAATAAGGAGATGCAGAAAGCGGGCTCTTTCTCTGCCTCCTCTTATTTCATCTATTGGCTTTAATTTTACGCCGCGCATCCTTCTAAAGCGTGGAAGAGACTCTTCAGAGTAGCGTCCCCATGTTTAAATCAGTCACTGAGGGCATGAGGACAAGCATAATGCGTTCGGCAAGGTCAATCTGCATTGTTACAATTAGAAATGGAGGGCCTCCTCAAATTAGTAGTATCGACGTCTTGAAGACTCCTTTATGTGGCGTTTGTGCAAAACTAAATTTTCTGTATTTTGGCTCAGAAGCTTCCGCGCAAGTTCGCAAGGGGCACACAGCGTTTGTATGAGCCACATGCGGACGCCTGGATGTAAGAGGCGACTAATTTTCGCAATTTTTCATTCGCTTCACAGGCGCACTACTCCGTTATTTTATAGCAACGCAGCACCGTCAGAGAGACCAACTTAGGGTTTGAGAACATCGTTAATGTGGTATGCATATATCAAGAACTATGCGTATAAAAACTGCGCTATTCAAACAACGCAAGTGTATATGTGCTTCATCTCCTTTGAAAGTAACGTCAACATCCGCGTTACTCGCTATTGGTGTTGTCGCCGTATGCAATGGTGCAGTGACGAACTGTAACAGAAAGGGGCCGTTGTAGTCTAGTACACGACACTAGAAAGCACGAGAAAACGTTTCGTTCGAAGCGATTTTTTTTTTTCGTTATAACTTACTTGGGTCTCGTATCTGAAATTAAAGTTTTGTTGTTTCGATTAGTGTTGTCGTTAAGTTACGTTATAGTCGCTTTGTAGCATCACTGTGACCAGTGTTGTTTTATTTATTCTTTTTTTTTTTAGAAGGAGCGCTTCCAGACATTAGGGGACATTTTTGTAGGAAACAGGGACCATGTTGCCATGCTTTTTCACTTAAGCGATGTGAAATTCAAGGAAACAATACAAACAGCGCATAACTATCAATATTAAATGATCTATAAAAGCGACCTACCGACACCTTCCGGTCGACACCTGATTAAGAGTGCTTGAACTGAATGGCATTGCATGTACATGGAAGCGCTGGTAAAAGTTAAATAACCAGTGTTGGGCGACATAAACGGAGAACTACATGTCTGATGTTCCAGAATGTTGTTTCAATATTGCAGAACAAGGAGGTTGAAATTAAAGCTGAAGAGTTTGATAAGTCACGCGTATACAATAAAAATAGATCTGGCGGATTATACTATATTTTCTACTCGATCGACTTACTTATGTTGCATTGGTTACATATGGAAGCACTGCACCTTTTCACGTACGGATCGAATAAGCGATTAATTTGGCAATAACTCACCGCATGTGGAGGTAAATTTTAGCTTAAATTATAACGGGTACGTTCTGTTAGCCATCCGGTGAAAGATTTCGAGATTCTGTAATATATATATATATATATATATATATATATATATATATATATATATATATATATATGCATTCTTTATGATGACTTAAGTACATAACTTTGTGGTATATTCGACCAAAGTCAGATAAAAAATATTTAAAAGAGTAAACATTTTTTTGTAACATCATTTACACGGTTATTCATTCCAATAGTTCCATAGAAACCAGGAAAAGAGATGCCAAAAGGTTATTATTTTTCTTTACTTCGTTTGGAACTGCATTCCACACGTGGGCTTCTGTATATTCTACGAGTCTCTGCCTGTATGTATTATGACAAGGTGGTAAGTCAAATGGATTGTTATTAGCGGCTCTTGTTTGTTTCATGGTAATCTGAATATGGTAAGGGGCAGCGGTTTATAAGACGTTATTATTATGTTTACTACTTCAGCTAACTTCAATTTATGTGCTGTTGATACGGGTAATATGCGTAGCTGCTGAAAGAGTGGCATACTGTGGTGAGTACTGTTGGAGTAAGCTTTTATACGAATAGCAGGTTTTTGAAGGCGAGAGACGGGGTCTAAATATGTTTTGTATGTGCGGCCTCACGTTTCCAGGCAATAGCATAACTGCTGCGCACAAATGAGAAATAGAGAATGCATAAGATCGAAAGTCGAAAGCACTCTCCAGCCCTCAGTAATTCATGACATCCATGGGCTAACTTGGAGCAGACTCTAATATTTTGTTGTTTTCAGTGCGTATAAGACTTGAACAGAACCCAAAGACACTTGTATTGCGACTCACTGAGCCGATTCGTGTCGGTAATAGTTAGTGCAACGTGGTCATAATTATGTTCCTTCTTCGCAAGTGAAACAAAGTGTACCTTATTTTCTGGGTATTAATAGTTAGCCGATGACTTATAAACCTTTGTGATACTTCGCCAAGTTCTTCATTAATTTTACATTGTAGTTCCTCTAAATTATTCGCTGTGAAAAGTTATGCAGTGTCATTGGCATACGTAATAGCTTCAGAATCTTTCAGGCCTGACGGAAGATCGTTAATATAGAAAGAAACAAAAACAGCGGACCAAGCACGGAACCTTGCGGAACACCCAGAATAATTCTTTGCAGTAGTGAGGTTAGATTGTTTACAACAGCATATTGTTTCCCATTTGTAAAATAACTTTAATTGGATCATAAATTTTTCCTCTCAGACCGTAAGCTTCCATTTTCTGTTGCAGTATTGTGTTATCAACCATATCGAAAGCTTTGGATATATCTAAGTAAACTACTATGACTAGTTTGTTATTCATTTCAGTAATTACGAGTTGTGTAAGAACAGGAACTTCGGATGACGTTGATCGTTTGGGCCTGAAGCCATGTTGATTAGGACAGATTATGTTATACTTATTTAGAAAATTCTGTATACGCTTGCAAAGAACCTCTTCAAAAACTGTATTAATTGCTTTTAGCACCGATATCGCCCTGGACCTTCGTATGACGGATCGCTCACCGCTTTCAAAGATAGGTATGACCTTCGTCACTTTCAGTTTATCAGGATACACTCCATTTTCGAGCGAATAGTTAAAGATACGAAGTAGACGACTTCCCAGTATATCACTGTTGTTTTTTATCTGTCTAACAGGTATTGCATCTGGTCCCGCCACATTACCGTCTGAAAGGTTGCTAACTGCTGTAATTCTTCAATTTCTATGTCAGGCAATGCAAAAGTGTTGCTAACACGCTCCGGCATCTTCACCGAACGAAAATCAGCATGTAGCTGTGCAGCTGCCTTAGGCCGTATGGAGGTAAAACAGGCACTAAATGATTCCGCTGTACTTTCGTCACCAGTTTCACAGAAAGTAGTGGTACTGGATCGTAGGCCGATTTCGTCATTTACGATGTCACAATTTTTTTTTTATTTCTATGCGCCTGCTTTACCAGAGATGAATAATATTCTTTCTTTTTCTCACAAGAGACACAGACAGGTATATGTACAATCCCGAATCCCCACTAAATATTTTTACAGGTCAACATCTCGGCACGTGCAGGAATGAGTGGACAGTTTCCGGCTAATTGCGGATCAGAAGGCAGGACAGTCTTTCTTTATTTTTTCTTATTCTCTTTGACGAACAATTACTCAGAAAGAAGAGCAGAATTTAAAAAAAAGTCCTTACCCTCCACTACGGGCTCCGACATTATTCTTGACGAAAGCATCGTAGAAATGGAAATCTCCGAGTAATCTGAAACACGAAAAATGCACTATAGGATGACACACGTTCTCTCGGTCGAACGACTTTTCTGTTGGGATGCTCTCGCTGCATCGTCTCCAGCGCCGCTATAGCGAGCTAAATCACTCGTCTGCGGAATTGTGCAAACTATTAAGTCTAGGCTGCTGTCATCGCTTCTTCACGGAAAGTAAACTGAACGCTGAGAGGAAGTTCTTGTGAGGGCGCCGTTCATTATCCGTGCGTATAGTTACTGCATATGCTACCAAAGGTAGCATATAAGAAACTGTTTTCGCGCTCTGCACAGCGCCTATTATCGTGGAGGAAAGTAACACCGACCATTGGATGCGAAAGAAGCGCAACTTGTCGACCGCTTGTATTTCTCTTCCAGGTCGACGTTCTTTTCGCTCCCCATTAGCTCGCGCTGCTCGCATCGCAAGAACAATGAACGTCCACTGTGGAGCCCGCTTCGTCGCCCTTGTAAGGTATTTAATCTTAAGGCCTTTGTAAAGGCCAACATCGATCAGGCCACGAAGAACACATTGCTTTTTTTGCAGGTAGCCGAAGATAAACAGCATTTGGCTCGGACACCACCACGGCAGCCACCAGGAAATGCAGATTTCTGATGGCTCTCTTTCTACCGCAGAAAGTTTGAGGGGTTATGATTGATCGAGGCACATGGTGTAACCTGGCATAATGTAACCCATTCAACGGAAAGCTAACAAGCACCCAATCCGTTTGGCTGTTTATTTGTTTGCTATTTATTTATTTATTTATTTATTTATTTATTTATTTATTTTTTATTTATTTTGTTTATTGCTGAATGTCAAGCCAAGTCTTAAACCAACACTGACAGTTTAAACGATAGAAAATACATTCGTCAGATTCCGGGCGCTATATGTTTTTCTGCTCACTTTAATCCACGCACCAGCTGAAATAATCTGAGCGCCATGCCATTTAATCGAAGTGCCAATCATGTAATCCTAGTGCTAACGCATTTAACCTCGGCATCAGCACAAATAAGGGGCCCGATAACGTAAGACTATTCCAATCTGTTTTCTCCGATCTCGTGACGTCAAATTTGCGTAACCACAGACGCATGTATCGGGCGGTCACCCTCAGGATTACCTAAAAAGACCAATCAAACGCTCTCCTCGTTCATAGGAGGTCATTTTTGTTTCTTTGAAATACGAATAACAGTGCCTACACTTAGCGAGCTGTCTTATCTAATTGGCTGACAAGCGGCGAGGAGCAGGCTCAAGTGGCGAGGGATTCCATGGGGCCGAGCCACTGCAATGAAAATCGATAACCGGACGACTGGGTGGTCCCGGCATCTGCGATTGGTCCGCTTTCCCTCACTTACCTTGCGGTGGTTGGTCGAAAATCGCGGCGGCATGCAATGGAAGGTTAAGAATGATGCTAAGACAGATCCTCAGCAAAGAAGAGTTAGCAGAGCGAGGTCGTAAGCGTTACGAAAGTGCTCGAAAACGTTACACGGCCACACAAAAGGTGTTATTCTACGGAAATAAACCCATGCTCTCCGGCAGGTGCGAGTAGCCAGTACCTGAGCGATCGGCGGCAGCCATCTTTTATTCCTTTCTGAGCTGGGCAGCTTGCGGCTATTCAGAAGAAAATTCAGCTTTGTTCGGTATAATATCTTTAACGCGTACACGTCACTTTGACGCGGTGAGCTTTTGTGGTTTTGTGTCGTCGCGTGACAGGCAGGTGAAGTGCGTGATGCCCGATTACTTTTGACCGATAGCCGAGGGCTAATGGCGAAGAAGCGTCGATCGAAAAGTATTTATTTTTCTTTCGTTCGGTCCAATCATGCATAATCAGTGCGTACACGTAATATCACATGGGGAGCTATCGCGGTTTTGTGACGTCGCGTGAGAGACAGGCGAAGTAGGGGTGGTCCAAAAAGGTGTTTGACCAATCGCGGAGGGCTGATTGCAGAATTGGAATAGAAACGTTTGGAATAGCTGTACGTTATAGCGCCCAAGTTGTGTGCTACATAGTGAGTTTAATCCAAGTAACAGCAGCTTTAATCGAAGTGTTAGTCAACTTCATTTATGCAAGAAAAACCGCAGGATTGCGAACCAAAATAGCTGAAACTTTGGAATACAGTTACCGGAGGAATACGGCACTAATTTTTGTGGTTGCTGCTAATAGTTATCAAATCAATGACTTCGGTGTTTCGCATTGAAATAAATGTCACAAATTGGCTCACTTTTAGCGTTAAAATTATCAGAAAGTGGTGAATTTACATATTTAAACACTGAATGAAGGCTTAAAGCACATCTCGTTAACATTTTATTCAAGAACCTAGAGCTCGCCAGTATTATTATTCATAGCTGTCACAGAATTTCGGCAAATCATGTACGCGGCTGATCGTGTTCTGGCGCAAATTTATTGTCGTCTGCTAGCAGAATGCTTTCAGGACTTCCTCGAGGACGAGTCGAAAGTAATCGCTTGGGCCGGAAAACCGCGACGGTGTCAACAGCGTCCTACAGACAAATTTACCTCGCACTTCAAATCGAAGAATAAATTAAGATTAAGATGTCTTATTTTTATTTTGCAATAGTTATACAAAAAGATGTAATAAAATGAACCCCGCTCTTCCGTTCCCATGTTGCTGAAAAGACAAGCAACCACCTTTATGCATAAAACTCTTTACCTAACAAATTATCACTTTTTTTATAACTGCAGCTTGATAATGAGAATTGTGAATATGAGATTAATGAAGCGATCGACATTTATTCGCGAATATTGATTTTTTATTGAAGTACAAGCGCTCCGTGCGCGTCTATCGGCCTCAATCAAAATACCACGGTAATTCGTTTTATAAGTGCTAGCAGCGAAATAAAAATATAGTGCGGTCGTCTTCCGGTAACTGCATTTTGGCATTTTAGCTGTGTTGACTCACAATGTTGTATTTTTAGCCTGGATTAACTTGACAGATAGTTCGATTAAAGCTCCTGGCGCCTGGATTAAACACGTTGGCACTCGGATTAAATTCGCTGGTGCGCGGCGTATGCTTGTGTTGGCACTGGCACTAAATGCGTTGGCGCGAGGACTAAATGTTTGGCTTTTGGAATAAATAGTCTGGCGCTTAGATTATTTTTGTGGCGCTCGGATTTATTCAGCCGGTGCTTGGATTAAAGTGAGCGAGTCGCCGGGTGACGTTGTTGAAAAGAGGTAAAACAAAAAAATTGGCAGTGGCTTAGCTTGGCTAATCCAGGATATACGTAGCGAAAGCTAAGGCTTAGCTTGGTTAGCCTTGGTTAATCTTGATTGCCAGTCCAGGTTAGTCTGGTTGTTTTGCTATGTTGCGGCGTTTAGCCAGTCGTTCGGCGCGCTGTTCGCCTGTTTCCTGGGCGATTCGTTTCCTCCTCATCTCGTTCCGATGTCGATTCCAGGCTTCCTCCTGCTTATCAGAATTGTCGCCGTCCATACTGCTGCCTCAGCTGGGGTTGCGGCGCACGCGAGCTCTCTTTTTCAATCCTCCGACATGTTATCAGGCATGCGACGCAGCTGGCGAAGCGAGCGGAGGCGAACGCGGTGTGACGTCATGTGCCTCCTCGGAGCACGGCCACGGCGAAATCGCAAGTTCGCGGCCAATAAAGCTTTCGCTTTAAAAGCACTTGCGCTCTCAGTAGCATATCCTTCTAGAATTTTAAGTAAGAGAAAGGTGGTTTACCCGATGTTTCAGCTGAAAAAAAAAGAAGAGAGAGAGCGGGGCATTATTTACACCATAATATGAGTTCACAAGACACAATAGGCCTGTCGCGCTGTTACCGGCATCGATATAGTAGCATTTGATTTGTTCCTATTAAGTAGAGGCGATCTCGCTTGTGCAGATATTGCGCAGTGCCAACTTGTGTGCTTGACGATGTACTTCAAAACGCACGAAAAACGTGTGCAACATAGTCGAACATAAACGAATGGCACGAAAATCTGCTTTTTTTTTTCTTTCTTTATTATTCGCATGACTTCTCTGTATAGCAGGGCACTTTGTAACGAGGTACAAAACTTCCTCGACGTGCATCAAATCCATACACGTGTTTTGAGACTCGCAGTCTCGCCTCCCATCGACGTTACAGTGTCTCGCTGTTTCGTTTCGCTCAGAATTGGAAAACTCGTCCAGCATTCAGTACTTCTAAATAGGTTTTTGCAATTGTTTCCTTTTAATAAATGTAACGAAAAAACAACAACAGCCACACTTGTTCTTATCCAAACTTATCGTCTTTGCCCGAGGACTTAGCCGCAATGTTTAAGTGTCGTAATGGAGTTAGCGACTGTGAATTGCCCCTTGTGAATCCCGACCTTTTCTTCGCTGAAATAATTTTGAAATATTGTCAACAGCGGTAAAGAGTAATGATAAAGAAAAATAAAGCCCACTCGCTTTCCGTGAGTGGTTGCGGAGCCTTTCTCTAACGGCATCCTACGTTGGAGGATTCCGCTAGAAGCGCGAAACGTGGTACTATTGTGGGAAATTATGCGACGTTTTCAATACAGACGTTTGAAATAGCGTTAGTTTGTGCGAAGATAGAATACGGAGATAAGATAAGATGCGAGGCAGAACGCCGAGCTCTTACCCATGGCTGGAGTTTGGCTTTATCGTCTTCTTCTCCTTGTTCCTCGTTTCTTCAGCGAAGCTTCTTCTTCCGCTGACCTGTGCAGTGTTGATTTTCGGGCTTTCATGTTCGACACCGATGCGAGTTTTTCGGTTGGTTTCTGGTGTAATGTTGTACCCACTCTAGGGGATCGCCGGTGGAAGTGATCAAAAATACATTAAAAGAAGGATTTTGGTAAGTTTAATTTCAAACGAAATTATTTGACCACAGATATGCTGAAACTTATAATTGGCAAATACAGACATACAAGGAATAATGATAACTGGCTAAATATTACTGTAAAGAGAAAAGTAGAATTGTCGAAAGGAGAAAATTTAGCCTTCAATTCTTCTTGTCTCCTTAAAGAAAAAAAAAATGCCTTCAAAAATGTTTGTGTGGTGAAAACTCACAATGGTAGCAGTGCGGAAGTCAAGGAAATGTATTTTACTTTGATAAGTAGAGATATCACATCTTAACAAGACATGTCGTATACTCGTATGTTTGCTCTCAATGCAGAAATGAAAGTGTGGGAGGGCGATGAGGATTATGGCGATAATTTTGTTCAAAAGATGGCACAAGCTTACTGTGAAGATAGGCCGGGACTCGTGTGCTAGTACAAGTACAAAAAGATGGATATAATTATGAAAGAAGGCGATAATAATTTAAATAAAATAATGCCAGTGCGTAATACAGTATCGTAGCTTTACAAAACACGTACGCACACACGCACGCACAGAGGTAATTTAAGAAATGGCAGGGAGGTTCACCCACCCTTACCTATATTCTCTCGCCTGCAACTCTGCCCAGAGGGAAAAGGAGAAATGGAAGGAAAACAGGGAATGAGGGAGGATGAGGAAAATTGAAGCAACGATTACGAGACCACGGTGCGAGTCCCCCCACTTAACTTTTACCTCCAAAGGTCTGGTCTGGTTATGCCACCTTTGTGTCCTTTATGCAATGGCAATTCCACACTTCTTTTTGTGACATGTCGCGGGTTCAATATTCAAAGGAAAAGATTTTTAGAAGAACCCTTTCAAAACCTTGGCTCGAATTTGATTCTTCTGCTAATTCTTTCCTTTGGGGCTACAGTACTGGCTTACAGCCACAGGAACGTTTGCGAAGCCCTCTGCAACTTTCTGCGCGAGACAAAAAGAATTGCATGCTAAAATTGTTCTTTTTACTTCCTATGCTAACATAATTTTTACTGTAATAATCAGATGTCTGATCATTCATATCTATAACAGTAGACATCTTAATTCACATTAAAAAGATAATTTTTTCATTTCACCTCATTTTTTCATTTCACCTATTTTCCTCAAGAACTAAAAAAAAATTGATAATAGTTTTTCACCACCCGATTCATGGCCGATTCTCCAAAGTGGGTTGCCTCATTTATAGGGATGCTAGATGTACAATCTTACATCACGATAATAGCACAGGCCTACTTCTATGTTACGTAAACGTTCCAGAGTATCCGCGCAGTTTCAAATTTATTTGAGTTTATGGAAACGATTACACCACTGGAATATGCAGAAGAGGGTCCCACTGTCAGGCGGCCGTACCAGGACCATCTATACATAGGAGCAAATTACAACCGAGCAGAAAAATCTTAATTAAAGCAAGACGATAGAAAACAGAACCGACTGTGGAAATAGGTAAAAAAAAAATTTAAAAGGCAAATGATCAATTCAAGCAAAACACACAAAGGCACAGTAACAGTGCAGGCGTACAAGATTGCCTTTGGCACGCTGGCTGCGGACCAAGCCGGTAGAACGCCATCTTGAACTACGACGATTTGTATCGACCAATGAAGCGAAAAATTTATTCTAGAACTCGAAACTCCAACTAACAGTGAAAATATACAAGTGAGGTTACATCGTTACCACAATAATTGATCACAAACGCCACTACAAGAGGAAAGGAAAGAAAGAAGAAAGTACCCTATACATGAATGCTTACGAAATTAAGCAAGTTATTGAAAATAAGATTTTAGTTACTTTTTAAACATATAGAAAGAGACGACGATGTTTTGCTGATGTCAGATAGACTTTTGCACGTCCTGGTAAGCGAGCACCGATGGAAAGGTCGCACGCACTCACATACGCACTCACGCACGCACGCACGCACGCACGCACGCACGCACGCACGCGCACAATAAAGAATACGGCAAGTTGGTTTTCCCTAAAAAATCCAGACAGCTGCCTAATCTTTGAGTTTTCGAGAGAGGCTACATTAAATATTACCAAAGAATTTTCCAACGCTATCGTCCGACATCCTTCACTACGGTCTCAAGGCCCATAACGAGGGAAACTTATTGACCGACACGGCGATTCCCAAGGGATTCCCTGCGCCGAGAATGTTGCTCAAAAAACACGATTTAACTGAACACGCCGGTATAGTTCCCACTTACTAACTATAGTAACGTCTTAGAGCAGCATTACGTTTTATATAGGTTACACTAAGCGTGGCTACAAAACGAAACTCATGTTTACCACCCCCCACCTCTTTTTTTTTTTTTTATTTAGCGGGGAAAATCGCAACTTCCCTACGTATATGTTATCGCACTGCATCTGCAAGAGTATAAGACTGCCGCCTATAGCGAGTTCGTACCAACTGTGTAAATTATACTAAACAGAAGGACGGCGATATATACTTGCTATGCGAACACGTTTAAATTCCATTGAAACCGAAGACAATAAAATCCGCGAGCCTTGTCGACTTCCGCGTGCAAGCTTGCATATTCCCGTAATCTCAGTGGTCTTTCAATGAACCCTCGCCCCTTAGGGGCATGGAAGTTGGAAGGCCATTCAACCTCTAGTTGATGTCGAGCAAAGGCAGTTTCTTCTTGGGCGAAACGGGGGTGATCGAGGACGGGGTGTACGGACCGTGCAATTTATTGCGGGGCCGCGTTGGAGTGACAACAACGTTTGATATCAACGCCAACTGTAGGTGTTTGAATCGCCTTCCAACTTTCTCTCGAGTGCATGCATAGCCGACGACTGGCGCACACTTCACGTTTCTTCTTCAGCTCTTCAAGCTCCCGCCTTGGTCAGAAATTTCTTCGGGCACGGCATGGCAATGCGAGGGCGAGTAGCGAGCGAGCACCGATCTCATTCTGTGCCGCTTTACCGAAGCACTTACGCGGGGCCAGCGCGATCTAGCGCTCCTCGACCACGTGCCGAACGTGGAGTCAACGCCCACGGCACTCTATCGCCTCAACCCGTTCGTGAGGGGAGTAGGAAGAAGTGCGGGCCTCAGACGGCACATGTTCGTCATCACTCCACGCAATAGGCTAGAAGTTAGAAACAGACATATAAAAGTGGCGGCAACTTGCCAAGGAAGACATTTACTTGTAGACATAATTAACAAAGGCGCACGAACATGTACTTCACAACGGATTCTTCGTAGCAGTGTATACTAGCCCGCCAATGAACATTACTGAACTCCATAACGGAATCCTTTCGCCGAACTTTATTGAGATAAGGCCATCAGTTTTCTACACTGTCACTGCTGGTTTGTGCTCACTGTGTTGTTTGCACGATCTAAAGGCAATGCGGAACAGTTGCTTTATTGGAAGCACTCTTCAGGGCACATGATGTAACATGAGGTAAGCACTATCGGTGAGTTCCTTCAGTCGTGCGCGTTATCTTCTGATGAAACGAAAAAAACAAAAAAAAGTGGGAAGAGCGATGTGTGTTAAAGGCAGGTGAGAACAGAGCGCGAAAGTTTTTTAGGCGCGGAACGCGTGGTCCGCTTCCACGCTGTCGCCGTAGAACCTGTTGCTCTGGACACTGCCGATGACCGTCACGTCCAGGTCCTCGTCCGTCGGTGACGTGGCGTCCCGAAAGTCGCCGCATTCCTCGCGACCCGTCACGGCTTTCGGACGGATACGGGACGAAATGCTGCATACAAGGGTGTGAAGTCATCAACGTGTTAATGCCGCTATTTTTTCATTTGAACTTCACACTAGAGAGATCGTCCAACATATGCTTCCACGGGGGTTTAATTGGTGTCGTACGTCAGTGCGCTGCTTTCTCAACAACAATAACAAAACATTCTAAGCGATGTGTTACCGCCATTGTGCTCATGTATTGGAAAGGCGGGCGCAGGAAGTCTAAACGAGAGATTGTCGCTCGATTTTCAACAGTGCATCCTTCACATGAATTGTAGTGCCTACAGCAGCAGGTAGTATACGGTAGGGCGATTTATAATAGGTGCAACGTACATCTCACCAGTGGCGCTCGCTTTCACGGAACGCAACTGGAATCGCACCGGCTTCAAAATATTTTTTCTTACGGCTTTTTCGTGCCAAAACCATGCCGTAGCAGAATAATTTCGACCACCTGGAGTTCTTTAAGGTGCATCCACTGCACGTTATACGAGAGTTTTTGCATTTCGCCCCCATCGAAATGCGGCCGCTACGATTTGATCTTGCGACCTCGTGCTTATCAACGCAACGGCAAAGCCACTAACAATCACGGCGGGTGAATCGCACCGGCTGATTTGTTGCGTTCCCTGGATGTTTCATTTTTTATTGCACTAGCAATTACATGGACACTCTAGGCGCATTTGTGTCGTCGCCGTCGACGTGATGTTTCACATAAAGTCCGAAGACGATAACATCGTCGCCGCGCGTCGTATGCTGCATGTGCGAGTGAAAGCTTGTGAGGGTGAGCCGACGATGGCGGCTCAATCTTGTACGTGAAAGGGAGAAAAGCGGGGAGGAAGCGCGCCGTCTTCCGTCGCGCTCAACGCACATGGGGAGAGGGAGGGAGGGGGGACTACGTTCTACTCCCGCGGCGGCGTATGGCGCGGCCGCACGGGCCCTATCTTGAAGGCGATCTGCGATGGGTACAAATTGTGCCGAGTGCTGATAGTTTCCTGTGCGCTGTGTTCTCGCCGCTTAGTTCGCGCTGAAGCGAGATGCAGCACGTAGGTCACAGCTGGCTCGCTGCTTCTGCCGCGGTTTCTCACTCCGGCGTTTTGACGGCAAGCGAGCGCGGCGATGGTGTGAGATGTCTTAACGTTTGCTTGTGCGCGCGGGACACCATGCTTGTTAATTTAGTTAATAAGCGAATGTTTACAAGTTTATACGGCCGACGAAACTACTATCCTTACTTCGTATAGCTGTCTCCTAATTTTCTATCGTAATCTATGCTTCGCCTTTAGGCGAAACTGCAACTTTTTTAATACCATACAGTATTTAAAAAAAAACATCCTCTGTGGCAGAGGGCTTAGCTGTAGTCCTCGAGCTGGATTACTCGAAGCGGCGGACATTACTCACACCAGAACTTGAAATGCACAACTGGCTAATTAATAAAAATAATTATTAACATATGGATTAATTACTTTACGGTACATATTGCTCTTTACGTATTGTAGCTGGTGAGCTTGCAAGGCATATTCACTTGGAACGACTTCTGAAGATTTCACGGTTTCTGAATATGCGCCATGAAACTTGCTGTAAAAATGCACTGTTGTTCCACTTATTTTCTTTTTTCTTTTTACAAACTGCCGTTTTATTCATTGAAGCACAAAAGTAACTGGAACGCCCATTTCGTCGCACACTATGGGAAAGAATATCTCGACAAGTGGATATGCCTTGCGAACTCACCGGTGACAAATGCCTAAGGTAATCAATTAAAAATAATCAGTGATTTTATTAATTAGACGATTATATATTTCGATTTCTCGTGCGTGTAATGAGTAATGAGTAATGAGTAATTACTCTTTGAGTAACGAACCTCGATGACTAGAATTTTTCTGTCTGTCAAAGCAGATTTTTTAAGAAATCGTATAAACTAAAAAAAAAAGAAACGTTATTTTCGACATCCTCCTCTTCCCGCAGGTGAGCTTCGCCGTATTTTATAAATGCACTACAGGGCAAAGCCTACCACGCATCGAATGTGTTTAGCGGGTAAGCTGCAATGTCGCGCTGTTATTTTGCCATTTTATGCTTACCGTTGGCGCTTCTTTTTCATTTTTTATGCGATACAATAACATATTTCACAAGCAGGGTACATGATCGTGCCGATCAGACGGGAGATACGTCTGCGGCTTACTTTTGGCCGCTTTCCTTGAGGGTGTGTCGCACCGGCTCGCCCTCGGAGACGGCCAGTTCCCGCCTGTTCATCTTGAGACATTGCTTCGAGAGCCGCATAGACGTGAACGAGGCAAAGGTTAGCAGCAGCGAGATGATTACTAGCGCCACCCAGAAGCCGTTCTGCAATGAGGGTAACGATTAGGGTGGGAATTCAAATATGCTAGTTTCAAAACACTGAAAAGAGCCCAAGTTAGGAATAGAGAGAGAGAGAGAGAGAGAGAGAGAGAAGCGCGAAGTACGTTGCTCAATGTTTCGCCAACTATTCGCTCAGTTGTAGCTTTACTAGTGGCTGACAAATATTACAGCAGATGCCGTCCACTAGAGGCTCTCGGGCAAAGATCGTCAGCGTGTTTGTTGCTTTTTAGCACCAATTGATCAGTTTTTGTCATTAACGTTCCGTTAAGTAATGATTAGTTAGGAGCTGCATAGCGTGTCATTGTTCCGGCTTTTTTTCTTGGCGTGTCGCAGAAGGACAGGTGCAAAACGCAGGAAAAGTATTTACCGCGTTTGACAGGATGACGTTGCACATAAGCGACACCCCGGAGTCGTAGGCCTGTTTCAGCTCATCGCAGTGTCCAAGAGCAGCGATCGCCTGAGCAGTATAATATAGAACAATGAGCCGAGAGTAGTCAGGCGTCATAATGAAGCAGCTATTTCACAACTCATTCTGCGCCGTCATTATATAGGTGGCCATATGTACAGTCTCACGGACCTCCACAAATTAAGTGCGCCCGCAACCAGTTTGTCAGTTCTTTCAACATATATGCGTTACCTCTTAAACATTCGTATTCGTGAAACCGCGGATGCGATTTTGGTTGTAAACATGCGACACAATGGGGCAGCATGCGATAACGCACGAACATAATGGAAATTTGCAGACAAAGCACATAACTTCGACCTGAGTTCGATGCAGTACAGAAAGAGATTTCGGAAGGATAACATTGAACGAAACTCACATTGGTCCGGACGCCAGAAAATGCCGCTTCGAGTCTCAGAACTTTATTTCTCACAATGTTCCGGTAGCTCTGCAATGGAAGACAAATCCTTTAGCTCTCCATTTCAATAAACATAACTATCTGTGTCAAAAGGCCACTCCCTTGTTGTCGACCGCAGTTGTTACTGTAGACCACATATGTAGCCTGCCTTCTGCGGCACTACCGGTCAAACCAATGTACGTAGATGGATTGAGAAGCACAGTTCTGTGTGCTCCGTACAATGCATAAGAACATTTCGCACTTTAATACGCACACTATAACAGTCCAACGGTAGATTACTTGGGCGTGACACGAAGAACGCAATATTATGTAACCAGCTTGCGTAGCTCTTCCGGAGACAAGCGGATCAGATTTTAAGGTGCCACTTTTTTTCTTCTTTTTCTTTCTTTAAAACGACAGCCACGACGACGTCAACGCAAGCCATCTGCGGTTCAGGTCATGCTCGGTGTATAAACTTCGTCACAGAGTATAGGTATGCGAGCGATCGAGAGGCTACTGACCTTTTCGATGACCTCAGACATTTTCGCAGCAAGGGCGTCACCACCGGTGGCAAGACTGGACGTGATGTAGTCGATAAACTTCTGCGTGAACAAGCAAGCGTGCGTGTGCGCAAAACTTTACGACCGATTTTGGCATATGTTTGGTTTCTCCATCGTACGCCTGCTATGCGTCCCACCGCGATCAAAGGAAAATACCCTTGTGCTTCGCACAGGTGTGTTGAGAAGCTGCTACGCATATTAGTTCGGCACTTAACAAAAAATAAGCTTTAGTTCGTTCGTCAAACACGCGCCGTCAGGAACAGTTCTGCAGGAGATGCAGGCAGTACAGCTTACATCGGACAGATAGGAGTGCACACGAAAGGAACCAATTGGACGAAGATAGCAGACAGCTTTTCCTCCTCCAGCACTACACGTACCATCCGCATTCGGGCAGACGTCCCAAACATGCATCACCTAGACCTGAGTTCAAAGCTTTTCAGCAAAGGGAATCATGTGCATACCTATAAAACAAGCCCTTTATCCGGAGAAAGGAACTTGTAACAAAGTATAAAGATGCGGTAAATGCATCACTGAAAGCGGGGTCACCCTAATCGCGTCCTATTGAAAGCGGTGCAAGGATAAATGTTGAATGTAGAGCCGAACGTAGGGGAGAGCCCGCGAAATAAGTTCTGAGATGGAAACAAGATTCAGCGTTTATTCCAAGTCTTATGTGAAACGAAAAAACTAGTTATTTAGTAAACGTGCCTTTGCGTTTCGGTACTATTCCACGTGATTCCAACATCACACGCGGGACAAGCATCCACCCGAAGACGGCGTCATCAGTGCGCTTTAGCTTGGCCGCGGCTCCTTAGCCAACGCATTGAGTCCATTGCAGTTGGACCGAGAAAATATACGAGCCGTAAATGACTTTGCGTTCTATAGGAGGGGTGCGATTTTCTAACGGCTCGGAAACCAAGCCGTGCGCTTGCCTTCGAATGATTGACCAAAATCGCGCTTTCTACAGGAAAAGTGCCATTCTCACCAAGTACGAGCGGGCAAGCGAACGGTTCGTTTTTTTAACCGTTGTACGATAGCAGGTAGAATATTTCTAGTATACACTCTATCGAAGGTGCTGCAACCTGACTTATGGCAGTGCTTTGCTTTACCGCCTGCCTCTCGAGAGGCTTTGGAGGCTGCGTCACTCCGCCAGAGAAAGTGAACAGCTGATTCGACGTCGCAGGACAGCCATTCCGGAACTATAGGGGTCAGGACAGGCCAAAGTGGGACGAAACACCGCCCCACACGTAAGTCGTAGGACACCGCGCAGACGGAGGTAAAAGCACGAAATGTGTCGCGCTAATCGTGACACCTAATATCCCGATTATCATTTATCATTTATCAGTGGGTATTCTGTAAGTGTCCACCTATAGTGGACTTGCCCATTTCGTCTATTTCTGAAGTGCTGATTGGCTGGGGCCGCCTATTTCCTTCCCGTCCGTACTCCAGCTCAGCCAATCGGAACTTCAGCAGTAGAGGAAATGGACCGGTCCATCAGGTGGACACTTACAGAATACCCTCCCCTCCCTACCGCCACCTCGATCACCTTATTATATACTCAATTTGTCGTTGCATACATAGCTGGTACGTTGCCACAGCTTGCCACCGTTATTGTTGGAGCACCAATCAGTACTCCACCGACATTAAGAGAAAAAAAGAAAGAAAGCGTTTTACAAGTAAAACAGTAATGCGTGTAAAATTGCTTACGGTTATACTTGTTTCGGGTATCTGGGGAAAAAAATGGGTCTGAGACACACAGAAATGCGAGAACACCGGGTGCGCTTCTATCACAAACAGCGTGCTCACGATGTTTATGCGTTGCCTCTCTTCGTCCACGTAGGCCTTGAAGTCAGTCACGTACTGCATGAAAGTGTTCAAGTCCGCGTCCTTGTGACGGTACGCTGTTGCTGACGGCCCGCTAAGCAGCTTTCTCCTTACTCGTCCGATTTCCTGGAATATTCAAAGAAGCGCCCTGTTATGCAGGTTTCCAAATCCCCATAAGATATTTCCTGTCGCGTAATTGATACCGACTAGACGTTTTCCCCTGGACCTTTCCTTCGAACATAAAACTCGGACTTGTGTCGCGTCGAAATAATACGCTGTCGTGCCATGAAACCAATATGCATCACAGTGATAAATCGAGAGAAAATAATTACAAACTTGTCTGCACTGTGTGTGCGTGCATGTGTTCGCGTGTGTATGTGGGGCGAAGAGAGAGAGAGAGCCCGACCTCGAAAATGCGGCATTGGTGCGAAAGCTATAGTTTGCGTCAGCACTGGGTGGCTTAGGCGGGACAACTAGGCTCCTCGCCAGTGTATGTGTAAAGAGCGCCTTTCGGTGCGCCGCCGTTTCTGTTAAAGTGAGCTTAGATCCGTTGCACGTGCAAGACAGTTCAGAGTTACGTCAAGCATTTAGAAAACGTGCGCACCAGAAAACAAATTTGACATTCTCATCACTTGCTCAAGCGATGCACGTGAGCTCGTTCTTCTATCGCTGAAAACGCATATAGCTATGACGCCATTTGTGAATGTGTCCGTCCAGGAAATGTAAAGAAAAGACACACAAAGTTAGGGGATTAATATTTCTTTTGGTGTGTGCTTCATTTAGGTGTTCACACGACACGCCGATGGCTGCGATTTCACCAGCCGTGGGATTTAAATTTGACTTACTATTACTTCAAGGGGCTCTATGTCCGTCCTGATGGCCTTCTCGAGGGCGCTTGCACATTTTCTGAAAGCAAGAAAGGTTGTCCATTGATCCCACACGTCCTCATTCACGCAGAAGTGCGAGAGCAGTGTACATTCGACTGACGGGCAAATAGAGACTAGAGAGAATAGTTCACCTATACATTTGGAGATGATGCTCCTGAAATTTCAAACAGGGCGATCTTGTCATGAGTGGAAGATTGGTGTGAGAGAAAAACAAAGAAAAGAAAGCGAAAGACTGGCAGCGGTGACACGCTTAAGTTTCTGCACTATGACGTCACTAACTTTGGCGAAGCCTCAAAGACTGTCGCTCGTTAATTCTTGATAAAAAGGATTAGAAAGCGCCGGTTTTTTAAAGCTTTACGTGCACGAACGTAAAGTCCCGAACGCCGCGCGGTCTATGCGCGAAATGCAAAGTTCGGTAGCTTCTTTTTTATATATATAGTAATCGATCTTCCAACCAGCACATGTAAGGTGCGTATTGAACGTATCTGTCAGTCTATACTGAATTAGTGTGCCATTTAAGTGTTGTTCTCTAACATAGATGGTGTAATACTTCGGGTCGTATAACGTAAAACTAGTGCAATCCGTTTTTATTCTAATCTTCTGACGTCAAATTTACGTAATTGCCGACGCAGACACCGGGCGGTGACCTGCAGCGTTGTGTTACTAGCCCAACCAAACGCTCTCTTCGTTTGTAGGAGGTCACTTTTGTTTGCTTTAAAAACCAACAACATTGCCTGCATTTAACGGTTTTTCTTATCTAATTGGCTGACAAGAGGCGAGGAGCACGCTCAAGTGGTGAGGTTTTCAATGGGGCCGAGCCAGCGCAATGAAAATAGATAACCGGAAGAGGACCATGGTGCCAGCGTCTGCCATTTGTCCGCTACTCCTTACTTATGTAGCTCTCGATCGCTGGTCGAAAATCACAGCGGCGGGCAACGGAAGGTTAAGAATGCCGTTAAAATGGATCCTCAGAACGGAAGAGTTGGCAGAGCGACGTCGTGCACGTGGCGTAAGGGCTCGATAACGTCATACTGCTACGCAAAACGTTTTATTAACGCAAATCCATGCTCTCTGGGCAGGTGAGAGTAGTGTGATGGTTGGGGTCGGGCATGAAATAGATGGTAGCTGGCCCATGCCGTCGTCCAACTCGTCCACGCTGAGGACGTTGTTGAAAGGAGGGACTTGTTCTCATCGAGAACGAGGAATATGGGATTTATTTACAGTGTCTACATGAGAACGTTACAGTTCATCTGTCTAGCATAACTGAAAGAGACTGCACACTCAGCAGCCGCGCCCATGGCTGCTTATAAACACTCTGTCCTTTTTAGATGCCTAGGTAAGGGAAAACGGCCGTTCAACCGTCGACCAATTCCGAGCGTCCAAAGTCATCGTAGCCGACCGGCCTTTGAGGGGGAGGGTTTACACAATCACATCTGCACAGGTTTCACTGACCACACCAAGGGGAGGGTGTTTTCGCAGACACGGGTCTTGCCCTGAGCAGGCGCCTCTTGGTCCCAGAGTTGACCCCGCAGAAAGTGGCCGTCCTGTCTTTCCATTGACTGAGGACTTCTAAGACCCGTGAGACGGCGCCGCAAAACACCTCCTTCCAGGAGTTTCCCCGCTGTAAACAAACCGTGACCGTGACGGCGAATCCACTAACTATACTTGGTCCGCTAACTGCGTCTAGACATCCCGGCGCCGTTCACTTTGGGACGCAGCGAATTGTCGTCCTTACAAAGC
Organism: Dermacentor andersoni; assembly: GCF_023375885.2. Classification (NCBI taxonomy): domain Eukaryota; kingdom Metazoa; phylum Arthropoda; class Arachnida; order Ixodida; family Ixodidae; genus Dermacentor; species Dermacentor andersoni. The sequence goes on along the minus strand of NC_092817.1, from coordinate 50,864,548 downwards.
GAGTCGCCGCAGCAGACATTCCGGCGCCAACGGGTTGTTGACGAGGGGCATTCTTGTTTTCACAAAGCGAGTCATTGCAGCGAGCCGGGCAGAGTTTGACGGTCGCTTCCCCGAAGGTTGCCAGCCCCCGCAGATCGAACGTAACAGTAGCCAGTGCCTGAGCGATCGGCGGGCAGCCATCTTCTATTCCTCTCGGAACGGGACAGCCTTTGGCTATTCAGAAAGATATCCTTTTTTGTTCGGCATATTAATGCACCTTTAACGCGTGCACGTCGCTTTGACGCGGTGAGTTTTCGCCATTTTGTGACGTCGCGTGACAGACAGGTGAAGTGGGTGCAGCCCGAAAACTCTTTACCAATAGCAGATGCCTAATAGCAAAGAAGCGTCGAATCAGAAAGAATAATTTTTCTTTTGTTCCACCTAACCATGCATAATCGTTGTGCACATACCATATCTTATAGGACCTTTTCGCGGTTTTCGTGACGTCGCTTGACAGACAGGTGAAGTGCGGGTGGCCCGAAAATTTTTTCACCAATCGTGAAGCGCCGATGGCAGAATTGGAATAGAGAAGATTGGAATAGCTTTACGTTATAGCGCCCCTTAATAATTCAAACGCGATGCACCTTAAAAAAAAAGAAAAAGAAATGGGCTTGCTTCTTACGCGAAGCTGGACGGATAAGTGAGGTAGTCCAGAATGTGAGCAGTGTACTTGCGGTTTAGTTCAGCTGCAAAGCGTACCTGTAAGGTGAGAAAAAAAAACTCGCTAATGAACTGATTTTTTGAGCACGCACACCTACGCTAAAACTGTATAATAATAATAATAATAATAATAATAATAATAATAATAATAATAATAATAATAATAATAATAATAATAAGAAGAAGAAGAAGAAGAAGAAGAAGAAGAAGAAGAAGAAGAAGAAGAATAAAGACCGACGCTTTTGAAGTTGTATTTCTCGCAGCAACGGCCTACATTTTTGTCAAACGCATTAATCCCCCTATAGTTGTGGTTCGATTGCGCCGCTGTCCTTTCTCTACCTCACACAACCGCGTGCACATAGACACTCAAACACGTACGCACATGAACTGAAATATGCTCATGAAATCCCACGCACGTATAAACGCGTTTAAGGTTTCACTATAAGTTAGTTAACATTTAACATTTATTTAGCTATACGGAAAAATTCAACGCGCATATATGTTTACTTGAACACCAACGCACTTTGCCAAAGATTCCGTGGACGTATTTCTCTAAATTGGTGCCAAGCGCAGGTCGTCAAGCCAATCGGTGGGCTTTATAGCCTGTATAAATTAGCGTCAATTTTGAAATTACAAGGTGTCCCCTAAAGTTCGGAAATAAAAAAAGTAATTAGTGGATTGTAGTTATCAGTTAACCAACTGGTAATTAACGCACGAATCCCAAAACATCTGCTGCCCCGAATAACGTGTCGGAAAGAGAAAATCATCCCTCAAGTGTCTGTTGCTCTGAGTTTTGTAATCATTTAAGCCTTCCGTGGAGCATCCGGTATGTAGGCGACTATTGCAGCTTGCGTGTTTTTTTGTTTTGTTTTTTTTTTGTCCATTACGCCACAATGGAAACTTTGTGGACATTGGTTGGTAAATAGTCTATAGCACGCCAAGCAGTCTGAAAGACGTTTATAGACGGCCTGTGGGTAACGGAGCAAGTCTAATCTTTGCAAGAGAGAAGCTGGGCGTACGTGGTCGACGAGGCTGGGATTTCTCCTCGAGTAGGGGTTGCAGATGAAGGCCTGGGCAGCCACGCTCATGTTCATGATGTTCCGGCCAATTACGAGCAGCACGGCCGACGCAGGAAGTGCGCCGTAGGCTGTACTGAAAAGGGCCCCGGTAGTAACGGTAAGCAAATAACTCGATCTCGATGTGCACTGATAGAGGTGAGGATGGGGAGTTAAAAATGGAGGGAAAATTATTGTAAAACAGTCCGAGTCGAGCAATTACAACTTGTACGAATCATATACAATTTTGCTATACATATCAAAAAGCTTTAAATATGCGAAATTGAACAATAATATGATGTCAGGCAAGAACACGATGTCAGGAAACACGACGCGTATTCCTCCTACACTGCACTGAATAAACTAGGGCACACGAATTTAAATACACGAGCTTTCTTTTTCTCTTTAGTTTCTATTTATTATATTTTTGCTGCAGCCACAAATTGAACTGGCGACATCATGCTCAACTGCATGACGCGGTAGCTACTAAGTCACAGAAGCGGTTCAAGTAATCTAAAACTTGTGGGGAAGTAACTGCGAAAAGTAAACCTCTGGCATTGTACCTGGTTTCCGCCGCGGTATCCGTGGCAGGGACTTGCTCTGTACTCTTGTAGTAATCAAATGTACATTTCTCCTAGGCGGTCAACCAAATGGACACAACCATAGCGAACACCTTAAATGCCAACGCAAATTTTTCTGTGCGAATCCAACTTGAGCATCGAATGCGAATGGCTATAGTTTTGGTACGACGATGCAGCTTTTGCGTATTTGACAATCAGCCCTAGGTGTAACCACATAATCTCCGGCAGTCCCGTAGCATCCGAGGCACGTAACAGCCACATATGCGACGAAATGTCCAGTGACCGGAGACTTGCCTTCACGAGGCTCTGATGGAGCCTGGCCTGCGGTCAGGCCGAGTACCGCGGCATCATTAGAACTTTCGACGGCGCGGTGGCCCTGTCCATTACGACGCACACTGTACTTCTCACCCTCGTGAAATTTGGAGCGTTAAAAGCCCAAGAGCATGCGCTGCTAGAGCTCGGTGACTGATCTGGCTACTCGTGGAGTGCCTTTAAAGCTTCCACAAGGATATTATGCGAGTTTCATAATGGCTTCATCACAAAACAAATCTGTAATGCAGTGAAGTATACGCAATGCATTAAAAACATTCGTTTTGAAAGTATTAAATTTAAACAACGTGTCATTATTCAATAAGCTTTTGCAGCTCCAAGGCGCCCAAAGAGCAGCAGGGGATCAAATCAGCAAGGATTCTTTGCAATATACATCTGCATTGCGGTGAAGCTTGCAAAAGCACATCTTCCGCATTATGGAACGCTTTTAAGATCGTCGCCAAAACTTCAAAGCCTGTACCTGGTCGATCCGAATGAGTTCTGAGGAAATCCGCAAGAAGAGGAAACGAGCAGGAGGGAATGAAGAGGCAAGGGCAATGTGGGGGGAGGGGGGTAAGGGTATAGGTCCGCAACAAGAAAATATGCCATCCACTTGAGTGTAGCATGCGGCCATACGGGTTTCTGAACGGGCTTACGGGTTACGGCCATACGGGTTTCTGCCATCCATACGGGCCCTTGCTTCTGAATCCTACATTTGGACTGAATTAAATTAAAATGACAGCATATCTGCCTCACGTAATCCCAGACCTCTGCCAACGGTCATGTGACACAGAACAAAGAAATAAACATCAAGTGACGTACATCAGCGATGATCACATAACTACAATGGAGCATCCATAAGAAGAAAAAAAAATTGCTCAATGAAATAAACAAACACCACACTGGAACACACTGCTAATTTAGGTGTCATATATAACAGAAAATATATTTCCCTGTTTTTAAAAGAAACACTTGTGCTGTCTGTACCCATCCTACGAAGGGAAAAATAAACGATAACTTGTTCAGAAACACTGCGATGATATGTTCTGCAAGCAGTGATCCGTGCTCACATTCTAATGTGAACGTCAATAAATGCGGTGGTAACCTTTTCATTCTACCTTTGTGAGTATAACATAATGCAAGATGACGCCACTATAGTAAGACATGTAATAAAAATCTTATTTAGTGCAAGCGAACCGCGGCCACCGCCAGATATGCCGCGCATCGATGCTCGCGTACGCACAAGAGGATAGCCAGGCCGGCAAAGTTCGAGAACTTGTTCTTCTCGGCGGGCATCGTCTCCGGGCTGCGCATCGAGATGCCGAGCGCGATGGTGACCACCAGGGACAACACGAACACGACCACGACCAGGGACGTCACGAAGGTGACCAGCCTCCTGGGAAAGTAAGCCCTCAGATGCTTTACTTGGTAAACGTGAATGAATGAAGAAAGCAGCGCTCGCCATTGATTGATTGATTGATTGATTGATTGATTGATTGATTGATTGATTGATTGATTGATTGATTGATTGATTGATTGATTGATTGATTGATTGATTGATTGATTGATTGACAACTATGGGACTATGAGAGACGAAAACGAACTGCGCTTAGTAAATGTGGAAAGCTACATAGACTAGTTTTGTCCACCTGGACTTCTGTAAGGTGCACCTAAATGCAAGTACACGAGCGCTTTCGCTCCCGTCGACATGCGACCGCCGCAGCCGAGAGTCGTACCCACCACCTCGGGCTCATCGGCATGCCATAGTCGTACGCAACGCTGGCTTTTATTGCATTAAGACGCCTTTTGACTTGAAGAACGGCCAAAAGCGAAGCTTGTTAGCAAGCGGTCTCTGGGTATATGTGGGCCAAAGATATTTCCCGTCATATATGATTCTGGACGGTGACCGCCGAATGACCGCAGTGACCGCAGTTTTGTTTCGGCAACAGCTCGCGCGAGCTTCTAAAATTTCGGCACCTAATTAAGGGTGACTTGAACTGCGTACTTGTGATAACAGCATGGTCTCAGCGAAAGTTACATGGCGTGGATGTTTTGTGTTATCGGCAATATTTTATATTTTGAGCCACGCCGCGACTTTTCATAGCGGTTGTTATTAAACGGACGCTATTTGAGCGCAAACGTGTTGTCACTCCATTATCATTGTTCACATATGCTATACCTACACAATATTGCGAAAGGACGACAGCTAGCGAAACCAGTTTGTAGGGATTCATGTTCGAAAACGGTTAGGCGTGCAGACGTGGACACAGGAGGAGGTAAATGAAAAGTGGTCGTCGCACTCGCATCGTGGCTCATCGACCTAACGCAGTGCACAGGGCGGCCTGCACTGCGCAGACGCTTCCGAACGCAGAGAGCCGAGGTCGGTGGGGGTCATGGCGATATTCTGGGAACGCAATTCTGAGAAGCACCGGTGACTAGCGTGTTCGATATACTACAGTATCAAGGCGGTGCACGCCAGCGATAACACTCACAGCCGCCGCCTGCCCGTCTGGAAGGGGTCCGTCCGCATTCCCAAGAAGCCCGGGTAGGCGATCTCGTGCGTGACAAGCACGTCCTTGGCCTGCGACAGACGAGCAAGTGGGCCACGCCTCACTTAAGCCTCGCGCCAGCAGAAAATGCTTTACACATCGAGCCTCCTTTACATCTTCATTGCAGAGGTCGGCAATCTTTCGGAAATGGAGCTCGTCGGACGCCCATCGAAGAGTAATTTTCGTGGCATGAACACAAGGGAAGAACTTGCTCAGGAGGAATTGGTGGGCTAGTTGGTTATACACGTATATTGGTTGTTATACAAGTATAATGGTTGTTGCTGGAGATTGGAGCTTATTTCAACACTTCACAGTTTGTCCCAGATTTTATTCTAAAACGTGGACAATTAAACGCTTGCAACTGATCATTTCGCTCGGCGCTCCGAGAGGACAAAGTTTGCAACTTCTTTATGGGACATAGATCAGCTCTTTCCTCTGTTACTATTAGAAAAAGAACGTTACTCTATCGAAAATTATATTTCTTTAACAATTATTAGAAGTATCTTGTAACACGTGAGACATTTCTCGTCCACTATTTGCAATGTCGTGCAACATATGGCTCGCTTGTAAATGTCAGACTTCTGCTATGCAATACTGCAAGGAACGTGAAAATCAAGGCATGTAAAGAAAAAGAAAGAAAGAAAGAAAGAGGTGGGGGTAAGAAAAGAAGTAAGGTTCCAGTTTACCGTCGTTATCTTCTTGCGGACGTTGTCTTGCACCGCCTCTGCTATCTTCTGTATCTTGATCACTTGTTCCACAGCGTCTGCGTTTTAACCACGACATACGCCAGTGCTTTAAGTCGAGAAAGTAGAAGCTGATATCAGACAGTTTGTTCAAAATGGGAGGTGATGGGTTTTTTATGAAATTAGGTGCAGTGCGTGCATCTGAATAAAACGCACGCGTTACATTTAAAATGCACAATGGCGGCTTCGTGGAATTGAACGTTCGCCTCGGCCACTGGAGGTCGTGCGTACGTTCGATTGCCGCTCACGCCCTCTTAGTGGCCAGCAAAGACAAGTACAGGCGTCCTTCGGCCGGTCGCCTGGACTTCTTCGCGGATTACTCACTTCTGGAAGCGATATGCATCAGCAAACTATACCCGTCGAACCGCGAGTGCACAAGCAACCTCGGAAAATTTGTGTTGCGCTCTCGGAAGTGCTTTTCCGTATAGCAGGGGCGGCACACCGAATGCGCGGCATATGTAGGGATGACGGCACCTGGGGAAGTGCTTCCGCCTTTATATAAGCTTTGGGGTTATGCGAGGAGCTGACCGGGAGGCCGGCCTTGTACTTTCCATAATAAACCGAGAAACTGACTGCCATAGTACATCGAGAGATTGACTACTCCACAAAGGCTAATTGTTCACCCACAAACTGTGCTCACACCTGATACATTGGTGTCTGAGCAGAAAAAGCAACTAAACCGAGTGAGGAATGCGTGGCGTCCGAGAATGTTTTGTTTAGTGCACATCAAGAACATGCACCAAAATATATCTTAGCAAAAAGAAAAAAAAATTGTTTGTTGAAAGCGGGCCTGAAGTTTGGTTGCAGAGGTGTGTTTTTTGTGAGGGTGGGCGATGTCTCGCCGTTCTTTATTCGGCTGTTATTTTGCAGGAAAACGGGTGCCAGTGAGCTATTCGGGCTGGGCAATCCAGAAGTACATATAAGGGTCACGCTGCCTTTTCGTACGAAAAGCACCTAGCCGTGAGGCAAATGTGTGTTACGGAGGCCTGGCAGTACCAAACCTATCTAATGACTCGTGATATTGCGGTTTACTATAAGGGAAGCAGGTGACAGTAATGCCATGGGTCGTGCAACTCCTGCGCATTCATCACAACGACCCCCTGTGGTCGCCTTACAAAAATTTAATCAGGCAGTCTGTATACTGTCTATAAACGCTCTGTGGACCACTTCACCATCTTGTACAGACTTCCCGTTTTGTATACTCAAAGTCTATGTACACTATCTATAAACATAGTGTGACCCCAGTGTGACCCCAGTCTACCCCCTCTCGTCCGTTGTGGTCCTTACACTTCCCAGCAGGCTGTTTGCAGGACATTTTATAGACATCAGGCGACAGCAAGTGTAAGACAAAAGGTCTACAGGCCGTCTATAGACAGTCTCTATATCCCTCCCCCCTCCCTCTTTCGTTACAGAAAAGCTTCTGTAAAGTTTCGACAGGATGTAAACAAAGTACATTTTGCTAAGGATGACTTGAAGTTACGCCCCGAGGCCCCTAAGGACCAATTTCCAAGATCGGCTCACACCGGAGCTCCTTAGCAATCTTCAAGGCTCTGTATATATTATGTAAAATCTGGGCTTAATGGCGATTTCTCATCCTGTAGGAGTTCCGTAGTGGTATTGAAGGAAGAAAAGTATGGAGAAAAAGGTTCACCTCGTCTGGCTTCAGATTTTAGGCTGCCAAAGCGGCTAACCAGCTGCGCCCACAACTCCTGGATCTGCAAAAATATGTAGCCGCTTGTCGTCACGACAGATTGAAGTAGTGTATTGCCTCGTGTATTAGCCAATGACTACAACTTAGTTTATCTTTCTTTTGACCAATTTTGTTGATACCAGCTTTAATAAAACTACGAAAGTCATCTTTTTAAAGAGAAAAACGTTAAACGGAATGACACCCACCTCATGGTCAGTCTTGTTCGCAGAATCGATGAGGTTATTGAGACTTGCAGCCACTTCTTCCTAAGTTAAATGCAGTGAGGAGGAACTGCATTAGCATCACCTGCTCAAACTACATGTATAATGTTAACGCTTTTTCGCCGCTGCCAAGAGGGTCACCTACGCACTATGAGTGGTGGCTTCCGGCCGGGCTATAGTATTGTTAGAAGCGCGAAGATGTGTTCTATAACACAAGACCCTGTATTTCGTCGTGTATATTTACCATTCAACCACGGGCCAATTCATACTCGTTAGAGTCTCACGTCATCGATTAAAATTCCATCGCTGTTTTGATCGGGCGCAGTTACCCCTTTTATCTTTGGCACTAAGAAACGTGTAGGCCGTCACAATGGTGGGACTGTACTTGCCGAGGTATACTTGCCTTATTCGCATAGACAGCGATAGTTCTGCGTATCACTGTGAACAGGGGATCAACGAACAATGATGTATAAACGGAATGACACAGGTTATTAGACTACTATAGATTGACAGAACAATTTTAGACGATTAGATAGGCAGAGAAACGCACATCATTGGATTGACGCGCGTAAGTTGAACTCCTGGCGCTTATTTTTTAGCTCGCACTTCTCATGTGTGCCTCTGAGCGAGCAAAGTTTTTGTCCAAGTTACGCAATTCATACATCAAGCTCCCAACATCTATCTTCTGCTGAGAGAGCTTTGCTCAAACAATAATAAATGATGAATAAAAAATAAATTACCGTGAAGTCCTATTATAGAAGACGGGTTTTACTTCGAACGCTGGAATGCTGAAATTTCTTCAAATGGGTCTTCATTTTCTCAAAATATTGAACAGGACTAAACTAGACCTTCCAGTAGACTCTCTCTCTCTTTTTCGTTCTCTTTGTTATAACCTCCATCTACGGGTCAGTCTTTTTCAGTGTTCAGTCGCTGTGCTTTGGTTTCTACTGAAAAATATATGTTAAGACAAATTTTTCGCAGACCATCACGTAGCACGGTGAATAAGTAGAAAAAGAAACTTGGATGACGCTTAAGCTTCGCCTTCAAGAGTGGAACGCGTTAGCGTTATCGCACCCCGTTCACACCACCCACTCATTCGCTCGGCATGCTCTTGAGTCACACAAAGACGAAACGTGCGCCTGAGCAAGCTGAACGAACCAAAGAATTCGGTGTCTTTGAGGGAAAAACGATCTACGCGAGCCAAACGTCCTAATTGGCACGGACAGCCGGACCGCGACGCGCCATGAAGGCGGACGCGATCATGGTCCTGACGCCTCGATGGGATCGTCCTCTATCTCTCTTGGGAGCACCACGCAGACGCATGACTCCTCGCCAGCAGCACGGCACACATCGCAGGGGATGCTTTTCCACCAGACGCGCTACGGCGCAGCGATCACGTCAGAGGCGTCCCGCATCGGACGCTGCACCTAGGAATCGTGCTGAGAGCGGAAAGAGGAGCCGCGTCGCCTAAACACGAGGATTCGAGTGACGCACGCTGGAAGTTGGAAGGGAAGAGAGCGAGAAAACTTATTAAACGCAAGGGTATTGGGGCATCATCACACCGGTCCCCGCACAGCCCCAATGCGCTCAAACGAGACGAAGATGAGAAGCGGGCGAGTGGCGCGCCACCTGTCGGGGCAGCGCCGTACATTGCGAGGAGGGTGTCTTCTGTGTTTGCCGCAAGATGGCTCTGCGTGTGCGCCAAGCGCAGAAGAAATGTAGCGGAAACGTACTTCGCTACTCGTTTAACTGCGACTTCTGTAATTTACATGCTCATAATTACCGATATACACCGCAGTATACCTTTCTACGGCACGTTTCTAGCGCAACACCGCATTCACTAGCGGCGTTTTTGTCACGCTTTGAACCATCGAACTCACGGCTTACCTTGAGCCTTTTTGCAAGGCCATCCAAAACAATGAACGGTTAACTGGCTTCAGGTTACAGTCAACACAGGTGAAAATATTGACGTGTGCCGATGACATAGCTATATTATCTTCAAATAGAAATAGTATTTGTGAGACCGTGGTGGTAGTTGAATCCTTCTGCAAGTGCACCGGGGCGCAAATAAACTGCGAGAAGAGTTATGGATTTTGGCATGGGGGGGGGGGGGGTGAATGGGAAGAAACGCCAGACTACTTCGCTCGACTTCGGTGGTCAACCACTGCAACAACCTACCTAGGCGTGCCTCTCGACTCTTATCGCGACCCTGAGCCGTACTGGAATGAACAAGTGGCGAGAATAAAGGAAAAGGCTAACGTGTGGCAGGTGCGACAGCTGTCAATGTTCTCGCACGCCACAGTCTGTAACCTATTTCTTACGTCCAAGATATGGTATGTCATGAATATGCTGTGTGCTTCGCGGATCAACATCCAAAACAACCACCGTATCTTCGCCATTTTCATATGGGCATCGACTTGGGAAAGGACCAGCCGCACAAACTTCTTCTTGCCAGTAAAGAAAGGGGGCCTCGGGTTGGCACATTTATTTGTGCAACAAGTTGTGTCGCGCTTTATGTACCTTCGTGATCAGAATGATGCGTTTCTTCGCACAGTCATGCAAGTGCTTTTATGTCGTCACCTTCCAGGATTTGTTATATGCTCGTGTGAAGCAATGCATGGTGCCCTTAAAGGTTACCTGCGAGAAGTCATGCTTGCGTACAGAATGTTGCATGTGCGGCTTTCAGTGCAGTATCTCGCCAATATTACTAGGAAAAAACTGTATAAGGACCTAATTGACACTATGCTCCCTCTACCGATTTACCGTATGTCAAACCGTGGAGGCCCAAGAGACGTCCTCAAAAGGGAGTAAAAGAATGCAGGTACACCCTTCGGTAAAAACTTTTTTTCTTTAAACTACACACTAACACATTATCAGTTGAAACATGGATGCATAACAGGGGTATTTTTGTCCCGTGGTCCATTTACTGCTTATGCAAAAAACCTGAAACGATAGAGCATGTGTTTTTAGATTGCTGGGATCCCATATTTTTCTGGGATGTGCTACAAAGGACTTTAAAGAAATAGTTACCTTTAGATCCACATGGAATAAGATTCTTACCGGTAGAAACGGAGGCTTTTCCGTATGACGCTATAGTTCTCCTGGCCCTCCACAGTTTGTGGAAAGCTAGAACGCAGTTCACCAATGCTGATGTCAATTCGCGACCTACGCGTGATCACTTCACTGAATCTGTAATACGGTTCAGGGATGTCCATCGGGCACTCCCTGAACAGCCAACATGGATTGACATGCTAGATAAACTTGCAGCATTGAAAAATGTTATTATGTCGTGCCAGCAAAATCCTTGCGGACATGTTTTCTTTTTTGTGTGTGTATTGTTTGTGTATGTCAAAGCCGGGAATAAAGAAAAAAAAAAACTCATGGCTGAGTGGTAGCGTCTCCGTCTCACACTCCGGGGACCCTGGTTCGATTTTCACCCAGCTCATCTTGCAAGTTTTTATTTATGAATTGTCTCCGGGCTTTTTCGCTCACGGCCAACGCCACCGACACCGGCTTTTCTGCAACACGAGCTCTTTAACGCCGTTGCGTTAAAAAACTTTTTTTATTGTTGTGTTTGGATCAGACAATTTCGAAGGTTACCCGCCGTGATTGCTTAGTAGCTATAGTGTTGGGCTGCTAAGCACGAGGTCGCGGGGTCGAATCCCGCCCTCGGCGGCCGCATTTCGATGGTGGCGAAATGCGAAAACATCCGTGGTACTTAGATTTAAGTGCACGGTATAGAACCACATGTGGTCCAAATTTCCAGAGTCCCTCACAACGGCGTGCCTCATACTCAGATCATAGGTTTGGCACGTAAAACCCCATAATTTAATTTTAATTTCAAAGGTTTATGTTTTCATGCATGTAAAGGCTAGAACTCACTGTTGAGGAAGCTGATGTTGTAGACGGCTTGGAGGCGAGTGTTGCTTATTACTTTCCGTACTTCTCTTGCTAGCTGCTCCGGAAACGAACTGCTTACTAAGAGAAAGTAAAAAGAATCTTTATGAGGAGATTTACAACGTCACCGAAAAGTGCGCTATTGTCTTTGTACATAAGCGAGGACTTCTCACTGCTTAAGCTGATATCAGTTCTTTTGAGAAATGTCCCAGTAAGTGTAAGGATATCATCATTTATCTGATAAAACAGTGCTTCAGGCTCAACTAGCTGTCGTAAGCTACTTTTTTTTGAAAGCTTACTTCACTGCAAGATGTTATTGTATTGTAACAAAACAAACTTCACTCACTGAACTGGAGGAGTAAGAAAGAAAAAAAAAGAAATGCTTTTTGTCAAGGCTCTGGAAGTGCTTGGTAGCTTAGAGGATGAAATAGCAAATTACCTATCGCTTGTCAGCAACTAAACTGCCTGCCCAGATATGACCGGCACATGAGAGATTTCAAGTACGCGCTAACTGGATTATGGTATAAGCACGTTTACAGTGTTGCATGGGTTTTCATCTTATCGGTCCACGTGCGGGGAGCTAGCAACTTACTTCCGGAACCGAAAGTGCCCTTGACAGTTTCTAGCGTTGGCTTGATGTCGCCGTCGAGAAACTGGTCGAATCGCTGAAACAGCAAACGCCACGAGCTTTTCAGTCGTGAGAACCCACCATTGGCCTTCTGAACTTCATCAGTGCAGTGTACAGCGAAGCAAAGCCCTACACGTTCACCTCTTTACTTAAAGGAACAGGCAACCGCTCAGGACATGAATCGAGGTAACCCTGCTGGTAGAATGATTCCCTATCG